>NC_081285.1:1200000-1500000 GCF_030490865.1 Poecile atricapillus
GTGGGATGTTCCGTGAGTTTTGTGGGAATTTTGTGGAATTTTGAGGGATTTTGGGGAGACATGAAGAATTTTGAGGTTTTTTTCCTAGATTGTGTGGAAACTTGTGGAGATTTTGTGGGATGTTTCTGGAATTTGGTTGGGTTTTGAGAAGATTTTGGGAATTTTATGCGTTGTTTCTGGAATTGAGTTGGGTTTTTTTGGAATGTTGAGGGAATTTTGTAACCTTTTCTGGGATTTTGATGAGACATGAAGAATTTTGATTGATTTTTCCTAGACTGTTTGGAAACTTGTAAAGATTTTGTGGGATGTTTCTGAAATTTGGTAAGGTTTTGAGAAGATTTCCAGAATTTTGTGGGATGTGCCTGGAACTTGGTGAGATATTAAGGAGACTTGAAGAATTTGGAGTTTTTTTCCCTAGATGGTGTGGAAATTTGTCAAGATTTTGTGGGATGTTTCCATAATTTGGTAAGGTTGTGAGAAGATTTTTAAAATTTTGTGGGATATTTCTGGAGTTTTGTGGGATAGTGAGGAGACTTGAAGAATTTTGATAAATATTTCCTAGATTGTGTGGAAATTTGTCAAGATTTTGAGGGATGTTTCTGGAATTTGGTTGGGTTTTGAGAAGATTTTGGGAATTTTGTGGGATGTTCCTTGCATTTTGTTTTAGTTTTGTGGAATTTTGAGGGATTTTGGGGAGACATGAAAAATTTTGATGGATTTTTCCTAGACTGTGTGGAAATTTGAGAAGATTTTGTGGGATGTTTCTTGAATTTGGTTGTGTTTTGAGAATATTTCGGGAATTTTTTGGGATGTTCCGTGAGTTTTGTGGGAATTTTGTAGAATTTTGAGGGGTTTTGGGGAGACATGAAGAATTTTGAGGTTTTTTTCCTAGATTGTGTGGAAACTTGTGGAGATTTTGGGGATGTTTCTGGAATTTGGTTGGGTTTTGAGAAGATTTTGGGAATTTTGTGCGATGTTTCTGGAATTGAGTTGGGTTTTTTTGGAATGTTGAGGGAATTTTGTGACCTTTTCTGGGATTTTGAGGAGACATGAAGAATTTTGATGGATTTTTCCTAGATTGTGTTGAAACCTGTGGAGATTTTGTGGGATGTTTCTGAAATTTGGTAGGGTTTTGAGAAGATTTCCCGAATTTTATGGGATGCACCTGGAATTTTGTGGGATATTAAGGAGACTTGACGAATTATGAGTTATTTTTCCTAGATGGTATGGAAATTTCTTAAGATTTTGTGGGATGTTTCCGGAATTTGGTATGGTTGTGAGAAGATTTTTGGAATTTTGTGGGATATTTCTGAAGTTTTGTGGGATAGTGAGGAGACTTGAAGAATTTTGATAAATATTTCCTAGATTGTGTTGAAACTTGTGGAGATTTTGAGGGATGTTTCTGGAATTTGTTTGGGTTTTGAGAAGATTTCGGGAATTTTGTGGGATGTTCCGTGAGTTTTGTGGGAATTTTGTGGAATTTTGAGGGGATTTGGGGAGACATGAAGAATTTTGAGGTTTTTTTCCTAGATTGTGTGGAAACTTGTGGAGATTTTGGGGATGTTTCTGGAATTTGATTGGGTTTTGAGAAGATTTTGGGAATTTTGTGCGATGTTCCTTGCATTTTGTTTTAGTTTTGTGGAATTTGGTGGGACTTTGGGGAGACATGAAGAATTTTGAGGTTTTTTTCCTAGACTGTGTGAAAACTTGTGGAGATTTTGGGGATGTTTCTGGAATTTGGTAGGGTTTTGGGAAGATTTTTGGAATATTGTGGGATGTGCTTAAAATTTTGCGGGGTAGTGAGGAGACTTGAAGAATTTTGAGTTATTTTCCCTAGATGGTTTGGAAATTTGTCAAGATTTTGTGGGATGTTTCCGGAATTTGGTACGGTTGTGAGAAGATTTTTGGAATTTTGTGGGATATTTCTGGGGTTTTGTGGGACAGTGAGGAGAGTTGAAGAATTTTGATAAATATTTCCTAGATTGTGTGGAAACTTGTGGAGATTTTGTGGGATGTTTCTGGAATTTGGTTGGGTTTTGAGAAGATTTTGGGAATTTTGTGGGATGTTTCTGGAATTGAGTTGGGTTTTTTTTGGAATGTTGAGGGGATTTTGTGACCTTTTCTGGGATTTTGAGGAGACATGAAGAATTTTGATGGATTTTACCTAGACTGTTTGGAAACTTGTGGAGATTTTGGGGATGTTTCTGAAATTTGGTAGGGCTTTGAGAAGATTTCCAGAATTTTGTGGGATGTGCCTGGAACTTTGTGAGATATTGAGGAGACTTGAAGAATTTTGAATTATTTCCCCTAGATGCTGTGGAAACTTGTTTAGATTTAGTGGGATGTTTCTTGAATTTTGTAAGGTTTTGGGAAGATTTTGGGAGTTTTGTGACCTTTTCTGGGATTTTGAGGACACTTGTAGGATTTTGATGGATTTTTCCTTGATTTTGTGGAAATTTGTTGATATATTTTGGGATGTTTCTGGAATTTGATTGGGTTTTGAGAAGATTTTGGGAATTTTGTGGGATGTTCCTTGCATTTTGTTTTAGTTTTGTGGAATTTGGTGGGATTTTGGGGAGACATGAAGAATTTTGAGGTTTTTTTCCTAGATTGTGTGGAAACTTGTGGAGATTTGGGGGATGTTTCTGGAATTTGGTTGGGTTTTGAGAAGATTTTGGGAATTTTGTGCGATGTTTCTGGAATTGAGTTGGGTTTTTTTGGAATGTTGAGGGAATTTTGTGACCTTTTCTGGGATTTTGAGGAGACATGAAGAATTTTGATGGATTTTTCCTAGATTGTGTGGAAACCTGTGGAGATTTTCTGGGATTTTTCTGAAATTTGGTAGGGTTTTGAGAAGATTTCCGGAATTCTATGGGATGTGCCTGCAATTTTGTGGGATATTAAGGAGACTTGAAGAATTTGGAGTTTTTTTCCCTAGATGGTGCGGAAATCTGTCAAGATTTTCTGGGATGTTTCCGGAATTTGGTAAGGTTGTGAGAAGATTTTTGGAATTTTGTGGGATATTTCTGGAGTTTTGTGGGATAGTGAGGAGACTTGAAGAATTTTGATAAATATTTCCTAGATTGTGTGGAAACTTGTGGAGATTTTGAGGGATGTTTCTGGAATTTGTTAGGGTTTTGAGAAGATTTTGGGAATTTTGTGGGATGTTCCGTGAGTTTTGTGGGAATTTTGTGGAATTTTGAGGGGATTTGGGGAGACATGAAGAATTTTGAGGTTTTTTTCCTAGATTGTGTGGAAACTTGTGGAGATTTTGTGGGATGTTTCTGGAATTTGGTTGGGTTTTGAGAAGATTTTGGGAATTTTATGCATTGTTTCTGGAATTGAGTTGGGTTTTTTTGGAATGTTGAGGGAATTTTGTAACCTTTTCTGGGATTTTGATGAGACATGAAGAATTTTGATGGATTTTTCTTAGATTGTGTTCAAACCTGTGGAGATTTTGTGGGATGTTTCTGAAATTTGGTAGGGTTTTGAGAAGATTTCCGGAATTTTATGGGATGCATCTGGAATTTTGTGGGATATTAAGGAGACTTGAAGAATTTGGAGTTTTTTTCCCTAGATGGTATGGAAATTTGTCAAGATTTTGTGGGATGTTTCCGGAATTTGGTAAGGTTCTGAGAAGATTTTTGGAATTTTGGGGGATATTTCTGGAGTTTTGTGGGATAGTGAGGAGACTTGAAGAATTTTGATAAATATTTCCTAGATTGTGTGGAAACTTGTGGAGATTTTGAGGGATGTTTCTGAAATTTGGTTGGGTTTTGAGAAGATTTTGGGAATTTTGTGGGATGTTTCTGGAATTGAGTTGGGTTTTTTTGGAATGTTGAGGGAATTTTGTGACCTTTTCTGGGATTTTGAGGAGACATGAAGAATTTTGATGGATTTTTCCTAGATTGTGTTGAAACCTGTGGAGATTTTGTGGGATGTTTCTGAAATTTGGTAGGGTTTTGAGAAGATTTCCGGAATTTTATGGGATGCACCTGGAATTTTGTGGGATATTAAGGAGACTTGACGAATTATGAGTTATTTTTCCTAGATGGTATGGAAATTTCTTAAGATTTTGTGGGATGTTTCCGGAATTTGGTATGGTTGTGAGAAGATTTTTGGAATTTTGTGGGATATTTCTGAAGTTTTGTGGGATAGTGAGGAGACTTGAAGAATTTTGATAAATATTTCCTAGATTGTGTTGAAACTTGTGGAGATTTTGAGGGATGTTTCTGGAATTTGTTTGGGTTTTGAGAAGATTTCGGGAATTTTGTGGGATGTTCCGTGAGTTTTGTGGGAATTTTGTGGAATTTTGAGGGGATTTGGGGAGACATGAAGAATTTTGAGGTTTTTTTCCTAGATTGTGTGGAAACTTGTGGAGATTTTGGGGATGTTTCTGGAATTTGATTGGGTTTTGAGAAGATTTTGGGAATTTTGTGCGATGTTCCTTGCATTTTGTTTTAGTTTTGTGGAATTTGGTGGGACTTTGGGGAGACATGAAGAATTTTGAGGTTTTTTTCCTAGACTGTGTGAAAACTTGTGGAGATTTTGGGGATGTTTCTGGAATTTGGTAGGGTTTTGGGAAGATTTTTGGAATATTGTGGGATGTGCTTAAAATTTTGCGGGGTAGTGAGGAGACTTGAAGAATTTTGAGTTATTTTCCCTAGATGGTTTGGAAATTTGTCAAGATTTTGTGGGATGTTTCCGGAATTTGGTACGGTTGTGAGAAGATTTTTGGAATTTTGTGGGATATTTCTGGGGTTTTGTGGGACAGTGAGGAGAGTTGAAGAATTTTGATAAATATTTCCTAGATTGTGTGGAAACTTGTGGAGATTTTGTGGGATGTTTCTGGAATTTGGTTGGGTTTTGAGAAGATTTTGGGAATTTTGTGGGATGTTTCTGGAATTGAGTTGGGTTTTTTTTGGAATGTTGAGGGGATTTTGTGACCTTTTCTGGGATTTTGAGGAGACATGAAGAATTTTGATGGATTTTACCTAGACTGTTTGGAAACTTGTGGAGATTTTGGGGATGTTTCTGAAATTTGGTAGGGCTTTGAGAAGATTTCCAGAATTTTGTGGGATGTGCCTGGAACTTTGTGAGATATTGAGGAGACTTGAAGAATTTTGAATTATTTCCCCTAGATGCTGTGGAAACTTGTTTAGATTTAGTGGGATGTTTCTTGAATTTTGTAAGGTTTTGGGAAGATTTTGGGAGTTTTGTGACCTTTTCTGGGATTTTGAGGACACTTGTAGGATTTTGATGGATTTTTCCTTGATTTTGTGGAAATTTGTTGATATATTTTGGGATGTTTCTGGAATTTGATTGGGTTTTGAGAAGATTTTGGGAATTTTGTGGGATGTTCCTTGCATTTTGTTTTAGTTTTGTGGAATTTGGTGGGATTTTGGGGAGACATGAAGAATTTTGAAGTTTTTTTCCTAGATTGTGTGGAAACTTGTTGAGATTTTGGGGATGTTTCTGGAATTTGGTTGGGTTTTGAGAAGATTTTGGGAATTTTGTGCGATGTTTCTGGAATTGAGTTGGGTTTTTTTGGAATGTTGAGGGAATTTTGTGACCTTTTCTGGGATTTTGAGGAGACATGAAGAATTTTGATGGATTTTTCCTAGATTGTGTTGAAACCTCTGGAGATTTTGTGGGATGTTTCTGAAATTTGGTAGGGTTTTGAGAAGATTTCCGGAATTTTATGGGATGTGCCTGGAATTTTGTGGGATATTAAGGAGACTTGAAGAATTTTGAGTTATTTTCCCTAGATGGTGTGGAAATTTGTCAAGATTTTGTGGGATGTTTCTGGAATTTGGTAAGGATGTGAGAAGATTTTTGGAATTTTGTGGGATATTTCTGGAGTTTTGTGGGATAGTGAGGAGACTTGAAGAATTTTGATAAATATTTCCTAGATTGTGTGGAAACTTGTGGAGATTTTGAGGGATGTTTCTGAAATTTGGTTGGGTTTTGAGAAGATTTTGGGAATTCTGTGGGATGTTCCTTGCATTTTGTTTTAGTTTTGTGGAATTTTGTGGGATTTTGGGGAGACATGAAGAATTTTGAGGTTTTTTTCCTAGATTGTGTGGAAACTTGTGGAGATTTTGGGGATGTTTTTGGAATTTGGTAGGGTTTTGAGAAGATTTCGGGAATTTTTTGGGATGTTCCTTGCATTTTGTTTTAGTTTTGTGGAATTTTGTGGGATTTTGGGGAGACATGAAGAATTTTGAGGTTTTTTTCCTAGATTGTGTGGAAACTTGTTGAGATTTTGGGGATGTTTCTGGAATTTGGTTGGGTTTTGAGAAGATTTTGGGAATTTTGTGCGATGTTTCTGGAATTGAGTTGGGTTTTTTTGGAATGTTGAGGGAATTTTGTGACCTTTTCTGGGATTTTGAGGAGACATGAAGAATTTTGATGGATTTTTCCTAGATTGTGTTGAAACCTGTGGAGATTTTGTGGGATGTTTCTGAAATTTGGTAGGGTTTTGAGAAGATTTCCGGAATTTTATGGGATGTGCCTGGAATTTTGTGGGATATTAAGGAGACTTGAAGAATTTTGAGTTATTTTCCCTAGATGGTGTGGAAATTTGTCAAGATTTTGTGGGATGTTTCTGGAATTTAGTAAGGATGTGAGAAGATTTTTGGAATTGTGTGGGATATTTCTGGAGTTTTGTGGGATAGTGAGGAGACTTGAAGCATTTTGATAAATATTTCCTAGATTGTGTGAAAACTTGTGGAGATTTTGTGGATGTTTCTGGAATTTGGTTGGGTTTTGAGAATATTTCCGGAATTTTATGCGTTGTTTCTGGAATTGAGTTGGGTTTTTTTGGAATGTTGAGGGAATTTTGTGACCTTTTCTGGGATTTTGAGGAGACATGAAGAATTTTGATGGATTTTTCCTAGATTGTGTTGAAACCTCTGGAGATTTTGTGGGATGTTTCTGAAATTTGGTAGGGTTTTGAGAAGATTTCCGGAATTTTATGGGATGTGCCTGGAATTTTGTGGGATATTAAGGAGACTTGAAGAATTTTGAGTTATTTTCTTTAGATGGTGCGGAAACCTGTCAAGATTTTCTGGGATGTTTCCGGAATTTGGTAAGGTTGTGAGATTTTTGGAATTTTGGGGGATATTTCTGGAGTTTTGTGGGATAGTGAGGAGACTTGAAGAATTTTGATAAATATTTCCTAGATTGTGTGGAAACTTGTGGAGATTTTGAGGGATGTTTCTGGAATTTGTTTGGGTTTTGAGAAGATTTCGGGAATTTTGTGGGATGTTTCTGAAATTTGGTAGGGTTTTGAGAAGATTTCGGGAATTTTATGGGATGTGCCTGGAATTTTGTGGGATATTAAGGAGACTTGAAGAATTTGGAGTTTTTTTCCCTAGATGGTGTGGAAATCTGTCAAGATTTTCTGGGATATTTCCGGAATTTGGTAAGGTTGTGGGAAGATTTTTGGAATTTTGTGGGATATTTCTGGAGTTTTGTGGGATAGTGAGGAGACTTGAAGAATTTTGATAAATATTTCCTGGACTGTGTGGAAACTTGTGGAGATTTTGAGGGATGTTTCTGGAATTTGTTTGGGTTTTGAGAAGATTTTGGGAATTTTGTGGGATGTTCCGTGAGTTTTGTGGGAATTTTGTGGAATTTTGAGGGGTTTTGGGGAGACATGAAGAATTTTGAGGTTTTTTTCCTAGATTGTGTGGAAACTTGTGGAGATTTTGGAGATGTTTCTGAAATTTGGTAGGGTTTTGAGAAGATTTCCGGAATTTTGTGGGATGTGCCTGGAACTTTGTGAGATATTGAGGAGACTTGGAGAATTTTGAGTTATTTTCCCTAGATGCTGTGGAACCTTGTGGAGATTTAGTGGGATGTTTCTTGAATTTTGTAAGGTTTTGGGAAGATTTTGGGAGTTTTGTGACCTTTTCTGGGATTTTGAGGACACTTGTAGTATTTTGATGGATTTTTCCTTGATTTTGTGGAAATTTGTTGATATATTTTGGGATGTTTCTGGAATCTGATTGGGTTTTGAGAAGATTTTGGGAATTTTGAGGGATGTTCCTTGCATTTTGTTTTAGTTTTGTGGAATTTTGAAAGATTTTGGGGAGACATGAAGAATTTTGAGGTTTTTTTCCTAGATTGTGTGGAAACTCGTGGAGATTTTGGGGATGTTTCTGGAATTTGGTTGGGTTTTGAGAAGATTTTGGGAATTTTGTGGGATGTTCCTTGCATTTTGTTTTAGTTTTGTGGAATTTTGAGGGATTTTGGGGAGACATGAAGAATTTTGAGGTTTTTTTCCTAGATTGTGTGGAAACTCGTGGAGATTTTGGGGATGTTTCTGGAATTTGGTAGGGTTTTGAGAAGATTTTGGGAATTTTATGCAATGTTTCTGGAATTGAGTTGGGTTTTTTTGGAATGTTGAGGGAATTTTGTGACCTTTTCTGGGATTTTGAGGAGACATGAAGAATTTTGATGGATTTTTCCTAGATTGTGTTGAAACCTGTGGAGATTTTGTGGGATGTTTCTGAAATTTGGTAGGGTTTTGAGAAGATTTCCGGAATTTTATGGGATGTGCCTGGAATTTTGTGGGATATTAAGGAGACTTGAAGAATTTGGAGTTTTTTTCCCTAGATGGTGTGGAAATCTGTCAAGATTTTCTGGGATGTTTCCGGAATTTGGTAAGGTTGTGAGAAGATTTTTGGAATTTTGGGGGATATTTCTGGAGTTTTGTGGGATAGTGAGGAGACTTGAAGAATTTTGATAAATATTTCCTAGATTGTGTGGAAACTTGTGGAGATTTTGAGGGATGTTTCTGGAATTTGTTAGGGTTTTGAGAAGATTTTGGGAATTTTGTGGGATGTTCCGTGAGTTTTGTGGGAATTTTGTGGAATTTTGAGGGATTTTGGGGAGACATGAAGAATTTTGAGGTTTTTTTCCTAGATTGTGTGGAAACTTGTGGAGATTTTGTGGGATGTTTCTGGAATTTGGTTGGGTTTTGAGAAGATTTTGGGAATTTTATGCGTTGTTTCTGGAATTGAGTTGGGTTTTTTTGGAATGTTGAGGGAATTTTGTAACCTTTTCTGGGATTTTGATGAGACATGAAGAATTTTGATTGATTTTTCCTAGACTGTTTGGAAACTTGTAAAGATTTTGTGGGATGTTTCTGAAATTTGGTAAGGTTTTGAGAAGATTTCCAGAATTTTGTGGGATGTGCCTGGAACTTGGTGAGATATTAAGGAGACTTGAAGAATTTGGAGTTTTTTTCCCTAGATGGTGTGGAAATTTGTCAAGATTTTGTGGGATGTTTCCATAATTTGGTAAGGTTGTGAGAAGATTTTTAAAATTTTGTGGGATATTTCTGGAGTTTTGTGGGATAGTGAGGAGACTTGAAGAATTTTGATAAATATTTCCTAGATTGTGTGGAAATTTGTCAAGATTTTGAGGGATGTTTCTGGAATTTGGTTGGGTTTTGAGAAGATTTTGGGAATTTTGTGGGATGTTCCTTGCATTTTGTTTTAGTTTTGTGGAATTTTGAGGGATTTTGGGGAGACATGAAAAATTTTGATGGATTTTTCCTAGACTGTGTGGAAATTTGAGAAGATTTTGTGGGATGTTTCTTGAATTTGGTTGTGTTTTGAGAATATTTCGGGAATTTTTTGGGATGTTCCGTGAGTTTTGTGGGAATTTTGTAGAATTTTGAGGGGTTTTGGGGAGACATGAAGAATTTTGAGGTTTTTTTCCTAGATTGTGTGGAAACTTGTGGAGATTTTGGGGATGTTTCTGGAATTTGGTTGGGTTTTGAGAAGATTTTGGGAATTTTGTGCGATGTTTCTGGAATTGAGTTGGGTTTTTTTGGAATGTTGAGGGAATTTTGTGACCTTTTCTGGGATTTTGAGGAGACATGAAGAATTTTGATGGATTTTTCCTAGATTGTGTTGAAACCTGTGGAGATTTTGTGGGATGTTTCTGAAATTTGGTAGGGTTTTGAGAAGATTTCCCGAATTTTATGGGATGCACCTGGAATTTTGTGGGATATTAAGGAGACTTGACGAATTATGAGTTATTTTTCCTAGATGGTATGGAAATTTCTTAAGATTTTGTGGGATGTTTCCGGAATTTGGTATGGTTGTGAGAAGATTTTTGGAATTTTGGGGGATATTTCTGAAGTTTTGTGGGATAGTGAGGAGACTTGAAGAATTTTGATAAATATTTCCTAGATTGTGTTGAAACTTGTGGAGATTTTGAGGGATGTTTCTGGAATTTGTTTGGGTTTTGAGAAGATTTCGGGAATTTTGTGGGATGTTCCGTGAGTTTTGTGGGAATTTTGTGGAATTTTGAGGGGATTTGGGGAGACATGAAGAATTTTGAGGTTTTTTTCCTAGATTGTGTGGAAACTTGTGGAGATTTTGGGGATGTTTCTGGAATTTGATTGGGTTTTGAGAAGATTTTGGGAATTTTGTGCGATGTTCCTTGCATTTTGTTTTAGTTTTGTGGAATTTGGTGGGACTTTGGGGAGACATGAAGAATTTTGATGGATTTTTCCTAGATTGTGTTGAAACCTCTGGAGATTTTGTGGGATGTTTCTGAAATTTGGTAGGGTTTTGAGAAGATTTCCGGAATTTTATGGGATGTGCCTGGAATTTTGTGGGATATTAAGGAGACTTGAAGAATTTTGAGTTATTTTCCCTAGATGGTGTGGAAATTTGTCAAGATTTTGTGGGATGTTTCTGGAATTTGGTAAGGATGTGAGAAGATTTTTGGAATTTTGTGGGATATTTCTGGAGTTTTGTGGGATAGTGAGGAGACTTGAAGAATTTTGATAAATATTTCCTAGATTGTGTGGAAACTTGTGGAGATTTTGAGGGATGTTTCTGAAATTTGGTTGGGTTTTGAGAAGATTTTGGGAATTCTGTGGGATGTTCCTTGCATTTTGTTTTAGTTTTGTGGAATTTTGTGGGATTTTGGGGAGACATGAAGAATTTTGAGGTTTTTTTCCTAGATTGTGTGGAAACTTGTGGAGATTTTGGGGATGTTTTTGGAATTTGGTAGGGTTTTGAGAAGATTTCGGGAATTTTTTGGGATGTTCCTTGCATTTTGTTTTAGTTTTGTGGAATTTTGTGGGATTTTGGGGAGACATGAAGAATTTTGAGGTTTTTTTCCTAGATTGTGTGGAAACTTGTTGAGATTTTGGGGATGTTTCTGGAATTTGGTTGGGTTTTGAGAAGATTTTGGGAATTTTGTGCGATGTTTCTGGAATTGAGTTGGGTTTTTTTGGAATGTTGAGGGAATTTTGTGACCTTTTCTGGGATTTTGAGGAGACATGAAGAATTTTGATGGATTTTTCCTAGATTGTGTTGAAACCTGTGGAGATTTTGTGGGATGTTTCTGAAATTTGGTAGGGTTTTGAGAAGATTTCCGGAATTTTATGGGATGTGCCTGGAATTTTGTGGGATATTAAGGAGACTTGAAGAATTTTGAGTTATTTTCCCTAGATGGTGTGGAAATTTGTCAAGATTTTGTGGGATGTTTCTGGAATTTAGTAAGGATGTGAGAAGATTTTTGGAATTGTGTGGGATATTTCTGGAGTTTTGTGGGATAGTGAGGAGACTTGAAGCATTTTGATAAATATTTCCTAGATTGTGTGAAAACTTGTGGAGATTTTGTGGATGTTTCTGGAATTTGGTTGGGTTTTGAGAATATTTCCGGAATTTTATGCGTTGTTTCTGGAATTGAGTTGGGTTTTTTTGGAATGTTGAGGGAATTTTGTGACCTTTTCTGGGATTTTGAGGAGACATGAAGAATTTTGATGGATTTTTCCTAGATTGTGTTGAAACCTCTGGAGATTTTGTGGGATGTTTCTGAAATTTGGTAGGGTTTTGAGAAGATTTCCGGAATTTTATGGGATGTGCCTGGAATTTTGTGGGATATTAAGGAGACTTGAAGAATTTTGAGTTATTTTCTTTAGATGGTGCGGAAACCTGTCAAGATTTTCTGGGATGTTTCCGGAATTTGGTAAGGTTGTGAGATTTTTGGAATTTTGGGGGATATTTCTGGAGTTTTGTGGGATAGTGAGGAGACTTGAAGAATTTTGATAAATATTTCCTAGATTGTGTGGAAACTTGTGGAGATTTTGAGGGATGTTTCTGGAATTTGTTTGGGTTTTGAGAAGATTTCGGGAATTTTGTGGGATGTTTCTGAAATTTGGTAGGGTTTTGAGAAGATTTCGGGAATTTTATGGGATGTGCCTGGAATTTTGTGGGATATTAAGGAGACTTGAAGAATTTGGAGTTTTTTTCCCTAGATGGTGTGGAAATCTGTCAAGATTTTCTGGGATATTTCCGGAATTTGGTAAGGTTGTGGGAAGATTTTTGGAATTTTGTGGGATATTTGTGGAGTTTTGTGGGATAGTGAGGAGACTTGAAGAATTTTGATAAATATTTCCTGGACTGTGTGGAAACTTGTGGAGATTTTGAGGGATGTTTCTGGAATTTGTTTGGGTTTTGAGAAGATTTTGGGAATTTTGTGGGATGTTCCGTGAGTTTTGTGGGAATTTTGTGGAATTTTGAGGGGTTTTGGGGAGACATGAAGAATTTTGAGGTTTTTTTCCTAGATTGTGTGGAAACTTGTGGAGATTTTGGAGATGTTTCTGAAATTTGGTAGGGTTTTGAGAAGATTTCCGGAATTTTGTGGGATGTGCCTGGAACTTTGTGAGATATTGAGGAGACTTGGAGAATTTTGAGTTATTTTCCCTAGATGCTGTGGAACCTTGTGGAGATTTAGTGGGATGTTTCTTGAATTTTGTAAGGTTTTGGGAAGATTTTGGGAGTTTTGTGACCTTTTCTGGGATTTTGAGGACACTTGTAGTATTTTGATGGATTTTTCCTTGATTTTGTGGAAATTTGTTGATATATTTTGGGATGTTTCTGGAATCTGATTGGGTTTTGAGAAGATTTTGGGAATTTTGAGGGATGTTCCTTGCATTTTGTTTTAGTTTTGTGGAATTTTGAAAGATTTTGGGGAGACATGAAGAATTTTGAGGTTTTTTTCCTAGATTGTGTGGAAACTCGTGGAGATTTTGGGGATGTTTCTGGAATTTGGTTGGGTTTTGAGAAGATTTTGGGAATTTTGTGGGATGTTCCTTGCATTTTGTTTTAGTTTTGTGGAATTTTGAGGGATTTTGGGGAGACATGAAGAATTTTGAGGTTTTTTTCCTAGATTGTGTGGAAACTCGTGGAGATTTTGGGGATGTTTCTGGAATTTGGTAGGGTTTTGAGAAGATTTTGGGAATTTTATGCAATGTTTCTGGAATTGAGTTGGGTTTTTTTGGAATGTTGAGGGAATTTTGTGACCTTTTCTGGGATTTTGAGGAGACATGAAGAATTTTGATGGATTTTTCCTAGATTGTGTTGAAACCTGTGGAGATTTTGTGGGATGTTTCTGAAATTTGGTAGGGTTTTGAGAAGATTTCCGGAATTTTATGGGATGTGCCTGGAATTTTGTGGGATATTAAGGAGACTTGAAGAATTTGGAGTTTTTTTCCCTAGATGGTGTGGAAATCTGTCAAGATTTTCTGGGATGTTTCCGGAATTTGGTAAGGTTGTGAGAAGATTTTTGGAATTTTGTGGGATATTTGTGGAGTTTTGTGGGATAGTGAGGAGACTTGAAGAATTTTGATAAATATTTCCTAGATTGTGTGGAAACTTGTGGAGATTTTGAGGGATGTTTCTGGAATTTGTTAGGGTTTTGAGAAGATTTTGGGAATTTTGTGGGATGTTCCGTGAGTTTTGTGGGAATTTTGTGGAATTTTGAGGGATTTTGGGGAGACATGAAGAATTTTGAGGTTTTTTTCCTAGATTGTGTGGAAACTTGTGGAGATTTTGTGGGATGTTTCTGGAATTTGGTTGGGTTTTGAGAAGATTTTGGGAATTTTATGCGTTGTTTCTGGAATTGAGTTGGGTTTTTTTGGAATGTTGAGGGAATTTTGTAACCTTTTCTGGGATTTTGATGAGACATGAAGAATTTTGATTGATTTTTCCTAGACTGTTTGGAAACTTGTAAAGATTTTGTGGGATGTTTCTGAAATTTGGTAAGGTTTTGAGAAGATTTCCAGAATTTTGTGGGATGTGCCTGGAACTTGGTGAGATATTAAGGAGACTTGAAGAATTTGGAGTTTTTTTCCCTAGATGGTGTGGAAATTTGTCAAGATTTTGTGGGATGTTTCCATAATTTGGTAAGGTTGTGAGAAGATTTTTAAAATTTTGTGGGATATTTCTGGAGTTTTGTGGGATAGTGAGGAGACTTGAAGAATTTTGATAAATATTTCCTAGATTGTGTGGAAATTTGTCAAGATTTTGAGGGATGTTTCTGGAATTTGGTTGGGTTTTGAGAAGATTTTGGGAATTTTGTGGGATGTTCCTTGCATTTTGTTTTAGTTTTGTGGAATTTTGAGGGATTTTGGGGAGACATGAAAAATTTTGATGGATTTTTCCTAGACTGTGTGGAAATTTGAGAAGATTTTGTGGGATGTTTCTTGAATTTGGTTGTGTTTTGAGAATATTTCGGGAATTTTTTGGGATGTTCCGTGAGTTTTGTGGGAATTTTGTAGAATTTTGAGGGGTTTTGGGGAGACATGAAGAATTTTGAGGTTTTTTTCCTAGATTGTGTGGAAACTTGTGGAGATTTTGGGGATGTTTCTGGAATTTGGTTGGGTTTTGAGAAGATTTTGGGAATTTTGTGCGATGTTTCTGGAATTGAGTTGGGTTTTTTTGGAATGTTGAGGGAATTTTGTGACCTTTTCTGGGATTTTGAGGAGACATGAAGAATTTTGATGGATTTTTCCTAGATTGTGTTGAAACCTGTGGAGATTTTGTGGGATGTTTCTGAAATTTGGTAGGGTTTTGAGAAGATTTCCCGAATTTTATGGGATGCACCTGGAATTTTGTGGGATATTAAGGAGACTTGACGAATTATGAGTTATTTTTCCTAGATGGTATGGAAATTTCTTAAGATTTTGTGGGATGTTTCCGGAATTTGGTATGGTTGTGAGAAGATTTTTGGAATTTTGTGGGATATTTCTGAAGTTTTGTGGGATAGTGAGGAGACTTGAAGAATTTTGATAAATATTTCCTAGATTGTGTTGAAACTTGTGGAGATTTTGAGGGATGTTTCTGGAATTTGTTTGGGTTTTGAGAAGATTTCGGGAATTTTGTGGGATGTTCCGTGAGTTTTGTGGGAATTTTGTGGAATTTTGAGGGGATTTGGGGAGACATGAAGAATTTTGAGGTTTTTTTCCTAGATTGTGTGGAAACTTGTGGAGATTTTGGGGATGTTTCTGGAATTTGATTGGGTTTTGAGAAGATTTTGGGAATTTTGTGCGATGTTCCTTGCATTTTGTTTTAGTTTTGTGGAATTTGGTGGGACTTTGGGGAGACATGAAGAATTTTGAGGTTTTTTTCCTAGACTGTGTGAAAACTTGTGGAGATTTTGGGGATGTTTCTGGAATTTGGTAGGGTTTTGGGAAGATTTTTGGAATATTGTGGGATGTGCTTAAAATTTTGCGGGGTAGTGAGGAGACTTGAAGAATTTTGAGTTATTTTCCCTAGATGGTTTGGAAATTTGTCAAGATTTTGTGGGATGTTTCCGGAATTTGGTACGGTTGTGAGAAGATTTTTGGAATTTTGTGGGATATTTCTGGGGTTTTGTGGGACAGTGAGGAGAGTTGAAGAATTTTGATAAATATTTCCTAGATTGTGTGGAAACTTGTGGAGATTTTGTGGGATGTTTCTGGAATTTGGTTGGGTTTTGAGAAGATTTTGGGAATTTTGTGGGATGTTTCTGGAATTGAGTTGGGTTTTTTTTGGAATGTTGAGGGGATTTTGTGACCTTTTCTGGGATTTTGAGGAGACATGAAGAATTTTGATGGATTTTACCTAGACTGTTTGGAAACTTGTGGAGATTTTGGGGATGTTTCTGAAATTTGGTAGGGCTTTGAGAAGATTTCCAGAATTTTGTGGGATGTGCCTGGAACTTTGTGAGATATTGAGGAGACTTGAAGAATTTTGAATTATTTCCCCTAGATGCTGTGGAAACTTGTTTAGATTTAGTGGGATGTTTCTTGAATTTTGTAAGGTTTTGGGAAGATTTTGGGAGTTTTGTGACCTTTTCTGGGATTTTGAGGACACTTGTAGGATTTTGATGGATTTTTCCTTGATTTTGTGGAAATTTGTTGATATATTTTGGGATGTTTCTGGAATTTGATTGGGTTTTGAGAAGATTTTGGGAATTTTGTGGGATGTTCCTTGCATTTTGTTTTAGTTTTGTGGAATTTGGTGGGATTTTGGGGAGACATGAAGAATTTTGAGGTTTTTTTCCTAGATTGTGTGGAAACTTGTGGAGATTTGGGGGATGTTTCTGGAATTTGGTTGGGTTTTGAGAAGATTTTGGGAATTTTGTGCGATGTTTCTGGAATTGAGTTGGGTTTTTTTGGAATGTTGAGGGAATTTTGTGACCTTTTCTGGGATTTTGAGGAGACATGAAGAATTTTGATGGATTTTTCCTAGATTGTGTGGAAACCTGTGGAGATTTTCTGGGATTTTTCTGAAATTTGGTAGGGTTTTGAGAAGATTTCCGGAATTCTATGGGATGTGCCTGCAATTTTGTGGGATATTAAGGAGACTTGAAGAATTTGGAGTTTTTTTCCCTAGATGGTGCGGAAATCTGTCAAGATTTTCTGGGATGTTTCCGGAATTTGGTAAGGTTGTGAGAAGATTTTTGGAATTTTGTGGGATATTTCTGGAGTTTTGTGGGATAGTGAGGAGACTTGAAGAATTTTGATAAATATTTCCTAGATTGTGTGGAAACTTGTGGAGATTTTGAGGGATGTTTCTGGAATTTGTTAGGGTTTTGAGAAGATTTTGGGAATTTTGTGGGATGTTCCGTGAGTTTTGTGGGAATTTTGTGGAATTTTGAGGGGATTTGGGGAGACATGAAGAATTTTGAGGTTTTTTTCCTAGATTGTGTGGAAACTTGTGGAGATTTTGTGGGATGTTTCTGGAATTTGGTTGGGTTTTGAGAAGATTTTGGGAATTTTATGCATTGTTTCTGGAATTGAGTTGGGTTTTTTTGGAATGTTGAGGGAATTTTGTAACCTTTTCTGGGATTTTGATGAGACATGAAGAATTTTGATGGATTTTTCTTAGATTGTGTTCAAACCTGTGGAGATTTTGTGGGATGTTTCTGAAATTTGGTAGGGTTTTGAGAAGATTTCCGGAATTTTATGGGATGCATCTGGAATTTTGTGGGATATTAAGGAGACTTGAAGAATTTGGAGTTTTTTTCCCTAGATGGTATGGAAATTTGTCAAGATTTTGTGGGATGTTTCCGGAATTTGGTAAGGTTCTGAGAAGATTTTTGGAATTTTGGGGGATATTTCTGGAGTTTTGTGGGATAGTGAGGAGACTTGAAGAATTTTGATAAATATTTCCTAGATTGTGTGGAAACTTGTGGAGATTTTGAGGGATGTTTCTGAAATTTGGTTGGGTTTTGAGAAGATTTTGGGAATTTTGTGGGATGTTTCTGGAATTGAGTTGGGTTTTTTTGGAATGTTGAGGGAATTTTGTGACCTTTTCTGGGATTTTGAGGAGACATGAAGAATTTTGATGGATTTTTCCTAGATTGTGTTGAAACCTGTGGAGATTTTGTGGGATGTTTCTGAAATTTGGTAGGGTTTTGAGAAGATTTCCGGAATTTTATGGGATGCACCTGGAATTTTGTGGGATATTAAGGAGACTTGACGAATTATGAGTTATTTTTCCTAGATGGTATGGAAATTTCTTAAGATTTTGTGGGATGTTTCCGGAATTTGGTATGGTTGTGAGAAGATTTTTGGAATTTTGTGGGATATTTCTGAAGTTTTGTGGGATAGTGAGGAGACTTGAAGAATTTTGATAAATATTTCCTAGATTGTGTTGAAACTTGTGGAGATTTTGAGGGATGTTTCTGGAATTTGTTTGGGTTTTGAGAAGATTTCGGGAATTTTGTGGGATGTTCCGTGAGTTTTGTGGGAATTTTGTGGAATTTTGAGGGGATTTGGGGAGACATGAAGAATTTTGAGGTTTTTTTCCTAGATTGTGTGGAAACTTGTGGAGATTTTGGGGATGTTTCTGGAATTTGATTGGGTTTTGAGAAGATTTTGGGAATTTTGTGCGATGTTCCTTGCATTTTGTTTTAGTTTTGTGGAATTTGGTGGGACTTTGGGGAGACATGAAGAATTTTGAGGTTTTTTTCCTAGACTGTGTGAAAACTTGTGGAGATTTTGGGGATGTTTCTGGAATTTGGTAGGGTTTTGGGAAGATTTTTGGAATATTGTGGGATGTGCTTAAAATTTTGCGGGGTAGTGAGGAGACTTGAAGAATTTTGAGTTATTTTCCCTAGATGGTTTGGAAATTTGTCAAGATTTTGTGGGATGTTTCCGGAATTTGGTACGGTTGTGAGAAGATTTTTGGAATTTTGTGGGATATTTCTGGGGTTTTGTGGGACAGTGAGGAGAGTTGAAGAATTTTGATAAATATTTCCTAGATTGTGTGGAAACTTGTGGAGATTTTGTGGGATGTTTCTGGAATTTGGTTGGGTTTTGAGAAGATTTTGGGAATTTTGTGGGATGTTTCTGGAATTGAGTTGGGTTTTTTTTGGAATGTTGAGGGGATTTTGTGACCTTTTCTGGGATTTTGAGGAGACATGAAGAATTTTGATGGATTTTACCTAGACTGTTTGGAAACTTGTGGAGATTTTGGGGATGTTTCTGAAATTTGGTAGGGCTTTGAGAAGATTTCCAGAATTTTGTGGGATGTGCCTGGAACTTTGTGAGATATTGAGGAGACTTGAAGAATTTTGAATTATTTCCCCTAGATGCTGTGGAAACTTGTTTAGATTTAGTGGGATGTTTCTTGAATTTTGTAAGGTTTTGGGAAGATTTTGGGAGTTTTGTGACCTTTTCTGGGATTTTGAGGACACTTGTAGGATTTTGATGGATTTTTCCTTGATTTTGTGGAAATTTGTTGATATATTTTGGGATGTTTCTGGAATTTGATTGGGTTTTGAGAAGATTTTGGGAATTTTGTGGGATGTTCCTTGCATTTTGTTTTAGTTTTGTGGAATTTGGTGGGATTTTGGGGAGACATGAAGAATTTTGAAGTTTTTTTCCTAGATTGTGTGGAAACTTGTTGAGATTTTGGGGATGTTTCTGGAATTTGGTTGGGTTTTGAGAAGATTTTGGGAATTTTGTGCGATGTTTCTGGAATTGAGTTGGGTTTTTTTGGAATGTTGAGGGAATTTTGTGACCTTTTCTGGGATTTTGAGGAGACATGAAGAATTTTGATGGATTTTTCCTAGATTGTGTTGAAACCTCTGGAGATTTTGTGGGATGTTTCTGAAATTTGGTAGGGTTTTGAGAAGATTTCCGGAATTTTATGGGATGTGCCTGGAATTTTGTGGGATATTAAGGAGACTTGAAGAATTTTGAGTTATTTTCCCTAGATGGTGTGGAAATTTGTCAAGATTTTGTGGGATGTTTCTGGAATTTGGTAAGGATGTGAGAAGATTTTTGGAATTTTGTGGGATATTTCTGGAGTTTTGTGGGATAGTGAGGAGACTTGAAGAATTTTGATAAATATTTCCTAGATTGTGTGGAAACTTGTGGAGATTTTGAGGGATGTTTCTGAAATTTGGTTGGGTTTTGAGAAGATTTTGGGAATTCTGTGGGATGTTCCTTGCATTTTGTTTTAGTTTTGTGGAATTTTGTGGGATTTTGGGGAGACATGAAGAATTTTGAGGTTTTTTTCCTAGATTGTGTGGAAACTTGTGGAGATTTTGGGGATGTTTTTGGAATTTGGTAGGGTTTTGAGAAGATTTCGGGAATTTTTTGGGATGTTCCTTGCATTTTGTTTTAGTTTTGTGGAATTTTGTGGGATTTTGGGGAGACATGAAGAATTTTGAGGTTTTTTTCCTAGATTGTGTGGAAACTTGTTGAGATTTTGGGGATGTTTCTGGAATTTGGTTGGGTTTTGAGAAGATTTTGGGAATTTTGTGCGATGTTTCTGGAATTGAGTTGGGTTTTTTTGGAATGTTGAGGGAATTTTGTGACCTTTTCTGGGATTTTGAGGAGACATGAAGAATTTTGATGGATTTTTCCTAGATTGTGTTGAAACCTGTGGAGATTTTGTGGGATGTTTCTGAAATTTGGTAGGGTTTTGAGAAGATTTCCGGAATTTTATGGGATGTGCCTGGAATTTTGTGGGATATTAAGGAGACTTGAAGAATTTTGAGTTATTTTCCCTAGATGGTGTGGAAATTTGTCAAGATTTTGTGGGATGTTTCTGGAATTTAGTAAGGATGTGAGAAGATTTTTGGAATTGTGTGGGATATTTCTGGAGTTTTGTGGGATAGTGAGGAGACTTGAAGCATTTTGATAAATATTTCCTAGATTGTGTGAAAACTTGTGGAGATTTTGTGGATGTTTCTGGAATTTGGTTGGGTTTTGAGAATATTTCCGGAATTTTATGCGTTGTTTCTGGAATTGAGTTGGGTTTTTTTGGAATGTTGAGGGAATTTTGTGACCTTTTCTGGGATTTTGAGGAGACATGAAGAATTTTGATGGATTTTTCCTAGATTGTGTTGAAACCTCTGGAGATTTTGTGGGATGTTTCTGAAATTTGGTAGGGTTTTGAGAAGATTTCCGGAATTTTATGGGATGTGCCTGGAATTTTGTGGGATATTAAGGAGACTTGAAGAATTTTGAGTTATTTTCTTTAGATGGTGCGGAAACCTGTCAAGATTTTCTGGGATGTTTCCGGAATTTGGTAAGGTTGTGAGATTTTTGGAATTTTGGGGGATATTTCTGGAGTTTTGTGGGATAGTGAGGAGACTTGAAGAATTTTGATAAATATTTCCTAGATTGTGTGGAAACTTGTGGAGATTTTGAGGGATGTTTCTGGAATTTGTTTGGGTTTTGAGAAGATTTTGGGAATTTTGTGGGATGTTCCGTGAGTTTTGTGGGAATTTTGTGGAATTTTGAGGGGTTTTGGGGAGACATGAAGAATTTTGAGGTTTTTTTCCTAGATTGTGTGGAAACTTGTGGAGATTTTGGAGATGTTTCTGAAATTTGGTAGGGTTTTGAGAAGATTTCCGGAATTTTGTGGGATGTGCCTGGAACTTTGTGAGATATTGAGGAGACTTGGAGAATTTTGAGTTATTTTCCCTAGATGCTGTGGAACCTTGTGGAGATTTAGTGGGATGTTTCTTGAATTTTGTAAGGTTTTGGGAAGATTTTGGGAGTTTTGTGACCTTTTCTGGGATTTTGAGGACACTTGTAGTATTTTGATGGATTTTTCCTTGATTTTGTGGAAATTTGTTGATATATTTTGGGATGTTTCTGGAATCTGATTGGGTTTTGAGAAGATTTTGGGAATTTTGAGGGATGTTCCTTGCATTTTGTTTTAGTTTTGTGGAATTTTGAAAGATTTTGGGGAGACATGAAGAATTTTGAGGTTTTTTTCCTAGATTGTGTGGAAACTCGTGGAGATTTTGGGGATGTTTCTGGAATTTGGTTGGGTTTTGAGAAGATTTTGGGAATTTTGTGGGATGTTCCTTGCATTTTGTTTTAGTTTTGTGGAATTTTGAGGGATTTTGGGGAGACATGAAGAATTTTGAGGTTTTTTTCCTAGATTGTGTGGAAACTCGTGGAGATTTTGGGGATGTTTCTGGAATTTGGTAGGGTTTTGAGAAGATTTTGGGAATTTTATGCAATGTTTCTGGAATTGAGTTGGGTTTTTTTGGAATGTTGAGGGAATTTTGTGACCTTTTCTGGGATTTTGAGGAGACATGAAGAATTTTGATGGATTTTTCCTAGATTGTGTTGAAACCTGTGGAGATTTTGTGGGATGTTTCTGAAATTTGGTAGGGTTTTGAGAAGATTTCCGGAATTTTATGGGATGTGCCTGGAATTTTGTGGGATATTAAGGAGACTTGAAGAATTTGGAGTTTTTTTCCCTAGATGGTGTGGAAATCTGTCAAGATTTTCTGGGATGTTTCCGGAATTTGGTAAGGTTGTGAGAAGATTTTTGGAATTTTGTGGGATATTTGTGGAGTTTTGTGGGATAGTGAGGAGACTTGAAGAATTTTGATAAATATTTCCTAGATTGTGTGGAAACTTGTGGAGATTTTGAGGGATGTTTCTGGAATTTGTTAGGGTTTTGAGAAGATTTTGGGAATTTTGTGGGATGTTCCGTGAGTTTTGTGGGAATTTTGTGGAATTTTGAGGGATTTTGGGGAGACATGAAGAATTTTGAGGTTTTTTTCCTAGATTGTGTGGAAACTTGTGGAGATTTTGTGGGATGTTTCTGGAATTTGGTTGGGTTTTGAGAAGATTTTGGGAATTTTATGCGTTGTTTCTGGAATTGAGTTGGGTTTTTTTGGAATGTTGAGGGAATTTTGTAACCTTTTCTGGGATTTTGATGAGACATGAAGAATTTTGATTGATTTTCCCTAGACTGTTTGGAAACTTGTAAAGATTTTGTGGGATGTTTCTGAAATTTGGTAAGGTTTTGAGAAGATTTCCAGAATTTTGTGGGATGTGCCTGGAACTTGGTGAGATATTAAGGAGACTTGAAGAATTTGGAGTTTTTTTCCCTAGATGGTGTGGAAATTTGTCAAGATTTTGTGGGATGTTTCCATAATTTGGTAAGGTTGTGAGAAGATTTTTAAAATTTTGTGGGATATTTCTGGAGTTTTGTGGGATAGTGAGGAGACTTGAAGAATTTTGATAAATATTTCCTAGATTGTGTGGAAATTTGTCAAGATTTTGAGGGATGTTTCTGGAATTTGGTTGGGTTTTGAGAAGATTTTGGGAATTTTGTGGGATGTTCCTTGCATTTTGTTTTAGTTTTGTGGAATTTTGAGGGATTTTGGGGAGACATGAAAAATTTTGATGGATTTTTCCTAGACTGTGTGGAAATTTGAGAAGATTTTGTGGGATGTTTCTTGAATTTGGTTGTGTTTTGAGAATATTTCGGGAATTTTTTGGGATGTTCCGTGAGTTTTGTGGGAATTTTGTAGAATTTTGAGGGGTTTTGGGGAGACATGAAGAATTTTGAGGTTTTTTTCCTAGATTGTGTGGAAACTTGTGGAGATTTTGGGGATGTTTCTGGAATTTGGTTGGGTTTTGAGAAGATTTTGGGAATTTTGTGCGATGTTTCTGGAATTGAGTTGGGTTTTTTTGGAATGTTGAGGGAATTTTGTGACCTTTTCTGGGATTTTGAGGAGACATGAAGAATTTTGATGGATTTTTCCTAGATTGTGTTGAAACCTGTGGAGATTTTGTGGGATGTTTCTGAAATTTGGTAGGGTTTTGAGAAGATTTCCCGAATTTTATGGGATGCACCTGGAATTTTGTGGGATATTAAGGAGACTTGACGAATTATGAGTTATTTTTCCTAGATGGTATGGAAATTTCTTAAGATTTTGTGGGATGTTTCCGGAATTTGGTATGGTTGTGAGAAGATTTTTGGAATTTTGGGGGATATTTCTGAAGTTTTGTGGGATAGTGAGGAGACTTGAAGAATTTTGATAAATATTTCCTAGATTGTGTTGAAACTTGTGGAGATTTTGAGGGATGTTTCTGGAATTTGTTTGGGTTTTGAGAAGATTTCGGGAATTTTGTGGGATGTTCCGTGAGTTTTGTGGGAATTTTGTGGAATTTTGAGGGGATTTGGGGAGACATGAAGAATTTTGAGGTTTTTTTCCTAGATTGTGTGGAAACTTGTGGAGATTTTGGGGATGTTTCTGGAATTTGATTGGGTTTTGAGAAGATTTTGGGAATTTTGTGCGATGTTCCTTGCATTTTGTTTTAGTTTTGTGGAATTTGGTGGGACTTTGGGGAGACATGAAGAATTTTGATGGATTTTTCCTAGATTGTGTTGAAACCTCTGGAGATTTTGTGGGATGTTTCTGAAATTTGGTAGGGTTTTGAGAAGATTTCCGGAATTTTATGGGATGTGCCTGGAATTTTGTGGGATATTAAGGAGACTTGAAGAATTTTGAGTTATTTTCCCTAGATGGTGTGGAAATTTGTCAAGATTTTGTGGGATGTTTCTGGAATTTGGTAAGGATGTGAGAAGATTTTTGGAATTTTGTGGGATATTTCTGGAGTTTTGTGGGATAGTGAGGAGACTTGAAGAATTTTGATAAATATTTCCTAGATTGTGTGGAAACTTGTGGAGATTTTGAGGGATGTTTCTGAAATTTGGTTGGGTTTTGAGAAGATTTTGGGAATTCTGTGGGATGTTCCTTGCATTTTGTTTTAGTTTTGTGGAATTTTGTGGGATTTTGGGGAGACATGAAGAATTTTGAGGTTTTTTTCCTAGATTGTGTGGAAACTTGTGGAGATTTTGGGGATGTTTTTGGAATTTGGTAGGGTTTTGAGAAGATTTCGGGAATTTTTTGGGATGTTCCTTGCATTTTGTTTTAGTTTTGTGGAATTTTGTGGGATTTTGGGGAGACATGAAGAATTTTGAGGTTTTTTTCCTAGATTGTGTGGAAACTTGTTGAGATTTTGGGGATGTTTCTGGAATTTGGTTGGGTTTTGAGAAGATTTTGGGAATTTTGTGCGATGTTTCTGGAATTGAGTTGGGTTTTTTTGGAATGTTGAGGGAATTTTGTGACCTTTTCTGGGATTTTGAGGAGACATGAAGAATTTTGATGGATTTTTCCTAGATTGTGTTGAAACCTGTGGAGATTTTGTGGGATGTTTCTGAAATTTGGTAGGGTTTTGAGAAGATTTCCGGAATTTTATGGGATGTGCCTGGAATTTTGTGGGATATTAAGGAGACTTGAAGAATTTTGAGTTATTTTCCCTAGATGGTGTGGAAATTTGTCAAGATTTTGTGGGATGTTTCTGGAATTTAGTAAGGATGTGAGAAGATTTTTGGAATTGTGTGGGATATTTCTGGAGTTTTGTGGGATAGTGAGGAGACTTGAAGCATTTTGATAAATATTTCCTAGATTGTGTGAAAACTTGTGGAGATTTTGTGGATGTTTCTGGAATTTGGTTGGGTTTTGAGAATATTTCCGGAATTTTATGCGTTGTTTCTGGAATTGAGTTGGGTTTTTTTGGAATGTTGAGGGAATTTTGTGACCTTTTCTGGGATTTTGAGGAGACATGAAGAATTTTGATGGATTTTTCCTAGATTGTGTTGAAACCTCTGGAGATTTTGTGGGATGTTTCTGAAATTTGGTAGGGTTTTGAGAAGATTTCCGGAATTTTATGGGATGTGCCTGGAATTTTGTGGGATATTAAGGAGACTTGAAGAATTTTGAGTTATTTTCTTTAGATGGTGCGGAAACCTGTCAAGATTTTCTGGGATGTTTCCGGAATTTGGTAAGGTTGTGAGATTTTTGGAATTTTGGGGGATATTTCTGGAGTTTTGTGGGATAGTGAGGAGACTTGAAGAATTTTGATAAATATTTCCTAGATTGTGTGGAAACTTGTGGAGATTTTGAGGGATGTTTCTGGAATTTGTTTGGGTTTTGAGAAGATTTCGGGAATTTTGTGGGATGTTTCTGAAATTTGGTAGGGTTTTGAGAAGATTTCGGGAATTTTATGGGATGTGCCTGGAATTTTGTGGGATATTAAGGAGACTTGAAGAATTTGGAGTTTTTTTCCCTAGATGGTGTGGAAATCTGTCAAGATTTTCTGGGATATTTCCGGAATTTGGTAAGGTTGTGGGAAGATTTTTGGAATTTTGTGGGATATTTCTGGAGTTTTGTGGGATAGTGAGGAGACTTGAAGAATTTTGATAAATATTTCCTGGACTGTGTGGAAACTTGTGGAGATTTTGAGGGATGTTTCTGGAATTTGTTTGGGTTTTGAGAAGATTTTGGGAATTTTGTGGGATGTTCCGTGAGTTTTGTGGGAATTTTGTGGAATTTTGAGGGGTTTTGGGGAGACATGAAGAATTTTGAGGTTTTTTTCCTAGATTGTGTGGAAACTTGTGGAGATTTTGGAGATGTTTCTGAAATTTGGTAGGGTTTTGAGAAGATTTCCGGAATTTTGTGGGATGTGCCTGGAACTTTGTGAGATATTGAGGAGACTTGGAGAATTTTGAGTTATTTTCCCTAGATGCTGTGGAACCTTGTGGAGATTTAGTGGGATGTTTCTTGAATTTTGTAAGGTTTTGGGAAGATTTTGGGAGTTTTGTGACCTTTTCTGGGATTTTGAGGACACTTGTAGTATTTTGATGGATTTTTCCTTGATTTTGTGGAAATTTGTTGATATATTTTGGGATGTTTCTGGAATCTGATTGGGTTTTGAGAAGATTTTGGGAATTTTGAGGGATGTTCCTTGCATTTTGTTTTAGTTTTGTGGAATTTTGAAAGATTTTGGGGAGACATGAAGAATTTTGAGGTTTTTTTCCTAGATTGTGTGGAAACTCGTGGAGATTTTGGGGATGTTTCTGGAATTTGGTTGGGTTTTGAGAAGATTTTGGGAATTTTGTGGGATGTTCCTTGCATTTTGTTTTAGTTTTGTGGAATTTTGAGGGATTTTGGGGAGACATGAAGAATTTTGAGGTTTTTTTCCTAGATTGTGTGGAAACTCGTGGAGATTTTGGGGATGTTTCTGGAATTTGGTAGGGTTTTGAGAAGATTTTGGGAATTTTATGCAATGTTTCTGGAATTGAGTTGGGTTTTTTTGGAATGTTGAGGGAATTTTGTGACCTTTTCTGGGATTTTGAGGAGACATGAAGAATTTTGATGGATTTTTCCTAGATTGTGTTGAAACCTGTGGAGATTTTGTGGGATGTTTCTGAAATTTGGTAGGGTTTTGAGAAGATTTCCGGAATTTTATGGGATGTGCCTGGAATTTTGTGGGATATTAAGGAGACTTGAAGAATTTGGAGTTTTTTTCCCTAGATGGTGTGGAAATCTGTCAAGATTTTCTGGGATGTTTCCGGAATTTGGTAAGGTTGTGAGAAGATTTTTGGAATTTTGTGGGATATTTGTGGAGTTTTGTGGGATAGTGAGGAGACTTGAAGAATTTTGATAAATATTTCCTAGATTGTGTGGAAACTTGTGGAGATTTTGAGGGATGTTTCTGGAATTTGTTAGGGTTTTGAGAAGATTTTGGGAATTTTGTGGGATGTTCCGTGAGTTTTGTGGGAATTTTGTGGAATTTTGAGGGATTTTGGGGAGACATGAAGAATTTTGAGGTTTTTTTCCTAGATTGTGTGGAAACTTGTGGAGATTTTGTGGGATGTTTCTGGAATTTGGTTGGGTTTTGAGAAGATTTTGGGAATTTTATGCGTTGTTTCTGGAATTGAGTTGGGTTTTTTTGGAATGTTGAGGGAATTTTGTAACCTTTTCTGGGATTTTGATGAGACATGAAGAATTTTGATTGATTTTCCCTAGACTGTTTGGAAACTTGTAAAGATTTTGTGGGATGTTTCTGAAATTTGGTAAGGTTTTGAGAAGATTTCCAGAATTTTGTGGGATGTGCCTGGAACTTGGTGAGATATTAAGGAGACTTGAAGAATTTGGAGTTTTTTTCCCTAGATGGTGTGGAAATTTGTCAAGATTTTGTGGGATGTTTCCATAATTTGGTAAGGTTGTGAGAAGATTTTTAAAATTTTGTGGGATATTTCTGGAGTTTTGTGGGATAGTGAGGAGACTTGAAGAATTTTGATAAATATTTCCTAGATTGTGTGGAAATTTGTCAAGATTTTGAGGGATGTTTCTGGAATTTGGTTGGGTTTTGAGAAGATTTTGGGAATTTTGTGGGATGTTCCTTGCATTTTGTTTTAGTTTTGTGGAATTTTGAGGGATTTTGGGGAGACATGAAAAATTTTGATGGATTTTTCCTAGACTGTGTGGAAATTTGAGAAGATTTTGTGGGATGTTTCTTGAATTTGGTTGTGTTTTGAGAATATTTCGGGAATTTTTTGGGATGTTCCGTGAGTTTTGTGGGAATTTTGTAGAATTTTGAGGGGTTTTGGGGAGACATGAAGAATTTTGAGGTTTTTTTCCTAGATTGTGTGGAAACTTGTGGAGATTTTGGGGATGTTTCTGGAATTTGGTTGGGTTTTGAGAAGATTTTGGGAATTTTGTGCGATGTTTCTGGAATTGAGTTGGGTTTTTTTGGAATGTTGAGGGAATTTTGTGACCTTTTCTGGGATTTTGAGGAGACATGAAGAATTTTGATGGATTTTTCCTAGATTGTGTTGAAACCTGTGGAGATTTTGTGGGATGTTTCTGAAATTTGGTAGGGTTTTGAGAAGATTTCCCGAATTTTATGGGATGCACCTGGAATTTTGTGGGATATTAAGGAGACTTGACGAATTATGAGTTATTTTTCCTAGATGGTATGGAAATTTCTTAAGATTTTGTGGGATGTTTCCGGAATTTGGTATGGTTGTGAGAAGATTTTTGGAATTTTGGGGGATATTTCTGAAGTTTTGTGGGATAGTGAGGAGACTTGAAGAATTTTGATAAATATTTCCTAGATTGTGTTGAAACTTGTGGAGATTTTGAGGGATGTTTCTGGAATTTGTTTGGGTTTTGAGAAGATTTCGGGAATTTTGTGGGATGTTCCGTGAGTTTTGTGGGAATTTTGTGGAATTTTGAGGGGATTTGGGGAGACATGAAGAATTTTGAGGTTTTTTTCCTAGATTGTGTGGAAACTTGTGGAGATTTTGGGGATGTTTCTGGAATTTGATTGGGTTTTGAGAAGATTTTGGGAATTTTGTGCGATGTTCCTTGCATTTTGTTTTAGTTTTGTGGAATTTGGTGGGACTTTGGGGAGACATGAAGAATTTTGATGGATTTTTCCTAGATTGTGTTGAAACCTCTGGAGATTTTGTGGGATGTTTCTGAAATTTGGTAGGGTTTTGAGAAGATTTCCGGAATTTTATGGGATGTGCCTGGAATTTTGTGGGATATTAAGGAGACTTGAAGAATTTTGAGTTATTTTCCCTAGATGGTGTGGAAATTTGTCAAGATTTTGTGGGATGTTTCTGGAATTTGGTAAGGATGTGAGAAGATTTTTGGAATTTTGTGGGATATTTCTGGAGTTTTGTGGGATAGTGAGGAGACTTGAAGAATTTTGATAAATATTTCCTAGATTGTGTGGAAACT
This sequence comes from Poecile atricapillus, assembly GCF_030490865.1. NCBI lineage: Eukaryota > Metazoa > Chordata > Aves > Passeriformes > Paridae > Poecile > Poecile atricapillus. The sequence continues at coordinate 1,229,170 of NC_081285.1, forward strand.
TGTGGAGATTTTGAGGGATGTTTCTGAAATTTGGTTGGGTTTTGAGAAGATTTTGGGAATTCTGTGGGATGTTCCTTGCATTTTGTTTTAGTTTTGTGGAATTTTGTGGGATTTTGGGGAGACATGAAGAATTTTGAGGTTTTTTTCCTAGATTGTGTGGAAACTTGTGGAGATTTTGGGGATGTTTTTGGAATTTGGTAGGGTTTTGAGAAGATTTCGGGAATTTTTTGGGATGTTCCTTGCATTTTGTTTTAGTTTTGTGGAATTTTGTGGGATTTTGGGGAGACATGAAGAATTTTGAGGTTTTTTTCCTAGATTGTGTGGAAACTTGTTGAGATTTTGGGGATGTTTCTGGAATTTGGTTGGGTTTTGAGAAGATTTTGGGAATTTTGTGCGATGTTTCTGGAATTGAGTTGGGTTTTTTTGGAATGTTGAGGGAATTTTGTGACCTTTTCTGGGATTTTGAGGAGACATGAAGAATTTTGATGGATTTTTCCTAGATTGTGTTGAAACCTGTGGAGATTTTGTGGGATGTTTCTGAAATTTGGTAGGGTTTTGAGAAGATTTCCGGAATTTTATGGGATGTGCCTGGAATTTTGTGGGATATTAAGGAGACTTGAAGAATTTTGAGTTATTTTCCCTAGATGGTGTGGAAATTTGTCAAGATTTTGTGGGATGTTTCTGGAATTTAGTAAGGATGTGAGAAGATTTTTGGAATTGTGTGGGATATTTCTGGAGTTTTGTGGGATAGTGAGGAGACTTGAAGCATTTTGATAAATATTTCCTAGATTGTGTGAAAACTTGTGGAGATTTTGTGGATGTTTCTGGAATTTGGTTGGGTTTTGAGAATATTTCCGGAATTTTATGCGTTGTTTCTGGAATTGAGTTGGGTTTTTTTGGAATGTTGAGGGAATTTTGTGACCTTTTCTGGGATTTTGAGGAGACATGAAGAATTTTGATGGATTTTTCCTAGATTGTGTTGAAACCTCTGGAGATTTTGTGGGATGTTTCTGAAATTTGGTAGGGTTTTGAGAAGATTTCCGGAATTTTATGGGATGTGCCTGGAATTTTGTGGGATATTAAGGAGACTTGAAGAATTTTGAGTTATTTTCTTTAGATGGTGCGGAAACCTGTCAAGATTTTCTGGGATGTTTCCGGAATTTGGTAAGGTTGTGAGATTTTTGGAATTTTGGGGGATATTTCTGGAGTTTTGTGGGATAGTGAGGAGACTTGAAGAATTTTGATAAATATTTCCTAGATTGTGTGGAAACTTGTGGAGATTTTGAGGGATGTTTCTGGAATTTGTTTGGGTTTTGAGAAGATTTCGGGAATTTTGTGGGATGTTTCTGAAATTTGGTAGGGTTTTGAGAAGATTTCGGGAATTTTATGGGATGTGCCTGGAATTTTGTGGGATATTAAGGAGACTTGAAGAATTTGGAGTTTTTTTCCCTAGATGGTGTGGAAATCTGTCAAGATTTTCTGGGATATTTCCGGAATTTGGTAAGGTTGTGGGAAGATTTTTGGAATTTTGTGGGATATTTGTGGAGTTTTGTGGGATAGTGAGGAGACTTGAAGAATTTTGATAAATATTTCCTGGACTGTGTGGAAACTTGTGGAGATTTTGAGGGATGTTTCTGGAATTTGTTTGGGTTTTGAGAAGATTTTGGGAATTTTGTGGGATGTTCCGTGAGTTTTGTGGGAATTTTGTGGAATTTTGAGGGGTTTTGGGGAGACATGAAGAATTTTGAGGTTTTTTTCCTAGATTGTGTGGAAACTTGTGGAGATTTTGGAGATGTTTCTGAAATTTGGTAGGGTTTTGAGAAGATTTCCGGAATTTTGTGGGATGTGCCTGGAACTTTGTGAGATATTGAGGAGACTTGGAGAATTTTGAGTTATTTTCCCTAGATGCTGTGGAACCTTGTGGAGATTTAGTGGGATGTTTCTTGAATTTTGTAAGGTTTTGGGAAGATTTTGGGAGTTTTGTGACCTTTTCTGGGATTTTGAGGACACTTGTAGTATTTTGATGGATTTTTCCTTGATTTTGTGGAAATTTGTTGATATATTTTGGGATGTTTCTGGAATCTGATTGGGTTTTGAGAAGATTTTGGGAATTTTGAGGGATGTTCCTTGCATTTTGTTTTAGTTTTGTGGAATTTTGAAAGATTTTGGGGAGACATGAAGAATTTTGAGGTTTTTTTCCTAGATTGTGTGGAAACTCGTGGAGATTTTGGGGATGTTTCTGGAATTTGGTTGGGTTTTGAGAAGATTTTGGGAATTTTGTGGGATGTTCCTTGCATTTTGTTTTAGTTTTGTGGAATTTTGAGGGATTTTGGGGAGACATGAAGAATTTTGAGGTTTTTTTCCTAGATTGTGTGGAAACTCGTGGAGATTTTGGGGATGTTTCTGGAATTTGGTAGGGTTTTGAGAAGATTTTGGGAATTTTATGCAATGTTTCTGGAATTGAGTTGGGTTTTTTTGGAATGTTGAGGGAATTTTGTGACCTTTTCTGGGATTTTGAGGAGACATGAAGAATTTTGATGGATTTTTCCTAGATTGTGTTGAAACCTGTGGAGATTTTGTGGGATGTTTCTGAAATTTGGTAGGGTTTTGAGAAGATTTCCGGAATTTTATGGGATGTGCCTGGAATTTTGTGGGATATTAAGGAGACTTGAAGAATTTGGAGTTTTTTTCCCTAGATGGTGTGGAAATCTGTCAAGATTTTCTGGGATGTTTCCGGAATTTGGTAAGGTTGTGAGAAGATTTTTGGAATTTTGTGGGATATTTGTGGAGTTTTGTGGGATAGTGAGGAGACTTGAAGAATTTTGATAAATATTTCCTAGATTGTGTGGAAACTTGTGGAGATTTTGAGGGATGTTTCTGGAATTTGTTAGGGTTTTGAGAAGATTTTGGGAATTTTGTGGGATGTTCCGTGAGTTTTGTGGGAATTTTGTGGAATTTTGAGGGATTTTGGGGAGACATGAAGAATTTTGAGGTTTTTTTCCTAGATTGTGTGGAAACTTGTGGAGATTTTGTGGGATGTTTCTGGAATTTGGTTGGGTTTTGAGAAGATTTTGGGAATTTTATGCGTTGTTTCTGGAATTGAGTTGGGTTTTTTTGGAATGTTGAGGGAATTTTGTAACCTTTTCTGGGATTTTGATGAGACATGAAGAATTTTGATTGATTTTTCCTAGACTGTTTGGAAACTTGTAAAGATTTTGTGGGATGTTTCTGAAATTTGGTAAGGTTTTGAGAAGATTTCCAGAATTTTGTGGGATGTGCCTGGAACTTGGTGAGATATTAAGGAGACTTGAAGAATTTGGAGTTTTTTTCCCTAGATGGTGTGGAAATTTGTCAAGATTTTGTGGGATGTTTCCATAATTTGGTAAGGTTGTGAGAAGATTTTTAAAATTTTGTGGGATATTTCTGGAGTTTTGTGGGATAGTGAGGAGACTTGAAGAATTTTGATAAATATTTCCTAGATTGTGTGGAAATTTGTCAAGATTTTGAGGGATGTTTCTGGAATTTGGTTGGGTTTTGAGAAGATTTTGGGAATTTTGTGGGATGTTCCTTGCATTTTGTTTTAGTTTTGTGGAATTTTGAGGGATTTTGGGGAGACATGAAAAATTTTGATGGATTTTTCCTAGACTGTGTGGAAATTTGAGAAGATTTTGTGGGATGTTTCTTGAATTTGGTTGTGTTTTGAGAATATTTCGGGAATTTTTTGGGATGTTCCGTGAGTTTTGTGGGAATTTTGTAGAATTTTGAGGGGTTTTGGGGAGACATGAAGAATTTTGAGGTTTTTTTCCTAGATTGTGTGGAAACTTGTGGAGATTTTGGGGATGTTTCTGGAATTTGGTTGGGTTTTGAGAAGATTTTGGGAATTTTGTGCGATGTTTCTGGAATTGAGTTGGGTTTTTTTGGAATGTTGAGGGAATTTTGTGACCTTTTCTGGGATTTTGAGGAGACATGAAGAATTTTGATGGATTTTTCCTAGATTGTGTTGAAACCTGTGGAGATTTTGTGGGATGTTTCTGAAATTTGGTAGGGTTTTGAGAAGATTTCCCGAATTTTATGGGATGCACCTGGAATTTTGTGGGATATTAAGGAGACTTGACGAATTATGAGTTATTTTTCCTAGATGGTATGGAAATTTCTTAAGATTTTGTGGGATGTTTCCGGAATTTGGTATGGTTGTGAGAAGATTTTTGGAATTTTGTGGGATATTTCTGAAGTTTTGTGGGATAGTGAGGAGACTTGAAGAATTTTGATAAATATTTCCTAGATTGTGTTGAAACTTGTGGAGATTTTGAGGGATGTTTCTGGAATTTGTTTGGGTTTTGAGAAGATTTCGGGAATTTTGTGGGATGTTCCGTGAGTTTTGTGGGAATTTTGTGGAATTTTGAGGGGATTTGGGGAGACATGAAGAATTTTGAGGTTTTTTTCCTAGATTGTGTGGAAACTTGTGGAGATTTTGGGGATGTTTCTGGAATTTGATTGGGTTTTGAGAAGATTTTGGGAATTTTGTGCGATGTTCCTTGCATTTTGTTTTAGTTTTGTGGAATTTGGTGGGACTTTGGGGAGACATGAAGAATTTTGAGGTTTTTTTCCTAGACTGTGTGAAAACTTGTGGAGATTTTGGGGATGTTTCTGGAATTTGGTAGGGTTTTGGGAAGATTTTTGGAATATTGTGGGATGTGCTTAAAATTTTGCGGGGTAGTGAGGAGACTTGAAGAATTTTGAGTTATTTTCCCTAGATGGTTTGGAAATTTGTCAAGATTTTGTGGGATGTTTCCGGAATTTGGTACGGTTGTGAGAAGATTTTTGGAATTTTGTGGGATATTTCTGGGGTTTTGTGGGACAGTGAGGAGAGTTGAAGAATTTTGATAAATATTTCCTAGATTGTGTGGAAACTTGTGGAGATTTTGTGGGATGTTTCTGGAATTTGGTTGGGTTTTGAGAAGATTTTGGGAATTTTGTGGGATGTTTCTGGAATTGAGTTGGGTTTTTTTTGGAATGTTGAGGGGATTTTGTGACCTTTTCTGGGATTTTGAGGAGACATGAAGAATTTTGATGGATTTTACCTAGACTGTTTGGAAACTTGTGGAGATTTTGGGGATGTTTCTGAAATTTGGTAGGGCTTTGAGAAGATTTCCAGAATTTTGTGGGATGTGCCTGGAACTTTGTGAGATATTGAGGAGACTTGAAGAATTTTGAATTATTTCCCCTAGATGCTGTGGAAACTTGTTTAGATTTAGTGGGATGTTTCTTGAATTTTGTAAGGTTTTGGGAAGATTTTGGGAGTTTTGTGACCTTTTCTGGGATTTTGAGGACACTTGTAGGATTTTGATGGATTTTTCCTTGATTTTGTGGAAATTTGTTGATATATTTTGGGATGTTTCTGGAATTTGATTGGGTTTTGAGAAGATTTTGGGAATTTTGTGGGATGTTCCTTGCATTTTGTTTTAGTTTTGTGGAATTTGGTGGGATTTTGGGGAGACATGAAGAATTTTGAGGTTTTTTTCCTAGATTGTGTGGAAACTTGTGGAGATTTGGGGGATGTTTCTGGAATTTGGTTGGGTTTTGAGAAGATTTTGGGAATTTTGTGCGATGTTTCTGGAATTGAGTTGGGTTTTTTTGGAATGTTGAGGGAATTTTGTGACCTTTTCTGGGATTTTGAGGAGACATGAAGAATTTTGATGGATTTTTCCTAGATTGTGTGGAAACCTGTGGAGATTTTCTGGGATTTTTCTGAAATTTGGTAGGGTTTTGAGAAGATTTCCGGAATTCTATGGGATGTGCCTGCAATTTTGTGGGATATTAAGGAGACTTGAAGAATTTGGAGTTTTTTTCCCTAGATGGTGCGGAAATCTGTCAAGATTTTCTGGGATGTTTCCGGAATTTGGTAAGGTTGTGAGAAGATTTTTGGAATTTTGTGGGATATTTCTGGAGTTTTGTGGGATAGTGAGGAGACTTGAAGAATTTTGATAAATATTTCCTAGATTGTGTGGAAACTTGTGGAGATTTTGAGGGATGTTTCTGGAATTTGTTAGGGTTTTGAGAAGATTTTGGGAATTTTGTGGGATGTTCCGTGAGTTTTGTGGGAATTTTGTGGAATTTTGAGGGGATTTGGGGAGACATGAAGAATTTTGAGGTTTTTTTCCTAGATTGTGTGGAAACTTGTGGAGATTTTGTGGGATGTTTCTGGAATTTGGTTGGGTTTTGAGAAGATTTTGGGAATTTTATGCATTGTTTCTGGAATTGAGTTGGGTTTTTTTGGAATGTTGAGGGAATTTTGTAACCTTTTCTGGGATTTTGATGAGACATGAAGAATTTTGATGGATTTTTCTTAGATTGTGTTCAAACCTGTGGAGATTTTGTGGGATGTTTCTGAAATTTGGTAGGGTTTTGAGAAGATTTCCGGAATTTTATGGGATGCATCTGGAATTTTGTGGGATATTAAGGAGACTTGAAGAATTTGGAGTTTTTTTCCCTAGATGGTATGGAAATTTGTCAAGATTTTGTGGGATGTTTCCGGAATTTGGTAAGGTTCTGAGAAGATTTTTGGAATTTTGGGGGATATTTCTGGAGTTTTGTGGGATAGTGAGGAGACTTGAAGAATTTTGATAAATATTTCCTAGATTGTGTGGAAACTTGTGGAGATTTTGAGGGATGTTTCTGAAATTTGGTTGGGTTTTGAGAAGATTTTGGGAATTTTGTGGGATGTTTCTGGAATTGAGTTGGGTTTTTTTGGAATGTTGAGGGAATTTTGTGACCTTTTCTGGGATTTTGAGGAGACATGAAGAATTTTGATGGATTTTTCCTAGATTGTGTTGAAACCTGTGGAGATTTTGTGGGATGTTTCTGAAATTTGGTAGGGTTTTGAGAAGATTTCCGGAATTTTATGGGATGCACCTGGAATTTTGTGGGATATTAAGGAGACTTGACGAATTATGAGTTATTTTTCCTAGATGGTATGGAAATTTCTTAAGATTTTGTGGGATGTTTCCGGAATTTGGTATGGTTGTGAGAAGATTTTTGGAATTTTGTGGGATATTTCTGAAGTTTTGTGGGATAGTGAGGAGACTTGAAGAATTTTGATAAATATTTCCTAGATTGTGTTGAAACTTGTGGAGATTTTGAGGGATGTTTCTGGAATTTGTTTGGGTTTTGAGAAGATTTCGGGAATTTTGTGGGATGTTCCGTGAGTTTTGTGGGAATTTTGTGGAATTTTGAGGGGATTTGGGGAGACATGAAGAATTTTGAGGTTTTTTTCCTAGATTGTGTGGAAACTTGTGGAGATTTTGGGGATGTTTCTGGAATTTGATTGGGTTTTGAGAAGATTTTGGGAATTTTGTGCGATGTTCCTTGCATTTTGTTTTAGTTTTGTGGAATTTGGTGGGACTTTGGGGAGACATGAAGAATTTTGAGGTTTTTTTCCTAGACTGTGTGAAAACTTGTGGAGATTTTGGGGATGTTTCTGGAATTTGGTAGGGTTTTGGGAAGATTTTTGGAATATTGTGGGATGTGCTTAAAATTTTGCGGGGTAGTGAGGAGACTTGAAGAATTTTGAGTTATTTTCCCTAGATGGTTTGGAAATTTGTCAAGATTTTGTGGGATGTTTCCGGAATTTGGTACGGTTGTGAGAAGATTTTTGGAATTTTGTGGGATATTTCTGGGGTTTTGTGGGACAGTGAGGAGAGTTGAAGAATTTTGATAAATATTTCCTAGATTGTGTGGAAACTTGTGGAGATTTTGTGGGATGTTTCTGGAATTTGGTTGGGTTTTGAGAAGATTTTGGGAATTTTGTGGGATGTTTCTGGAATTGAGTTGGGTTTTTTTTGGAATGTTGAGGGGATTTTGTGACCTTTTCTGGGATTTTGAGGAGACATGAAGAATTTTGATGGATTTTACCTAGACTGTTTGGAAACTTGTGGAGATTTTGGGGATGTTTCTGAAATTTGGTAGGGCTTTGAGAAGATTTCCAGAATTTTGTGGGATGTGCCTGGAACTTTGTGAGATATTGAGGAGACTTGAAGAATTTTGAATTATTTCCCCTAGATGCTGTGGAAACTTGTTTAGATTTAGTGGGATGTTTCTTGAATTTTGTAAGGTTTTGGGAAGATTTTGGGAGTTTTGTGACCTTTTCTGGGATTTTGAGGACACTTGTAGGATTTTGATGGATTTTTCCTTGATTTTGTGGAAATTTGTTGATATATTTTGGGATGTTTCTGGAATTTGATTGGGTTTTGAGAAGATTTTGGGAATTTTGTGGGATGTTCCTTGCATTTTGTTTTAGTTTTGTGGAATTTGGTGGGATTTTGGGGAGACATGAAGAATTTTGAAGTTTTTTTCCTAGATTGTGTGGAAACTTGTGGAGATTTGGGGGATGTTTCTGGAATTTGGTTGGGTTTTGAGAAGATTTTGGGAATTTTGTGCGATGTTTCTGGAATTGAGTTGGGTTTTTTTGGAATGTTGAGGGAATTTTGTGACCTTTTCTGGGATTTTGAGGAGACATGAAGAATTTTGATGGATTTTTCCTAGATTGTGTTGAAACCTCTGGAGATTTTGTGGGATGTTTCTGAAATTTGGTAGGGTTTTGAGAAGATTTCCGGAATTTTATGGGATGTGCCTGGAATTTTGTGGGATATTAAGGAGACTTGAAGAATTTTGAGTTATTTTCCCTAGATGGTGTGGAAATTTGTCAAGATTTTGTGGGATGTTTCTGGAATTTGGTAAGGATGTGAGAAGATTTTTGGAATTTTGTGGGATATTTCTGGAGTTTTGTGGGATAGTGAGGAGACTTGAAGAATTTTGATAAATATTTCCTAGATTGTGTGGAAACTTGTGGAGATTTTGAGGGATGTTTCTGAAATTTGGTTGGGTTTTGAGAAGATTTTGGGAATTCTGTGGGATGTTCCTTGCATTTTGTTTTAGTTTTGTGGAATTTTGTGGGATTTTGGGGAGACATGAAGAATTTTGAGGTTTTTTTCCTAGATTGTGTGGAAACTTGTGGAGATTTTGGGGATGTTTTTGGAATTTGGTAGGGTTTTGAGAAGATTTCGGGAATTTTTTGGGATGTTCCTTGCATTTTGTTTTAGTTTTGTGGAATTTTGTGGGATTTTGGGGAGACATGAAGAATTTTGAGGTTTTTTTCCTAGATTGTGTGGAAACTTGTTGAGATTTTGGGGATGTTTCTGGAATTTGGTTGGGTTTTGAGAAGATTTTGGGAATTTTGTGCGATGTTTCTGGAATTGAGTTGGGTTTTTTTGGAATGTTGAGGGAATTTTGTGACCTTTTCTGGGATTTTGAGGAGACATGAAGAATTTTGATGGATTTTTCCTAGATTGTGTTGAAACCTCTGGAGATTTTGTGGGATGTTTCTGAAATTTGGTAGGGTTTTGAGAAGATTTCCGGAATTTTATGGGATGTGCCTGGAATTTTGTGGGATATTAAGGAGACTTGAAGAATTTTGAGTTATTTTCCCTAGATGGTGTGGAAATTTGTCAAGATTTTGTGGGATGTTTCTGGAATTTAGTAAGGATGTGAGAAGATTTTTGGAATTGTGTGGGATATTTCTGGAGTTTTGTGGGATAGTGAGGAGACTTGAAGCATTTTGATAAATATTTCCTAGATTGTGTGAAAACTTGTGGAGATTTTGTGGATGTTTCTGGAATTTGGTTGGGTTTTGAGAATATTTCCGGAATTTTATGCGTTGTTTCTGGAATTGAGTTGGGTTTTTTTGGAATGTTGAGGGAATTTTGTGACCTTTTCTGGGATTTTGAGGAGACATGAAGAATTTTGATGGATTTTTCCTAGATTGTGTTGAAACCTCTGGAGATTTTGTGGGATGTTTCTGAAATTTGGTAGGGTTTTGAGAAGATTTCCGGAATTTTATGGGATGTGCCTGGAATTTTGTGGGATATTAAGGAGACTTGAAGAATTTTGAGTTATTTTCTTTAGATGGTGCGGAAACCTGTCAAGATTTTCTGGGATGTTTCCGGAATTTGGTAAGGTTGTGAGATTTTTGGAATTTTGGGGGATATTTCTGGAGTTTTGTGGGATAGTGAGGAGACTTGAAGAATTTTGATAAATATTTCCTAGATTGTGTGGAAACTTGTGGAGATTTTGAGGGATGTTTCTGGAATTTGTTTGGGTTTTGAGAAGATTTCGGGAATTTTGTGGGATGTTTCTGAAATTTGGTAGGGTTTTGAGAAGATTTCGGGAATTTTATGGGATGTGCCTGGAATTTTGTGGGATATTAAGGAGACTTGAAGAATTTGGAGTTTTTTTCCCTAGATGGTGTGGAAATCTGTCAAGATTTTCTGGGATATTTCCGGAATTTGGTAAGGTTGTGGGAAGATTTTTGGAATTTTGTGGGATATTTCTGGAGTTTTGTGGGATAGTGAGGAGACTTGAAGAATTTTGATAAATATTTCCTGGACTGTGTGGAAACTTGTGGAGATTTTGAGGGATGTTTCTGGAATTTGTTTGGGTTTTGAGAAGATTTTGGGAATTTTGTGGGATGTTCCGTGAGTTTTGTGGGAATTTTGTGGAATTTTGAGGGGTTTTGGGGAGACATGAAGAATTTTGAGGTTTTTTTCCTAGATTGTGTGGAAACTTGTGGAGATTTTGGAGATGTTTCTGAAATTTGGTAGGGTTTTGAGAAGATTTCCGGAATTTTGTGGGATGTGCCTGGAACTTTGTGAGATATTGAGGAGACTTGGAGAATTTTGAGTTATTTTCCCTAGATGCTGTGGAACCTTGTGGAGATTTAGTGGGATGTTTCTTGAATTTTGTAAGGTTTTGGGAAGATTTTGGGAGTTTTGTGACCTTTTCTGGGATTTTGAGGACACTTGTAGTATTTTGATGGATTTTTCCTTGATTTTGTGGAAATTTGTTGATATATTTTGGGATGTTTCTGGAATCTGATTGGGTTTTGAGAAGATTTTGGGAATTTTGAGGGATGTTCCTTGCATTTTGTTTTAGTTTTGTGGAATTTTGAAAGATTTTGGGGAGACATGAAGAATTTTGAGGTTTTTTTCCTAGATTGTGTGGAAACTCGTGGAGATTTTGGGGATGTTTCTGGAATTTGGTTGGGTTTTGAGAAGATTTTGGGAATTTTGTGGGATGTTCCTTGCATTTTGTTTTAGTTTTGTGGAATTTTGAGGGATTTTGGGGAGACATGAAGAATTTTGAGGTTTTTTTCCTAGATTGTGTGGAAACTCGTGGAGATTTTGGGGATGTTTCTGGAATTTGGTAGGGTTTTGAGAAGATTTTGGGAATTTTATGCAATGTTTCTGGAATTGAGTTGGGTTTTTTTGGAATGTTGAGGGAATTTTGTGACCTTTTCTGGGATTTTGAGGAGACATGAAGAATTTTGATGGATTTTTCCTAGATTGTGTTGAAACCTGTGGAGATTTTGTGGGATGTTTCTGAAATTTGGTAGGGTTTTGAGAAGATTTCCGGAATTTTATGGGATGTGCCTGGAATTTTGTGGGATATTAAGGAGACTTGAAGAATTTGGAGTTTTTTTCCCTAGATGGTGTGGAAATCTGTCAAGATTTTCTGGGATGTTTCCGGAATTTGGTAAGGTTGTGAGAAGATTTTTGGAATTTTGTGGGATATTTGTGGAGTTTTGTGGGATAGTGAGGAGACTTGAAGAATTTTGATAAATATTTCCTAGATTGTGTGGAAACTTGTGGAGATTTTGAGGGATGTTTCTGGAATTTGTTAGGGTTTTGAGAAGATTTTGGGAATTTTGTGGGATGTTCCGTGAGTTTTGTGGGAATTTTGTGGAATTTTGAGGGATTTTGGGGAGACATGAAGAATTTTGAGGTTTTTTTCCTAGATTGTGTGGAAACTTGTGGAGATTTTGTGGGATGTTTCTGGAATTTGGTTGGGTTTTGAGAAGATTTTGGGAATTTTATGCGTTGTTTCTGGAATTGAGTTGGGTTTTTTTGGAATGTTGAGGGAATTTTGTAACCTTTTCTGGGATTTTGATGAGACATGAAGAATTTTGATTGATTTTTCCTAGACTGTTTGGAAACTTGTAAAGATTTTGTGGGATGTTTCTGAAATTTGGTAAGGTTTTGAGAAGATTTCCAGAATTTTGTGGGATGTGCCTGGAACTTGGTGAGATATTAAGGAGACTTGAAGAATTTGGAGTTTTTTTCCCTAGATGGTGTGGAAATTTGTCAAGATTTTGTGGGATGTTTCCATAATTTGGTAAGGTTGTGAGAAGATTTTTAAAATTTTGTGGGATATTTCTGGAGTTTTGTGGGATAGTGAGGAGACTTGAAGAATTTTGATAAATATTTCCTAGATTGTGTGGAAATTTGTCAAGATTTTGAGGGATGTTTCTGGAATTTGGTTGGGTTTTGAGAAGATTTTGGGAATTTTGTGGGATGTTCCTTGCATTTTGTTTTAGTTTTGTGGAATTTTGAGGGATTTTGGGGAGACATGAAAAATTTTGATGGATTTTTCCTAGACTGTGTGGAAATTTGAGAAGATTTTGTGGGATGTTTCTTGAATTTGGTTGTGTTTTGAGAATATTTCGGGAATTTTTTGGGATGTTCCGTGAGTTTTGTGGGAATTTTGTAGAATTTTGAGGGGTTTTGGGGAGACATGAAGAATTTTGAGGTTTTTTTCCTAGATTGTGTGGAAACTTGTGGAGATTTTGGGGATGTTTCTGGAATTTGGTTGGGTTTTGAGAAGATTTTGGGAATTTTGTGCGATGTTTCTGGAATTGAGTTGGGTTTTTTTGGAATGTTGAGGGAATTTTGTGACCTTTTCTGGGATTTTGAGGAGACATGAAGAATTTTGATGGATTTTTCCTAGATTGTGTTGAAACCTGTGGAGATTTTGTGGGATGTTTCTGAAATTTGGTAGGGTTTTGAGAAGATTTCCCGAATTTTATGGGATGCACCTGGAATTTTGTGGGATATTAAGGAGACTTGACGAATTATGAGTTATTTTTCCTAGATGGTATGGAAATTTCTTAAGATTTTGTGGGATGTTTCCGGAATTTGGTATGGTTGTGAGAAGATTTTTGGAATTTTGTGGGATATTTCTGAAGTTTTGTGGGATAGTGAGGAGACTTGAAGAATTTTGATAAATATTTCCTAGATTGTGTTGAAACTTGTGGAGATTTTGAGGGATGTTTCTGGAATTTGTTTGGGTTTTGAGAAGATTTCGGGAATTTTGTGGGATGTTCCGTGAGTTTTGTGGGAATTTTGTGGAATTTTGAGGGGATTTGGGGAGACATGAAGAATTTTGAGGTTTTTTTCCTAGATTGTGTGGAAACTTGTGGAGATTTTGGGGATGTTTCTGGAATTTGATTGGGTTTTGAGAAGATTTTGGGAATTTTGTGCGATGTTCCTTGCATTTTGTTTTAGTTTTGTGGAATTTGGTGGGACTTTGGGGAGACATGAAGAATTTTGATGGATTTTTCCTAGATTGTGTTGAAACCTCTGGAGATTTTGTGGGATGTTTCTGAAATTTGGTAGGGTTTTGAGAAGATTTCCGGAATTTTATGGGATGTGCCTGGAATTTTGTGGGATATTAAGGAGACTTGAAGAATTTTGAGTTATTTTCCCTAGATGGTGTGGAAATTTGTCAAGATTTTGTGGGATGTTTCTGGAATTTGGTAAGGATGTGAGAAGATTTTTGGAATTTTGTGGGATATTTCTGGAGTTTTGTGGGATAGTGAGGAGACTTGAAGAATTTTGATAAATATTTCCTAGATTGTGTGGAAACTTGTGGAGATTTTGAGGGATGTTTCTGAAATTTGGTTGGGTTTTGAGAAGATTTTGGGAATTCTGTGGGATGTTCCTTGCATTTTGTTTTAGTTTTGTGGAATTTTGTGGGATTTTGGGGAGACATGAAGAATTTTGAGGTTTTTTTCCTAGATTGTGTGGAAACTTGTGGAGATTTTGGGGATGTTTTTGGAATTTGGTAGGGTTTTGAGAAGATTTCGGGAATTTTTTGGGATGTTCCTTGCATTTTGTTTTAGTTTTGTGGAATTTTGTGGGATTTTGGGGAGACATGAAGAATTTTGAGGTTTTTTTCCTAGATTGTGTGGAAACTTGTTGAGATTTTGGGGATGTTTCTGGAATTTGGTTGGGTTTTGAGAAGATTTTGGGAATTTTGTGCGATGTTTCTGGAATTGAGTTGGGTTTTTTTGGAATGTTGAGGGAATTTTGTGACCTTTTCTGGGATTTTGAGGAGACATGAAGAATTTTGATGGATTTTTCCTAGATTGTGTTGAAACCTGTGGAGATTTTGTGGGATGTTTCTGAAATTTGGTAGGGTTTTGAGAAGATTTCCGGAATTTTATGGGATGTGCCTGGAATTTTGTGGGATATTAAGGAGACTTGAAGAATTTTGAGTTATTTTCCCTAGATGGTGTGGAAATTTGTCAAGATTTTGTGGGATGTTTCTGGAATTTAGTAAGGATGTGAGAAGATTTTTGGAATTGTGTGGGATATTTCTGGAGTTTTGTGGGATAGTGAGGAGACTTGAAGCATTTTGATAAATATTTCCTAGATTGTGTGAAAACTTGTGGAGATTTTGTGGATGTTTCTGGAATTTGGTTGGGTTTTGAGAATATTTCCGGAATTTTATGCGTTGTTTCTGGAATTGAGTTGGGTTTTTTTGGAATGTTGAGGGAATTTTGTGACCTTTTCTGGGATTTTGAGGAGACATGAAGAATTTTGATGGATTTTTCCTAGATTGTGTTGAAACCTCTGGAGATTTTGTGGGATGTTTCTGAAATTTGGTAGGGTTTTGAGAAGATTTCCGGAATTTTATGGGATGTGCCTGGAATTTTGTGGGATATTAAGGAGACTTGAAGAATTTTGAGTTATTTTCTTTAGATGGTGCGGAAACCTGTCAAGATTTTCTGGGATGTTTCCGGAATTTGGTAAGGTTGTGAGAAGATTTTTGGAATTTTGGGGGATATTTCTGGAGTTTTGTGGGATAGTGAGGAGACTTGAAGAATTTTGATAAATATTTCCTAGATTGTGTGGAAACTTGTGGAGATTTTGAGGGATGTTTCTGGAATTTGTTTGGGTTTTGAGAAGATTTCGGGAATTTTGTGGGATGTTTCTGAAATTTGGTAGGGTTTTGAGAAGATTTCGGGAATTTTATGGGATGTGCCTGGAATTTTGTGGGATATTAAGGAGACTTGAAGAATTTGGAGTTTTTTTCCCTAGATGGTGTGGAAATCTGTCAAGATTTTCTGGGATATTTCCGGAATTTGGTAAGGTTGTGGGAAGATTTTTGGAATTTTGTGGGATATTTCTGGAGTTTTGTGGGATAGTGAGGAGACTTGAAGAATTTTGATAAATATTTCCTGGACTGTGTGGAAACTTGTGGAGATTTTGAGGGATGTTTCTGGAATTTGTTTGGGTTTTGAGAAGATTTTGGGAATTTTGTGGGATGTTCCGTGAGTTTTGTGGGAATTTTGTGGAATTTTGAGGGGTTTTGGGGAGACATGAAGAATTTTGAGGTTTTTTTCCTAGATTGTGTGGAAACTTGTGGAGATTTTGGAGATGTTTCTGAAATTTGGTAGGGTTTTGAGAAGATTTCCGGAATTTTGTGGGATGTGCCTGGAACTTTGTGAGATATTGAGGAGACTTGGAGAATTTTGAGTTATTTTCCCTAGATGCTGTGGAACCTTGTGGAGATTTAGTGGGATGTTTCTTGAATTTTGTAAGGTTTTGGGAAGATTTTGGGAGTTTTGTGACCTTTTCTGGGATTTTGAGGACACTTGTAGTATTTTGATGGATTTTTCCTTGATTTTGTGGAAATTTGTTGATATATTTTGGGATGTTTCTGGAATCTGATTGGGTTTTGAGAAGATTTTGGGAATTTTGAGGGATGTTCCTTGCATTTTGTTTTAGTTTTGTGGAATTTTGAAAGATTTTGGGGAGACATGAAGAATTTTGAGGTTTTTTTCCTAGATTGTGTGGAAACTCGTGGAGATTTTGGGGATGTTTCTGGAATTTGGTTGGGTTTTGAGAAGATTTTGGGAATTTTGTGGGATGTTCCTTGCATTTTGTTTTAGTTTTGTGGAATTTTGAGGGATTTTGGGGAGACATGAAGAATTTTGAGGTTTTTTTCCTAGATTGTGTGGAAACTCGTGGAGATTTTGGGGATGTTTCTGGAATTTGGTAGGGTTTTGAGAAGATTTTGGGAATTTTATGCAATGTTTCTGGAATTGAGTTGGGTTTTTTTGGAATGTTGAGGGAATTTTGTGACCTTTTCTGGGATTTTGAGGAGACATGAAGAATTTTGATGGATTTTTCCTAGATTGTGTTGAAACCTGTGGAGATTTTGTGGGATGTTTCTGAAATTTGGTAGGGTTTTGAGAAGATTTCCGGAATTTTATGGGATGTGCCTGGAATTTTGTGGGATATTAAGGAGACTTGAAGAATTTGGAGTTTTTTTCCCTAGATGGTGTGGAAATCTGTCAAGATTTTCTGGGATGTTTCCGGAATTTGGTAAGGTTGTGAGAAGATTTTTGGAATTATGTGGGATATTTGTGGAGTTTTGTGGAATAGTGAGGAGACTTGAAGAATTTTGATAAATATTTCCTAGATTGTGTGGAAACTTGTGGAGATTTTGAGGGATGTTTCTGGAATTTGTTAGGGTTTTGAGAAGATTTTGGGAATTTTGTGGGATGTTCCGTGAGTTTTGTGGGAATTTTGTGGAATTTTGAGGGATTTTGGGGAGACATGAAGAATTTTGAGGTTTTTTTCCTAGATTGTGTGGAAACTTGTGGAGATTTTGTGGGATGTTTCTGGAATTTGGTTGGGTTTTGAGAAGATTTTGGGAATTTTATGCGTTGTTTCTGGAATTGAGTTGGGTTTTTTTGGAATGTTGAGGGAATTTTGTAACCTTTTCTGGGATTTTGATGAGACATGAAGAATTTTGATTGATTTTTCCTAGACTGTTTGGAAACTTGTAAAGATTTTGTGGGATGTTTCTGAAATTTGGTAAGGTTTTGAGAAGATTTCCAGAATTTTGTGGGATGTGCCTGGAACTTGGTGAGATATTAAGGAGACTTGAAGAATTTGGAGTTTTTTTCCCTAGATGGTGTGGAAATTTGTCAAGATTTTGTGGGATGTTTCCATAATTTGGTAAGGTTGTGAGAAGATTTTTAAAATTTTGTGGGATATTTCTGGAGTTTTGTGGGATAGTGAGGAGACTTGAAGAATTTTGATAAATATTTCCTAGATTGTGTGGAAATTTGTCAAGATTTTGAGGGATGTTTCTGGAATTTGGTTGGGTTTTGAGAAGATTTTGGGAATTTTGTGGGATGTTCCTTGCATTTTGTTTTAGTTTTGTGGAATTTTGAGGGATTTTGGGGAGACATGAAAAATTTTGATGGATTTTTCCTAGACTGTGTGGAAATTTGAGAAGATTTTGTGGGATGTTTCTTGAATTTGGTTGTGTTTTGAGAATATTTCGGGAATTTTTTGGGATGTTCCGTGAGTTTTGTGGGAATTTTGTAGAATTTTGAGGGGTTTTGGGGAGACATGAAGAATTTTGAGGTTTTTTTCCTAGATTGTGTGGAAACTTGTGGAGATTTTGGGGATGTTTCTGGAATTTGGTTGGGTTTTGAGAAGATTTTGGGAATTTTGTGCGATGTTTCTGGAATTGAGTTGGGTTTTTTTGGAATGTTGAGGGAATTTTGTGACCTTTTCTGGGATTTTGAGGAGACATGAAGAATTTTGATGGATTTTTCCTAGATTGTGTTGAAACCTGTGGAGATTTTGTGGGATGTTTCTGAAATTTGGTAGGGTTTTGAGAAGATTTCCCGAATTTTATGGGATGCACCTGGAATTTTGTGGGATATTAAGGAGACTTGACGAATTATGAGTTATTTTTCCTAGATGGTATGGAAATTTCTTAAGATTTTGTGGGATGTTTCCGGAATTTGGTATGGTTGTGAGAAGATTTTTGGAATTTTGTGGGATATTTCTGAAGTTTTGTGGGATAGTGAGGAGACTTGAAGAATTTTGATAAATATTTCCTAGATTGTGTTGAAACTTGTGGAGATTTTGAGGGATGTTTCTGGAATTTGTTTGGGTTTTGAGAAGATTTCGGGAATTTTGTGGGATGTTCCGTGAGTTTTGTGGGAATTTTGTGGAATTTTGAGGGGATTTGGGGAGACATGAAGAATTTTGAGGTTTTTTTCCTAGATTGTGTGGAAACTTGTGGAGATTTTGGGGATGTTTCTGGAATTTGATTGGGTTTTGAGAAGATTTTGGGAATTTTGTGCGATGTTCCTTGCATTTTGTTTTAGTTTTGTGGAATTTGGTGGGACTTTGGGGAGACATGAAGAATTTTGAGGTTTTTTTCCTAGACTGTGTGAAAACTTGTGGAGATTTTGGGGATGTTTCTGGAATTTGGTAGGGTTTTGGGAAGATTTTTGGAATATTGTGGGATGTGCTTAAAATTTTGCGGGGTAGTGAGGAGACTTGAAGAATTTTGAGTTATTTTCCCTAGATGGTTTGGAAATTTGTCAAGATTTTGTGGGATGTTTCCGGAATTTGGTACGGTTGTGAGAAGATTTTTGGAATTTTGTGGGATATTTCTGGGGTTTTGTGGGACAGTGAGGAGAGTTGAAGAATTTTGATAAATATTTCCTAGATTGTGTGGAAACTTGTGGAGATTTTGTGGGATGTTTCTGGAATTTGGTTGGGTTTTGAGAAGATTTTGGGAATTTTGTGGGATGTTTCTGGAATTGAGTTGGGTTTTTTTTGGAATGTTGAGGGGATTTTGTGACCTTTTCTGGGATTTTGAGGAGACATGAAGAATTTTGATGGATTTTACCTAGACTGTTTGGAAACTTGTGGAGATTTTGGGGATGTTTCTGAAATTTGGTAGGGCTTTGAGAAGATTTCCAGAATTTTGTGGGATGTGCCTGGAACTTTGTGAGATATTGAGGAGACTTGAAGAATTTTGAATTATTTCCCCTAGATGCTGTGGAAACTTGTTTAGATTTAGTGGGATGTTTCTTGAATTTTGTAAGGTTTTGGGAAGATTTTGGGAGTTTTGTGACCTTTTCTGGGATTTTGAGGACACTTGTAGGATTTTGATGGATTTTTCCTTGATTTTGTGGAAATTTGTTGATATATTTTGGGATGTTTCTGGAATTTGATTGGGTTTTGAGAAGATTTTGGGAATTTTGTGGGATGTTCCTTGCATTTTGTTTTAGTTTTGTGGAATTTGGTGGGATTTTGGGGAGACATGAAGAATTTTGAGGTTTTTTTCCTAGATTGTGTGGAAACTTGTGGAGATTTGGGGGATGTTTCTGGAATTTGGTTGGGTTTTGAGAAGATTTTGGGAATTTTGTGCGATGTTTCTGGAATTGAGTTGGGTTTTTTTGGAATGTTGAGGGAATTTTGTGACCTTTTCTGGGATTTTGAGGAGACATGAAGAATTTTGATGGATTTTTCCTAGATTGTGTTGAAACCTCTGGAGATTTTGTGGGATGTTTCTGAAATTTGGTAGGGTTTTGAGAAGATTTCCGGAATTTTATGGGATGTGCCTGGAATTTTGTGGGATATTAAGGAGACTTGAAGAATTTTGAGTTATTTTCCCTAGATGGTGTGGAAATTTGTCAAGATTTTGTGGGATGTTTCTGGAATTTGGTAAGGATGTGAGAAGATTTTTGGAATTTTGTGGGATATTTCTGGAGTTTTGTGGGATAGTGAGGAGACTTGAAGAATTTTGATAAATATTTCCTAGATTGTGTGGAAACTTGTGGAGATTTTGAGGGATGTTTCTGAAATTTGGTTGGGTTTTGAGAAGATTTTGGGAATTCTGTGGGATGTTCCTTGCATTTTGTTTTAGTTTTGTGGAATTTTGTGGGATTTTGGGGAGACATGAAGAATTTTGAGGTTTTTTTCCTAGATTGTGTGGAAACTTGTGGAGATTTTGGGGATGTTTTTGGAATTTGGTAGGGTTTTGAGAAGATTTCGGGAATTTTTTGGGATGTTCCTTGCATTTTGTTTTAGTTTTGTGGAATTTTGTGGGATTTTGGGGAGACATGAAGAATTTTGAGGTTTTTTTCCTAGATTGTGTGGAAACTTGTTGAGATTTTGGGGATGTTTCTGGAATTTGGTTGGGTTTTGAGAAAATTTTCGGAATTTTGTGCGATGTTTCTGGAATTGAGTTGGGTTTTTTTGGAATGTTGAGGGAATTTTGTGACCTTTTCTGGGATTTTGAGGAGACATGAAGAATTTTGATGGATTTTTCCTAGATTGTGTTGAAACCTCTGGAGATTTTGTGGGATGTTTCTGAAATTTGGTAGGGTTTTGAGAAGATTTCCGGAATTTTATGGGATGTGCCTGGAATTTTGTGGGATATTAAGGAGACTTGAAGAATTTTGAGTTATTTTCCCTAGATGGTGTGGAAATTTGTCAAGATTTTGTGGGATGTTTCTGGAATTTAGTAAGGATGTGAGAAGATTTTTGGAATTGTGTGGGATATTTCTGGAGTTTTGTGGGATAGTGAGGAGACTTGAAGCATTTTGATAAATATTTCCTAGATTGTGTGAAAACTTGTGGAGATTTTGTGGATGTTTCTGGAATTTGGTTGGGTTTTGAGAATATTTCCGGAATTTTATGCGTTGTTTCTGGAATTGAGTTGGGTTTTTTTGGAATGTTGAGGGAATTTTGTGACCTTTTCTGGGATTTTGAGGAGACATGAAGAATTTTGATGGATTTTTCCTAGATTGTGTGGAAACTTGTGGAGATTTTGTGGGATGTTTCTGAAATTTGGTAGGGTTTTGAGAAGATTTCCGGAATTTTATGGGATGTGCCTGGAATTTTGTGGGATATTAAGGAGACTTGAAGAATTTTGAGTTATTTTCTTTAGATGGTGCGGAAACCTGTCAAGATTTTCTGGGATGTTTCCGGAATTTGGTAAGGTTGTGAGATTTTTGGAATTTTGGGGGATATTTCTAAAGTTTTGTGGGATAGTGAGGAGACTTGAAGAATTTTGATAAATATTTCCTAGATTGTGTGGAAACTTGTGGAGATTTTGAGGGATGTTTCTGGAATTTGTTTGGGTTTTGAGAAGATTTCGGGAATTTTGTGGGATGTTTCTGAAATTTGGTAGGGTTTTGAGAAGATTTCGGGAATTTTATGGGATGTGCCTGGAATTTTGTGGGATATTAAGGAGACTTGAAGAATTTGGAGTTTTTTTCCCTAGATGGTGTGGAAATCTGTCAAGATTTTCTGGGATATTTCCGGAATTTGGTAAGGTTGTGGGAAGATTTTTGGAATTTTGTGGGATATTTGTGGAGTTTTGTGGGATAGTGAGGAGACTTGAAGAATTTTGATAAATATTTCCTGGACTGTGTGGAAACTTGTGGAGATTTTGAGGGATGTTTCCGGAATTTGTTTGGGTTTTGAGAAGATTTTGGGAATTTTGTGGGATGTTCCGTGAGTTTTGTGGGAATTTTGTGGAATTTTGAGGGGTTTTGGGGAGACATGAAGAATTTTGAGGTTTTTTTCCTAGATTGTGTGGAAACTTGTGGAGATTTTGGAGATGTTTCTGAAATTTGGTAGGGTTTTGAGAAGATTTCCGGAATTTTGTGGGATGTGCCTGGAACTTTGTGAGATATTGAGGAGACTTGAAGAATTTTGAGTTATTTTCCCTAGATGCTGTGGAACCTTGTGGAGATTTAGTGGGATGTTTCTTGAATTTTGTAAGGTTTTGGGAAGATTTTGGGAGTTTTGTGACCTTTTCTGGGATTTTGAGGACACTTGTAGGATTTTGATGGATTTTTCCTTGATTTTGTGGAAATTTGTTGATATATTTTGGGATGTTTCTGGAATCTGATTGGGTTTTGAGAAGATTTTGGGAATTTTGAGGGATGTTCCTTGCATTTTGTTTTAGTTTTGTGGAATTTTGAAAGATTTTGGGGAGACATGAAGAATTTTGAGGTTTTTTTCCTAGATTGTGTGGAAACTCGTGGAGATTTTGGGGATGTTTCTGGAATTTGGTTGGGTTTTGAGAAGATTTTGGGAATTTTGTGGGATGTTCCTTGCATTTTGTTTTAGTTTTGTGGAATTTTGAGGGATTTTGGGGAGACATGAAGAATTTTGAGGTTTTTTTCCTAGATTGTGTGGAAACTCGTGGAGATTTTGGGGATGTTTCTGGAATTTGGTAGGGTTTTGAGAAGATTTTGGGAATTTTATGCAATGTTTCTGGAATTGAGTTGGGTTTTTTTGGAATGTTGAGGGAATTTTGTGACCTTTTCTGGGATTTTGAGGAGACATGAAGAATTTTGATGGATTTTTCCTAGATTGTGTTGAAACCTGTGGAGATTTTGTGGGATGTTTCTGAAATTTGGTAGGGTTTTGAGAAGATTTCCGGAATTTTATGGGATGTGCCTGGAATTTTGTGGGATATTAAGGAGACTTGAAGAATTTGGAGTTTTTTTCCCTAGATGGTGTGGAAATCTGTCAAGATTTTCTGGGATGTTTCCGGAATTTGGTAAGGTTGTGAGAAGATTTTTGGAATTTTGTGGGATATTTCTGGAGTTTTGTGGGATAGTGAGGAGACTTGAAGAATTTTGATAAATATTTCCTAGATTGTGTGGAAACTTGTGGAGATTTTGAGGGATGTTTCTGGAATTTGTTAGGGTTTTGAGAAGATTTTGGGAATTTTGTGGGATGTTCCGTGAGTTTTGTGGGAATTTTGTGGAATTTTGAGGGATTTTGGGGAGACATGAAGAATTTTGAGGTTTTTTTCCTAGATTGTGTGGAAACTTGTGGAGATTTTGTGGGATGTTTCTGGAATTTGGTTGGGTTTTGAGAAGATTTTGGGAATTTTATGCGTTGTTTCTGGAATTGAGTTGGGTTTTTTTGGAATGTTGAGGGAATTTTGTAACCTTTTCTGGGATTTTGATGAGACATGAAGAATTTTGATTGATTTTTCCTAGACTGTTTGGAAACTTGTAAAGATTTTGTGGGATGTTTCTGAAATTTGGTAAGGTTTTGAGAAGATTTCCAGAATTTTGTGGGATGTGCCTGGAACTTGGTGAGATATTAAGGAGACTTGAAGAATTTGGAGTTTTTTTCCCTAGATGGTGTGGAAATTTGTCAAGATTTTGTGGGATGTTTCCATAATTTGGTAAGGTTGTGAGAAGATTTTTAAAATTTTGTGGGATATTTCTGGAGTTTTGTGGGATAGTGAGGAGACTTGAAGAATTTTGATAAATATTTCCTAGATTGTGTGGAAATTTGTGGTGATTTTGAGGGATGTTTCTGGAATTTGGTTGGGTTTTGAGAAGATTTTGGGAATTTTGTGGGATGTTCCTTGCATTTTGTTTTAGTTTTGTGGAATTTTGAGGGATTTTGGGGAGACATGAAAAATTTTGATGGATTTTTCCTAGACTGTGTGGAAATTTGAGAAGATTTTGTGGGATGTTTCTTGAATTTGGTTGTGTTTTGAGAATATTTCGGGAATTTTTTGGGATGTTCCGTGAGTTTTGTGGGAATTTTGTAGAATTTTGAGGGGTTTTGGGGAGACATGAAGAATTTTGAGGTTTTTTTCCTAGATTGTGTGGAAACTTGTGGAGATTTTGGGGATGTTTCTGGAATTTGGTTGGGTTTTGAGAAGATTTTGGGAATTTTGTGCGATGTTTCTGGAATTGAGTTGGGTTTTTTTGGAATGTTGAGGGAATTTTGTGACCTTTTCTGAAATTTTGAGGAGACATGAAGAATTTTGATGGATTTTTCCTAGATTGTGTTGAAACCTGTGGAGATTTTGTGGGATGTTTCTGAAATTTGGTAGGGTTTTGAGAAGATTTCCGGAATTTTGTGGGATGTGCCTGGAACTTTGTGAGATATTGAGGAGACTTGAAGAATTTTGACTTATTTCCCCTAGATGCTGTGGAAACTTGTGGAGATTAAGTGGGATGTTTCTTGAATTTTGTAAGGTTTTGGGAAGATTTTGGGAGTTTTGTGACCTTTTCTGGGATTTTGAGGACACTTGTAGGATTTTGATGGATTTTTCCTTGATTTTGTGGAAATTTGTTGATATATTTTGGGATGTTTCTGGAATTTGATTGTGTTTTGAGAAGATTTTGGGAATTTTGTGGGATGTTCCTTGCATTTTGTTTTAGTTTTGTGGAATTTTGTGGGATTTTGGGGAGACATGAAGAATTTTGAGGTTTTTTTCCTAGATTGTGTGGAAACTTGTGGAGATTTTGGATATGTTTCTGGAATTTGGTTGGGTTTTGAGAAGATTTTGGGAATTTCGTGGGATGTTCCGTGAGTTTTGTGGGAATTTTGTGGAATTTTGAAGGATTTTGAAGAGACATGAAGAATTTTGATGGATTTTTCCTAGATTGTGTGGAAACCTGTGGAGATTTTGTGGGATGTTTCTGAAATTTGGTAGGGTTTTGAGAAGATTTCCGGAATTTTATGGGATGTGCCTGGAATTTTGTGGGATATTAAGGAGACTTGAAGAATTTGGAGTTTTTTTCCCTAGATGGTGCGGAAATCTGTCAAGATTTTCTGGGATGTTTCCGGAATTTGGTAAGGTTGTGAGAAAATTTTTGGAATTTTGTGGGATATTTCTGGAGTTTTGTGGGATAGTGAGGGGACGTGAATAATTTTGATAAATATTTCCTAGATTGTGTGGAAACTTGTGGAGATTTTGAGGGATGTTTCTGGAATTTGTTTGGGTTTTGAGAAGATTTCGGGAATTTTGTGGGATGTTCCGTGAGTTTTGTGGGAATTTTGTGGAATTTTGAGGGGATTTGGGGAGACATGAAGAATTTTGATGGATTTTTCCTAGATTGTGTGGAAACCTGTGGAGATTTTGTGGGATGTTTCTGAAATTTGGTAGGGTTTTGAGAAGATTTCCGGAATTTTATGGGATGTGCCTGGAATTTTGTGGGATATTAAGGAGACTTGAAGAATTTGGAGTTTTTTTCCCTAGATGGTGCGGAAATCTGTCAAGATTTTCTGGGATGTTTCCGGAATTTGCTTGGGTTCTGAGAAGATTTTTGGAATTTTGTGGGATATTTGTGGAGTTTTGTGGGATAGTGAGGAAACGTGAATAATTTTGATAAATATTTCCTAGATTGTGTGGAAACTTGTGGAGATTTTGAGGGATGTTTCTGGAATTTGTTTGGGTTTTGAGAAGATTTCGGGAATTTTGTGGGATGTTCCGTGAGTTTTGTGGGAATTTTGTGGAATTTTGAGGGGATTTGGGGAGACATGAAGAATTTTGAGGTTTTTTTCCTAGATTGTGTGGAAACTTGTGGAGATTTTGTGGGATTTTTCTGGAATTTGGTTGGGTTTTGAGAAGATTTCGGGAATTTTATGCGTTGTTTCTGGAATTGAGTTGGGTTTTTTTGGAATGTTGAGGGAATTTTGTAACCTTTTCTGGGATTTTGATGAGACATGAAGAATTTTGATGGATTTTTCCTAGATTGTGTAGAAACCTGTGAAGATTTTGTGGGATGTTTCTGAAATTTGGTTGGGTTTTGAGAAGATTTCCGGAATTTTATGGGATGCACCTGGAATTTTGTGGGATATTAAGGAGACTTGAAGAATTTGGAGTTTTTTTCCCTAGATGGTTTGGAAATTTCTCAAGATTTTGTGGGATGTTTCCGGAATTTGGTAAGGTTATTAGAAGATTTTTGGAGTTTTGTGCGTTAGTGAGGAGACTTGAAGCATTTTGATAAATATTTCCTAGATTGTGTGGAAACTTGTGGAGATTTTGAGGGATGTTTCTGAAATTTGGTTGGGTTTTGAGAAGATTTTGGGAATTTTGTGGGATGTTTCTGGAATTGAGTTGGGTTTTTTTGGAATGTTGAGGGAATTTTGTGACCTTTTCTGGGATTTTGAGGAGACATGAAGAATTTTGATGGATTTTTCCTAGATTGTGTTGAAACCTGTGGAGATTTTGTGGGATGTTTCTGAAATTTGGTAGGGTTTTGAGAAGATTTCCGGAATTTTATGGGATGCACCTGGAATTTTGTGGGATATTAAGGAGACTTGACGAATTATGAGTTATTTTTCCTAGATGGTATGGAAATTTCTTAAGATTTTGTGGGATGTTTCCGGAATTTGGTAAGGTTGTGAGAAGATTTTTGGAATTTTGTGGGATATTTCTGGAGTTTTGTGGGATAGTGAGGAGACTTGAAGAATTTTGATAAATATTTCCTAGATTGTGTGGAAACTTGTGGAGATTTTGAGGGATGTTTCTGGAATTTGTTTGGGTTTTGAGAAGATTTCGGGAATTTTGTGGGATGTTCCGTGAGTTTTGTGGGAATTTTGTGGAATTTTGAGGGGATTTGGGGAGACATGAAGAATTTTGAGGTTTTTTTCCTAGATTGTGTGGAAACTTGTGGAGATTTTGGGGATGTTTCTGGAATTTGATTGGGTTTTGAGAAGATTTTGGGAATTTTGTGCGATGTTCCTTGCATTTTGTTTTAGTTTTGTGGAATTTGGTGGGACTTTGGGGAGACATGAAGAATTTTGAGGTTTTTTTCCTAGACTGTGTGAAAACTTGTGGAGATTTTGGGGATGTTTCTGGAATTTGGTAGGGTTTTGGGAAGATTTTTGGAATATTGTGGGATGTGCTTAAAATTTTGCGGGGTAGTGAGGAGACTTGAAGAATTTTGAGTTATTTTCCCTAGATGGTGTGGAAATTTGTCAAGATTTTGTGGGATGTTTCTGGAATTTGGTAAGGATGTGAGAAGATTTTTGGAATTTTGTGGGATATTTCTGGAGTTTTGTGGGATAGTGAGGAGACTTGAAGCATTTTGATAAATATTTCCTAGATTGTGTGGAAACTTGTGGAGATTTTGAGGGATGTTTCTGAAATTTGGTTGGGTTTTGAGAAGATTTTGGGAATTCTGTGGGATGTTCCTTGCATTTTGTTTTAGTTTTGTGGAATTTTGTGGGATTTTGGGGAGACATGAAGAATTTTGAGGTTTTTTTCCTAGATTGTGTGGAAACTTGTGGAGATTTTGGGGATGTTTTTGGAATTTGGTAGGGTTTTGAGAAGATTTCGGGAATTTTTTGGGATGTTCCTTGCATTTTGTTTTAGTTTTGTGGAATTTTGTGGGATTTTGGGGAGACATGAAGAATTTTGAGGTTTTTTTCCTAGATTGTGTGGAAACTTGTTGAGATTTTGGGGATGTTTCTGGAATTTGGTTGGGTTTTGAGAAGATTTTGGGAATTTTGTGCGATGTTTCTGGAATTGAGTTGGGTTTTTTTGGAATGTTGAGGGAATTTTGTGACCTTTTCTGGGATTTTGAGGAGACATGAAGAATTTTGATGGATTTTTCCTAGATTGTGTTGAAACCTGTGGAGATTTTGTGGGATGTTTCTGAAATTTGGTAGGGTTTTGAGAAGATTTCCGGAATTTTATGGGATGTGCCTGGAATTTTGTGGGATATTAAGGAGACTTGAAGAATTTTGAGTTATTTTCCCTAGATGGTGTGGAAATTTGTCAAGATTTTGTGGGATGTTTCTGGAATTTAGTAAGGATGTGAGAAGATTTTTGGAATTGTGTGGGATATTTCTGGAGTTTTGTGGGATAGTGAGGAGACTTGAAGCATTTTGATAAATATTTCCTAGATTGTGTGAAAACTTGTGGAGATTTTGTGGATGTTTCTGGAATTTGGTTGGGTTTTGAGAATATTTCCGGAATTTTATGGGATGTCCCTGGAATTTTGTGGGATATTAAGGAGACTTGAAGAATTTTGAGTTATTTTCTTTAGATGGTGCGGAAACCTGTCAAGATTTTCTGGGATGTTTCCGGAATTTGGTAAGGTTGTGAGAAGATTTTTGGAATTTTGGGGGATATTTCTGGAGTTTTGTGGGATAGTGAGGAGACTTGAAGAATTTTGATAAATATTTCCAAGATTGTGTGGAAACTTGTGGAGATTTTGAGGGATGTTTCTGGAATTTGTTTGGGTTTTGAGAAGATTTCGGGAATTTTGTGGGATGTTTCTGAAATTTGGTAGGGTTTTGAGAAGATTTCGGGAATTTTATGGGATGTGCCTGGAATTTTGTGGGATATTAAGGAGATTTGAAGAATTTGGAGTTTTTTTCCCTAGATGGTGTGGAAATCTGTCAAGATTTTCTGGGATGTTTCCGGAATTTGGTAAGGTTGTGGGAAGATTTTTGGAATTTTGTGGGATATTTGTGGAGTTTTGTGGGATAGTGAGGAGACTTGAAGAATTTTGATAAATATTTCCTGGACTGTGTGGAAACTTGTGGAGATTTTGAGGGATGTTTCCGGAATTTGTTTGGGTTTTGAGAAGATTTTGGGAATTTTGTGGGATGTTCCGTGAGTTTTGTGGGAATTTTGTAGAATTTTGAGGGGATTTGGGGAGACATGAAGAATTTTGAGGTTTTTTTCCTAGATTGTGTGGAAACTTGTGGAGATTTTGTGGGATGTTTCTGGAATTTGGTTGGGTTTTGAGAAGATTTTGGGAATTTTATGCATTGTTTCTGGAATTGAGTTGGGTTTTTTTGGAATGTTGAGGGAATTTTGTAACCTTTTCTGGGATTTTGATGAGACATGAAGAATTTTGATGGATTTTTCTTAGATTGTGTTCAAACCTGTGGAGATTTTGTGGGATGTTTCTGAAATTTGGTAGGGTTTTGAGAAGATTTCCGGAATTTTATGGGATGCATCTGGAATTTTGTGGGATATTAAGGAGACTTGAAGAATTTGGAGTTTTTTTCCCTAGATGGTATGGAAATTTGTCAAGATTTTGTGGGATGTTTCCGGAATTTGGTAAGGTTCTGAGAAGATTTTTGGAATTTTGGGGGATATTTCTGGAGTTTTGTGGGATAGTGAGGAGACTTGAAGAATTTTGATAAATATTTCCTAGATTGTGTGGAAACTTGTGGAGATTTTGAGGGATGTTTCTGAAATTTGGTTGGGTTTTGAGAAGATTTTGGGAATTTTGTGGGATGTTTCTGGAATTGAGTTGGGTTTTTTTGGAATGTTGAGGGAATTTTGTGACCTTTTCTGGGATTTTGAGGAGACATGAAGAATTTTGATGGATTTTTCCTAGATTGTGTTGAAACCTGTGGAGATTTTGTGGGATGTTTCTGAAATTTGGTAGGGTTTTGAGAAGATTTCCCGAATTTTATGGGATGCACCTGGAATTTTGTGGGATATTAAGGAGACTTGACGAATTATGAGTTATTTTTCCTAGATGGTATGGAAATTTCTTAAGATTTTGTGGGATGTTTCCGGAATTTGGTATGGTTGTGAGAAGATTTTTGGAATTTTGTGGGATATTTCTGAAGTTTTGTGGGATAGTGAGGAGACTTGAAGAATTTTGATAAATATTTCCTAGATTGTGTTGAAACTTGTGGAGATTTTGAGGGATGTTTCTGGAATTTGTTTGGGTTTTGAGAAGATTTCGGGAATTTTGTGGGATGTTCCGTGAGTTTTGTGGGAATTTTGTGGAATTTTGAGGGGATTTGGGGAGACATGAAGAATTTTGAGGTTTTTTTCCTAGATTGTGTGGAAACTTGTGGAGATTTTGGGGATGTTTCTGGAATTTGATTGGGTTTTGAGAAGATTTTGGGAATTTTGTGCGATGTTCCTTGCATTTTGTTTTAGTTTTGTGGAATTTGGTGGGACTTTGGGGAGACATGAAGAATTTTGAGGTTTTTTTCCTAGACTGTGTGAAAACTTGTGGAGATTTTGGGGATGTTTCTGGAATTTGGTAGGGTTTTGGGAAGATTTTTGGAATATTGTGGGATGTGCTTAAAATTTTGCGGGGTAGTGAGGAGACTTGAAGAATTTTGAGTTATTTTCCCTAGATGGTTTGGAAATTTGTCAAGATTTTGTGGGATGTTTCCGGAATTTGGTACGGTTGTGAGAAGATTTTTGGAATTTTGTGGGATATTTCTGGGGTTTTGTGGGACAGTGAGGAGAGTTGAAGAATTTTGATAAATATTTCCTAGATTGTGTGGAAACTTGTGGAGATTTTGTGGGATGTTTCTGGAATTTGGTTGGGTTTTGAGAAGATTTTGGGAATTTTGTGGGATGTTTCTGGAATTGAGTTGGGTTTTTTTTGGAATGTTGAGGGGATTTTGTGACCTTTTCTGGGATTTTGAGGAGACATGAAGAATTTTGATGGATTTTACCTAGACTGTTTGGAAACTTGTGGAGATTTTGGGGATGTTTCTGAAATTTGGTAGGGCTTTGAGAAGATTTCCAGAATTTTGTGGGATGTGCCTGGAACTTTGTGAGATATTGAGGAGACTTGAAGAATTTCGAATTATTTCCCCTAGATGCTGTGGAAACTTGTGGAGATTTAGTGGGATGTTTCTTGAATTTTGTAAGGTTTTGGGAAGATTTTGGGAGTTTTGTGACCTTTTCTGGGATTTTGAGGACACTTGTAGGATTTTGATGGATTTTTCCTTGATTTTGTGGAAATTTGTTGATATATTTTGGGATGTTTCTGGAATTTGATTGGGTTTTGAGAAGATTTTGGGAATTTTGTGGGATGTTCCTTGCATTTTGTTTTAGTTTTGTGGAATTTGGTGGGATTTTGGGGAGACATGAAGAATTTTGAGGTTTTTTTCCTAGATTGTGTGGAAACTTGTGGAGATTTTGGGGATGTTTCTGGAATTTGGTTGGGTTTTGAGAAGATTTTGGGAATTTTGTGCGATGTTTCTGGAATTGAGTTGGGTTTTTTTGGAAAGTTGAGGGAATTTTGTGACCTTTTCTGGGATTTTGAGGAGACATGAAGAATTTTGATGGATTTTTCCAAGATTGTGTGGAAACCTGTGGAGATTTTCTGGGATTTTTCTGAAATTTGGTAGGGTTTTGAGAAGATTTCCGGAATTCTATGGGATGTGCCTGGAATTTTGTGGGATATTAAGGAGACTTGAAGAATTTGGAGTTTTTTTCCCTAGATGGTGCGGAAATCTGTCAAGATTTTCTGGGATGTTTCCGGAATTTGGTAAGGTTGTGAGAAGATTTTTGGAATTTTGTGGGATATTTGTGGAGTTTTGTGGGATAGTGAGGAGACTTGAAGAATTTTGATAAATATTTCCTAGATTGTGTGGAAACTTGTGGAGATTTTGAGGGATGTTTCTGGAATTTGTTAGGGTTTTGAGAAGATTTCGGGAATTTTGTGGGATGTTCCGTGAGTTTTGTGGGAATTTTGTGGAATTTTGAGGGGATTTGGGGAGACATGAAGAATTTTGAGGTTTTTTTCCTAGATTGTGTGGAAACTTGTGGAGATTTTGTGGGATGTTTCTGGAATTTGGTTGGGTTTTGAGAAGATTTTGGGAATTTTATGCATTGTTTCTGGAATTGAGTTGGGTTTTTTTGGAATGTTGAGGGAATTTTGTAACCTTTTCTGGGATTTTGATGAGACATGAAGAATTTTGATGGATTTTTCTTAGATTGTGTTCAAACCTGTGGAGATTTTGTGGGATGTTTCTGAAATTTGGTAGGGTTTTGAGAAGATTTCCGGAATTTTATGGGATGCATCTGGAATTTTGTGGGATATTAAGGAGACTTGAAGAATTTGGAGTTTTTTTCCCTAGATGGTATGGAAATTTGTCAAGATTTTGTGGGATGTTTCCGGAATTTGGTAAGGTTCTGAGAAGATTTTTGGAATTTTGGGGGATATTTCTGGAGTTTTGTGGGATAGTGAGGAGACTTGAAGAATTTTGATAAATATTTCCTAGATTGTGTGGAAACTTGTGGAGATTTTGAGGGATGTTTCTGAAATTTGGTTGGGTTTTGAGAAGATTTTGGGAATTTTGTGGGATGTTTCTGGAATTGAGTTGGGTTTTTTTGGAATGTTGAGGGAATTTTGTGACCTTTTCTGGGATTTTGAGGAGACATGAAGAATTTTGATGGATTTTTCCTAGATTGTGTTGAAACCTGTGGAGATTTTGTGGGATGTTTCTGAAATTTGGTAGGGTTTTGAGAAGATTTCCCGAATTTTATGGGATGCACCTGGAATTTTGTGGGATATTAAGGAGACTTGACGAATTATGAGTTATTTTTCCTAGATGGTATGGAAATTTCTTAAGATTTTGTGGGATGTTTCCGGAATTTGGTATGGTTGTGAGAAGATTTTTGGAATTTTGTGGGATATTTCTGAAGTTTTGTGGGATAGTGAGGAGACTTGAAGAATTTTGATAAATATTTCCTAGATTGTGTTGAAACTTGTGGAGATTTTGAGGGATGTTTCTGGAATTTGTTTGGGTTTTGAGAAGATTTCGGGAATTTTGTGGGATGTTCCGTGAGTTTTGTGGGAATTTTGTGGAATTTTGAGGGGATTTGGAGAGACATGAAGAATTTTGAGGTTTTTTTCCTAGATTGTGTGGAAACTTGTGGAGATTTTGGGGATGTTTCTGGAATTTGATTGGGTTTTGAGAAGATTTTGGGAATTTTGTGCGATGTTCCTTGCATTTTGTTTTAGTTTTGTGGAATTTGGTGGGACTTTGGGGAGACATGAAGAATTTTGAGGTTTTTTTCCTAGACTGTGTGAAAACATGTGGAGATTTTTGGGATGTTTCTGGAATTTGGTAGGGTTTTGGGAAGATTTTTGGAATATTGTGGGATGTGCTTAAAATTTTGCGGGGTAGTGAGGAGACTTGAAGAATTTTGAGTTATTTTCCCTAGATGGTTTGGAAATTTGTCAAGATTTTGTGGGATGTTTCCGGAATTTGGTACGGTTGTGAGAAGATTTTTGGAATTTTGTGGGATATTTCTGGGGTTTTGTGGGACAGTGAGGAGAGTTGAAGAATTTTGATAAATATTTCCTAGATTGTGTGGAAACTTGTGGAGATTTTGTGGGATGTTTCTGGAATTTGGTTGGGTTTTGAGAAGATTTTGGGAATTTTGTGGGATGTTTCTGGAATTGAGTTGGGTTTTTTTTGGAATGTTGAGGGGATTTTGTGACCTTTTCTGGGATTTTGAGGAGACATGAAGAATTTTGATGGATTTTACCTAGACTGTTTGGAAACTTGTGGAGATTTTGGGGATGTTTCTGAAATTTGGTAGGGCTTTGAGAAGATTTCCAGAATTTTGTGGGATGTGCCTGGAACTTTGTGAGATATTGAGGAGACTTGAAGAATTTCGAATTATTTCCCCTAGATGCTGTGGAAACTTGTGGAGATTTAGTGGGATGTTTCTTGAATTTTGTAAGGTTTTGGGAAGATTTTGGGAGTTTTGTGACCTTTTCTGGGATTTTGAGGACACTTGTAGGATTTTGATGGATTTTTCCTTGATTTTGTGGAAATTTGTTGATATATTTTGGGATGTTTCTGGAATTTGATTGGGTTTTGAGAAGATTTTGGGAATTTTGTGGGATGTTCCTTGCATTTTGTTTTAGTTTTGTGGAATTTGGTGGGATTTTGGGGAGACATGAAGAATTTTGAGGTTTTTTTCCTAGATTGTGTGGAAACTTGTGGAGATTTTGGGGATGTTTCTGGAATTTGGTTGGGTTTTGAGAAGATTTTGGGAATTTTGTGCGATGTTTCTGGAATTGAGTTGGGTTTTTTTGGAAAGTTGAGGGAATTTTGTGACCTTTTCTGGGATTTTGAGGAGACATGAAGAATTTTGATGGATTTTTCCAAGATTGTGTGGAAACCTGTGGAGATTTTCTGGGATTTTTCTGAAATTTGGTAGGGTTTTGAGAAGATTTCCGGAATTCTATGGGATGTGCCTGCAATTTTGTGGGATATTAAGGAGACTTGAAGAATTTGGAGTTTTTTTCCCTAGATGGTGCGGAAATCTGTCAAGATTTTCTGGGATGTTTCCGGAATTTGGTAAGGTTGTGAGAAGATTTTTGGAATTTTGTGGGATATTTGTGGAGTTTTGTGGGATAGTGAGGAGACTTGAAGAATTTTGATAAATATTTCCTAGATTGTGTGGAAACTTGTGGAGATTTTGAGGGATGTTTCTGGAATTTGTTAGGGTTTTGAGAAGATTTTGGGAATTTTGTGGGATGTTCCGTGAGTTTTGTGGGAATTTTGTGGAATTTTGAGGGGATTTGGGGAGACATGAAGAATTTTGAGGTTTTTTTCCTAGATTGTGTGGAAACTTGTGGAGATTTTGTGGGATGTTTCTGGAATTTGGTTGGGTTTTGAGAAGATTTTGGGAATTTTATGCATTGTTTCTGGAATTGAGTTGGGTTTTTTTGGAATGTTGAGGGAATTTTGTAACCTTTTCTGGGATTTTGATGAGACATGAAGAATTTTGATGGATTTTTCTTAGATTGTGTTCAAACCTGTGGAGATTTTGTGGGATGTTTCTGAAATTTGGTAGGGTTTTGAGAAGATTTCCGGAATTTTATGGGATGCATCTGGAATTTTGTGGGATATTAAGGAGACTTGAAGAATTTGGAGTTTTTTTCCCTAGATGGTATGGAAATTTGTCAAGATTTTGTGGGATGTTTCCGGAATTTGGTAAGGTTCTGAGAAGATTTTTGGAATTTTGGGGGATATTTCTGGAGTTTTGTGGGATAGTGAGGAGACTTGAAGAATTTTGATAAATATTTCCTAGATTGTGTGGAAACTTGTGGAGATTTTGAGGGATGTTTCTGAAATTTGGTTGGGTTTTGAGAAGATTTTGGGAATTTTGTGGGATGTTTCTGGAATTGAGTTGGGTTTTTTTGGAATGTTGAGGGAATTTTGTGACCTTTTCTGGGATTTTGAGGAGACATGAAGAATTTTGATGGATTTTTCCTAGATTGTGTTGAAACCTGTGGAGATTTTGTGGGATGTTTCTGAAATTTGGTAGGGTTTTGAGAAGATTTCCGGAATTTTATGGGATGCACCTGGAATTTTGTGGGATATTAAGGAGACTTGACGAATCATGAGTTATTTTTCCTAGATGGTATGGAAATTTCTTAAGATTTTGTGGGATGTTTCCGGAATTTGGTATGGTTGTGAGAAGATTTTTGGAATTTTGTGGGATATTTCTGAAGTTTTGTGGGATAGTGAGGAGACTTGAAGAATTTTGATAAATATTTCCTAGATTGTGTTGAAACTTGTGGAGATTTTGAGGGATGTTTCTGGAATTTGTTTGGGTTTTGAGAAGATTTCGGGAATTTTGTGGGATGTTCCGTGAGTTTTGTGGGAATTTTGTGGAATTTTGAGGGGATTTGGGGAGACATGAAGAATTTTGAGGTTTTTTTCCTAGATTGTGTGGAAACTTGTGGAGATTTTGGGGATGTTTCTGGAATTTGATTGGGTTTTGAGAAGATTTTGGGAATTTTGTGCGATGTTCCTTGCATTTTGTTTTAGTTTTGTGGAATTTGGTGGGACTTTGGGGAGACATGAAGAATTTTGAGGTTTTTTTCCTAGACTGTGTGAAAACATGTGGAGATTTTGGGGATGTTTCTGGAATTTGGTAGGGTTTTGGGAAGATTTTTGGAATATTGTGGGATGTGCTTAAAATTTTGCGGGGTAGTGAGGAGACTTGAAGAATTTTGAGTTATTTTCCCTAGATGGTTTGGAAATTTGTCAAGATTTTGTGGGATGTTTCCGGAATTTGGTACGGTTGTGAGAAGATTTTTGGAATTTTGTGGGATATTTCTGGGGTTTTGTGGGACAGTGAGGAGAGTTGAAGAATTTTGATAAATATTTCCTAGATTGTGTGGAAACTTGTGGAGATTTTGTGGGATGTTTCTGGAATTTGGTTGGGTTTTGAGAAGATTTTGGGAATTTTGTGGGATGTTTCTGGAATTGAGTTGGGTTTTTTTTGGAATGTTGAGGG
Organism: Poecile atricapillus; assembly: GCF_030490865.1. Classification (NCBI taxonomy): domain Eukaryota; kingdom Metazoa; phylum Chordata; class Aves; order Passeriformes; family Paridae; genus Poecile; species Poecile atricapillus. The sequence goes on from NC_081285.1 coordinate 1,264,933, forward strand.
GATTTTGTGACCTTTTCTGGGATTTTGAGGAGACATGAAGAATTTTGATGGATTTTACCTAGACTGTTTGGAAACTTGTGGAGATTTTGGGGATGTTTCTGAAATTTGGTAGGGCTTTGAGAAGATTTCCAGAATTTTGTGGGATGTGCCTGGAACTTTGTGAGATATTGAGGAGACTTGAAGAATTTCGAATTATTTCCCCTAGATGCTGTGGAAACTTGTGGAGATTTAGTGGGATGTTTCTTGAATTTTGTAAGGTTTTGGGAAGATTTTGGGAGTTTTGTGACCTTTTCTGGGATTTTGAGGACACTTGTAGGATTTTGATGGATTTTTCCTTGATTTTGTGGAAATTTGTTGATATATTTTGGGATGTTTCTGGAATTTGATTGGGTTTTGAGAAGATTTTGGGAATTTTGTGGGATGTTCCTTGCATTTTGTTTTAGTTTTGTGGAATTTGGTGGGATTTTGGGGAGACATGAAGAATTTTGAGGTTTTTTTCCTAGATTGTGTGGAAACTTGTGGAGATTTTGGGGATGTTTCTGGAATTTGGTTGGGTTTTGAGAAGATTTTGGGAATTTTGTGCGATGTTTCTGGAATTGAGTTGGGTTTTTTTGGAAAGTTGAGGGAATTTTGTGACCTTTTCTGGGATTTTGAGGAGACATGAAGAATTTTGATGGATTTTTCCAAGATTGTGTGGAAACCTGTGGAGATTTTCTGGGATTTTTCTGAAATTTGGTAGGGTTTTGAGAAGATTTCCGGAATTCTATGGGATGTGCCTGCAATTTTGTGGGATATTAAGGAGACTTGAAGAATTTGGAGTTTTTTTCCCTAGATGGTGCGGAAATCTGTCAAGATTTTCTGGGATGTTTCCGGAATTTGGTAAGGTTGTGAGAAGATTTTTGGAATTTTGTGGGATATTTGTGGAGTTTTGTGGGATAGTGAGGAGACTTGAAGAATTTTGATAAATATTTCCTAGATTGTGTGGAAACTTGTGGAGATTTTGAGGGATGTTTCTGGAATTTGTTAGGGTTTTGAGAAGATTTTGGGAATTTTGTGGGATGTTCCGTGAGTTTTGTGGGAATTTTGTGGAATTTTGAGGGGATTTGGGGAGACATGAAGAATTTTGAGGTTTTTTTCCTAGATTGTGTGGAAACTTGTGGAGATTTTGTGGGATGTTTCTGGAATTTGGTTGGGTTTTGAGAAGATTTTGGGAATTTTATGCATTGTTTCTGGAATTGAGTTGGGTTTTTTTGGAATGTTGAGGGAATTTTGTAACCTTTTCTGGGATTTTGATGAGACATGAAGAATTTTGATGGATTTTTCTTAGATTGTGTTCAAACCTGTGGAGATTTTGTGGGATGTTTCTGAAATTTGGTAGGGTTTTGAGAAGATTTCCGGAATTTTATGGGATGCATCTGGAATTTTGTGGGATATTAAGGAGACTTGAAGAATTTGGAGTTTTTTTCCCTAGATGGTATGGAAATTTGTCAAGATTTTGTGGGATGTTTCCGGAATTTGGTAAGGTTCTGAGAAGATTTTTGGAATTTTGGGGGATATTTCTGGAGTTTTGTGGGATAGTGAGGAGACTTGAAGAATTTTGATAAATATTTCCTAGATTGTGTGGAAACTTGTGGAGATTTTGAGGGATGTTTCTGAAATTTGGTTGGGTTTTGAGAAGATTTTGGGAATTTTGTGGGATGTTTCTGGAATTGAGTTGGGTTTTTTTGGAATGTTGAGGGAATTTTGTGACCTTTTCTGGGATTTTGAGGAGACATGAAGAATTTTGATGGATTTTTCCTAGATTGTGTTGAAACCTGTGGAGATTTTGTGGGATGTTTCTGAAATTTGGTAGGGTTTTGAGAAGATTTCCCGAATTTTATGGGATGCACCTGGAATTTTGTGGGATATTAAGGAGACTTGACGAATTATGAGTTATTTTTCCTAGATGGTATGGAAATTTCTTAAGATTTTGTGGGATGTTTCCGGAATTTGGTATGGTTGTAAGAAGATTTTTGGAATTTTGTGGGATATTTCTGAAGTTTTGTGGGATAGTGAGGAGACTTGAAGAATTTTGATAAATATTTCCTAGATTGTGTTGAAACTTGTGGAGATTTTGAGGGATGTTTCTGGAATTTGTTTGGGTTTTGAGAAGATTTCGGGAATTTTGTGGGATGTTCCGTGAGTTTTGTGGGAATTTTGTGGAATTTTGAGGGGATTTGGGGAGACATGAAGAATTTTGAGGTTTTTTTCCTAGATTGTGTGGAAACTTGTGGAGATTTTGGGGATGTTTCTGGAATTTGATTGGGTTTTGAGAAGATTTTGGGAATTTTGTGCGATGTTCCTTGCATTTTGTTTTAGTTTTGTGGAATTTGGTGGGACTTTGGGGAGACATGAAGAATTTTGAGGTTTTTTTCCTAGACTGTGTGAAAACATGTGGAGATTTTTGGGATGTTTCTGGAATTTGGTAGGGTTTTGGGAAGATTTTTGGAATATTGTGGGATGTGCTTAAAATTTTGCGGGGTAGTGAGGAGACTTGAAGAATTTTGAGTTATTTTCCCTAGATGGTTTGGAAATTTGTCAAGATTTTGTGGGATGTTTCCGGAATTTGGTAAGGTTGTGAGAAGATTTTTGGAATTTTGTGGGATATTTCTGGGGTTTTGTGGGACAGTGAGGAGAGTTGAAGAATTTTGATAAATATTTCCTAGATTGTGTGGAAACTTGTGGAGATTTTGTGGGATGTTTCTGGAATTTGGTTGGGTTTTGAGAAGATTTTGGGAATTTTGTGGGATGTTTCTGGAATTGAGTTGGGTTTTTTTTGGAATGTTGAGGGGATTTTGTGACCTTTTCTGGGATTTTGAGGAGACATGAAGAATTTTGATGGATTTTACCTAGACTGTTTGGAAACTTGTGGAGATTTTGGGGATGTTTCTGAAATTTGGTAGGGCTTTGAGAAGATTTCCAGAATTTTGTGGGATGTGCCTGGAACTTTGTGAGATATTGAGGAGACTTGAAGAATTTTGAATTATTTCCCCTAGATGCTGTGGAAACTTGTTTAGATTTAGTGGGATGTTTCTTGAATTTTGTAAGGTTTTGGGAAGATTTTGGGAGTTTTGTGACCTTTTCTGGGATTTTGAGGACACTTGTAGGATTTTGATGGATTTTTCCTTGATTTTGTGGAAATTTGTTGATATATTTTGGGATGTTTCTGGAATTTGATTGGGTTTTGAGAAGATTTTGGGAATTTTGTGGGATGTTCCTTGCATTTTGTTTTAGTTTTGTGGAATTTGGTGGGATTTTGGGGAGACATGAAGAATTTTGAAGTTTTTTTCCTAGATTGTGTGGAAACTTGTGGAGATTTTGGGGATGTTTCTGGAATTTGGTTGGGTTTTGAGAAGATTTTGGGAATTTTGTGCGATGTTTCTGGAATTGAGTTGGGTTTTTTTGGAATGTTGAGGGAATTTTGTGACCTTTTCTGGGATTTTGAGGAGACATGAAGAATTTTGATGGATTTTTCCTAGATTGTGTTGAAACCTCTGGAGATTTTGTGGGATGTTTCTGAAATTTGGTAGGGTTTTGAGAAGATTTCCGGAATTTTATGGGATGTGCCTGGAATTTTGTGGGATATTAAGGAGACTTGAAGAATTTTGAGTTATTTTCCCTAGATGGTGTGGAAATTTGTCAAGATTTTGTGGGATGTTTCTGGAATTTGGTAAGGATGTGAGAAGATTTTTGGAATTTTGTGGGATATTTCTGGAGTTTTGTGGGATAGTGAGGAGACTTGAAGAATTTTGATAAATATTTCCTAGATTGTGTGGAAACTTGTGGAGATTTTGAGGGATGTTTCTGAAATTTGGTTGGGTTTTGAGAAGATTTTGGGAATTCTGTGGGATGTTCCTTGCATTTTGTTTTAGTTTTGTGGAATTTTGTGGGATTTTGGGGAGACATGAAGAATTTTGAGTTTTTTTTCCTAGATTGTGTGGAAACTTGTGGAGATTTTGGGGATGTTTTTGGAATTTGGTAGGGTTTTGAGAAGATTTCGGGAATTTTTTGGGATGTTCCTTGCATTTTGTTTTAGTTTTGTGGAATTTTGTGGGATTTTGGGGAGACATGAAGAATTTTGAGGTTTTTTTCCTAGATTGTGTGGAAACTTGTTGAGATTTTGGGGATGTTTCTGGAATTTGGTTGGGTTTTGAGAAGATTTTGGGAATTTTGTGCGATGTTTCTGGAATTGAGTTGGGTTTTTTTGGAATGTTGAGGGAATTTTGTGACCTTTTCTGGGATTTTGAGGAGACATGAAGAATTTTGATGGATTTTTCCTAGATTGTGTTGAAACCTGTGGAGATTTTGTGGGATGTTTCTGAAATTTGGTTGGGTTTTGAGAAGATTTCCGGAATTTTATGGGATGCACCTGGAATTTTGTGGGATATTAAGGAGACTTGACGAATTTTGAGTTATTTTCCCTAGATGGTTTGGAAATTTCTCAAGATTTTGTGGGATGTTTCCGGAATTTGGTAAGGTTATTAGAAGATTTTTGGAGTTTTGTGGGTTAGTGAGGAGACTTGAAGCATTTTGATAAATATTTCCTAGATTGTGTGGAAACTTGTAGAGATTTTGAGGGATGTTTCTGAAATTTGGTAGGGCTTTGAGAAGATTTCCAGAATTTTGTGGGATGTGCCTGGAACTTTGTGAGATATTGAGGAGACTTGAAGAATTTTGAATTATTTCCCCTAGATGCTGTGGAAACTTGTGGAGATTTAGTGGGATGTTTCTTGAATTTTGTAAGGTTTTGGGAAGATTTTGGGAGTTTTGTAACCTTTTCTGGGATTTTGAGGACACTTGTAGGATTTTGATGGATTTTTCCTTATTTTTGTGGAAATTTGTTGATATATTTGGGGATGTTTCTGGAATTTGATTGGGTTTTGAGAATATTTTGGGAATTTTGTGGGATGTTCCTTGCATTTTGTTTTAGTTTTGTGGAATTTGGTGGGATTTTGGGGAGACATGAAGAATTTTGAGGTTTTTTTCCTAGATTGTGTGGAAACTTGTGGAGATTTTGTGGGATGTTTCTGGAATTTGGTTGGGTTTTGAGAAGATTTTGGGAATTTTGTGCGATGTTTCTGGAATTGAGTTGGGTTTTTTTGGAATGTTGAGGGAATTTTGTGACCTTTTCTGGGATTTTGAGGAGACATGAAGAATTTTGATGGATTTTTCCTAGATTGTGTTGAAACCTGTGGAGATTTTGTGGGATGTTTCTGAAATTTGGTTGGGTTTTGAGAAGATTTTTGGAATTTTGTGGGATATTTCTGGAGTTTTGTGGGACAGTGAGGAGAGTTGAAGAACTTTGATAAATATTTCCTAGATTGCGTAAAAACTTGTGGAGATATTGAGAAATGTTTCTGGAATTTGGTTGGGTTTGAAGAAGATTTTGGGAATTTTGTGGGATGTTCCTTGCATTTTGTTGTATCTTTGTGGAATTTTGAGGGATTTTGGGGAGACATGAAGAATTTTGATGAATTTCTCCTAGACTGTGTGGAAACTTGTGGACATTTTGGGGATGTTTCTGAAATTTGGTAGGGTTTTGAGAAGATTTCGGGAATTTTGTGGGATGTGCCTGGAACTTTGTGAGATATTGAGGAGACTTAAAGAATTTTGAGTTATTTTCCCTAGATGCTGTGGAAACTTGTGGAGAGTTTGTGGGATGTTTCTGGAGTTTGGTAGGGTTTTGAGAAGATTTCGGGAATTTTTTGGGGTGTTCCTTGAATTTTGTGGGAATTTTGAGGAATTTTGAAGGATTTTGAGGAGACATGAAGAATTTTGAGTTATTTTTCCTAGACTGTATGGAAACTTGTCGAGATTTTGTGGGATGTTTCTGGAATTTGGTAGGGTTTTGAGAAGATTTTTGGAATTTTTTGGGATGTGCTTGGAATTTTGCGGGATAGTGAGGAGACTTGAAGAATTTTGAGTTATTTTCCCTAGATGGTGTGGAAATTGGTCAAGATTTTGTGGGATGTTTCTTGAATTTTGTAAGGTTTTGGGAGGATTTTGAAAGTTTTGTGACCTTTTTTGGGATTTTGAAGAAAGTTGTAGAATTTTGATGGATTTTTCCTTGATTTTGTGGAAATTTGTTGTTATATTTTGGGATGTTTCTGGAATTTGGTTGGGTTTTGAGAAGATTTTGGGAATTTTGTGGGATGTTCCTTGAATTTTGTTTTAGTTTTGTGGAATTTTGTGGGATTTTGGGGAGACATGAAGAATTTTGAGGTTTTTTTCCTAGATTGTGTGGAAACTTGTGGAGATTTTGTGGGATATTTCTGAAATTTGGTAAGGTTTTGAGAAGATTTCTGGAATTTTATGGGATGCGCCTGGAATTTTGTGGGATATTAAGGAGACTTGAAGAATTTTGAGTTATTTTCCCTAGATGGTATGGAAATTTGTCAAGATTTTGTGGGATGTTTCCGGAATTTGATAAGGTATTGAGACGATTTTTGGAATTTTGTTGGATATTTCTGGAGTTTTGTGGGATAGTGAGGAGACTTGAAGAATTTTGATAAATATTTCCTAGATAGTGTGGAAATTTGTGGAGATTTTGAGGGATGTTTCTGAAATTTGGTTGGGTTTTGAGAAGATTTTGGGAATTTTGTGGGATGTTCCTTGCAATTTGTTGTAGTTTTGTGGAATTTTGAGGGATTTTGGGGAGACATGAAGAATTTTGATGGGTTTTTCCTAGATAGTGTGGAAACTTGTGGAGATTTTGGGGGATGTTTCTGGAATTTGGTTGGGTTTTGAGAAGATTTTGGGAATTTTGTGCGATGTTTCTGGAATTGAGTTGGGTTTTTTTGGAATGTTGAGTGAATTTTGTCACCTTTTCTGGGATTTTGAGGAGACATGAAGAATTTTGATGGATTTTTCTTAGATTGTGTTGAAACCTGTGGAGATTTTGTGGGATGTTTCTGAAATTTGGTAGGGTTTTGAGGAGATTTCCGGAATTTTATGGGATGCGCCTGGAATTTTGTGGGATATTAAGGAGACTTGAAGAATTTTGAGTTATTTTCCCTAGATGGTATGGAAATTTGTCAAGATTTTCTGGGATGTTTCTGGAATTTGGTAATGTTTTGAGAAGGTTTTGGGAGTTTTGTGACCTTTTCTGGGATATTGAGGACACTTGTAGAATTTTGATGGATTTTTACTAGATTGTGTGGAAATTTTTTGATATATTTTGGGATGTTTCTGGAATTTGGTTGGGTTTTGAGAAGATTTTGGGAATTTTGTGGGATGTTCCTTGAATTTTGTTGTAGTTTTTTGGAAATTTGATGGATTTTGGGGAGACATGAAGAATTTTGGGGTTTTTTTCCTAGATTGTGTGGAAACTTGTGGAGATTTTGTGGGATGTTTCTGGAATTTTGTTCGGTTTTTTTGGAATTTTGCGGGAATTTTACAGGGAGGGTTTATACAGAAACTAAGGCACACCCAGGAATGTGCACTAACGGATCTCCCCCTATTTTGTTATATATAAGTAATGAATGGTAATGAGCTTATATGACTTACTGACCTGAAGTGGTCCACCAATTCCCATTTGCAGGCTGGTGAGGGTTACTCTGGTCTGCCAACTCTATATGGTTGACATCTGAGGTAGTTGAGATCAGCTTTATTATGCTCTTGTACACTATCCTGCTTAAAACTGCAAACACTAACACCGTTAGCAAAATAATGACTAGCAGCAACAGAGTAGTTTTCACTACTGAAGCCCACCACCCCGGGAGTCCCCAGTTTTTAAACAGTCCATTGAACCAGTCATCTGCTTCTTGCTTGACTTGTCTGATTGTGCTTTTCATCTCTCGGAGTGTGGCATGGATGTTAGGAGCTTTCGATGTCAGATTCATGCAGCAGAGACCCTCGAACTCCTGGCACTCGTGCCCGTGGAGCAATAGGAGAAAGTCTATCGCTGCACCATTTTGGAGTGTTGCCTGCCTGGTAACTTCCTCATCTTCTAGGAGGGCACTTATGGCGCAAGATGTTAAATTTGGTTGTTTTACCACCCAGCATTCTAGGTGTCCCAATTCACCTAGGGCCTTGGCTGCAGCCACCCAAGGAAGGAAAATGGATGCAGCAATTCTTTTGGATTTGGACCAATGAAATATCTCCGAATCACAATTCTTGTCTAGATTCGTAACACTTCTCTTCTGAATTTTCCTAGTCAAATTATTTTTATTGGTCCATTCGCCAATTAATGTTTGATTGGGTGCTAACAGTGATAGACGCCCTCTGGTACACAGCCCTCCGAGGAGATGGGATGGAATTCCTGCTCATGCGTGATCCCCACAAATGAGGAACAGTCTTTTGAGGAGGCTTTTGGGATGTGCATGAGCTGAGGAGTGCACTGTGATATAGCTTGGGACATGGCACCACCTTTTTGCTGTGAATTCTTCTCGATATTGTACTATATTGTGGAAGGTTTCTTTATTAATTGGGCGACTGACCCTAAAGTGTACACAGTGTAATGCTGGAGAGGAACCCAGTAGCTCTGACTCCTGGGGTTCCTGGGTTGCCTTAGGAAAATGTGGCAGCCACTCTTCAACGGGGTTTATTAACTCTCCCTCTATTTGAGTGCTGTGTAATTTATTACCTGCTTCAGGAGTCAGTGTATTACAGCTCTGTGTAAATTCATCATGCTGCAATGGAATTCCTACCAGGCAGGCAGACATAGGATTTTTCGCTGCTGAAGTAGATAGACATATGTTTTCTTGCTGGAGTGTTCGTGCCAGGGTCACCCAGATGTTCTGGCGTGCCTGTGGGACGATCCAGGCCGCTATCAGGCTGCTCAGTGTCAGCAGGATGACAGCAGGGTTAAGGCTCACCATGGATTTGAGTGAGAGGTAGGTTGTTTCTAAAAAAAAGGAAACAGACATTTTTTAAAACGTATTTACTGTCAAAGCATGCAGGTCAGAGGATAGAAAGGTTTCTTCTTGCTCTCTTCGGTGGCGTATTCTCTTGGAAGCAACAGCCACTTGCTTCTCGTCTCTTCTTGTTGGGGCTGGATTCTTTGGAACAAAAGGTTTTACCCATTTCTGAGGAATCCATCGGGGGCCTGCAGGGGTGGAGACACACCCGTAACCACACCCCAGGTGACAAGTTCATAGGGGCCCTTGGTTTGCCAAGTTTCAGGGTCCCTGATTAAAACCGGTGGATGCTGTGACAATTAAAACTGATCACCACTGTTAAAATGCCAAGTCACAGGAGGATTCATGTTTTCAAATGAGCAGTTTAGGAAATTAATGGTAAACAGAGCTTTACAGATCTTCTGTTGAGGAGACATCCACACTGCCTCGCTACCTTACCTGGCTAGGACTTGTTTGAGCGTCTGGTGTGTACACTCAATCACAGCTTGACCTGTGGGGGTGTGGGGGATGCCAGTTTTATGTTCCACTCCCCACTGCTGGACAAATTCCAGGAACTCCTTGGATTGATACGCTGGGCCATTATCTGTTTTAATTTCTTTAGGGATTCCCAATACGGAAAAGGCCTGTACTAAATGTTGTTTGGCATGTACAGATTTTTCTCCTGCATGAGCAGAGGCATACACTGCTCCTGAGTATGTATCAATGCTCACGTGTACATACTTAAGGCGACCAAAACTGGGGATGTGAGTGATATCTGTTTGCCACACTTCACAGCTTTCAATTCCTTGGGGATTAACCCTGAGGCCTAATGATGGCACTGCCTGGAGCTGACAACTGGGACAGGTAGCCACGATGGCTTTAGCCTGACCCCATGTCAGCTGGAACTGATGAATCAGTCCTGGCACATTTTGATGGTATTGCTGGTGACTTATCTTTGCCTGTTGGAACACATCTGGGAGACGTTCCTTTTCAGCTGGGGCCACAAGGGAATCAGCCTCCCGGTTTCCTTCAGCAATTTCACCTGGCAATGGGGTATGCGACCTTATATGCATCACATAGAAAGGTTGTTCTCAATTTGAAACCAAATAAATCAGTTTTGAAAGCAATCTAAAGAGATGTTCGTTCTCAATGTCCTTGAGAACTGCCTGCTCCACTCTGGACACCACTCCTGCTACGTAGGCTGAGTCAGTAACTAAATTAATCGGTTCTGAAAACTTCTCAAAGGCTCTCACGGCCGCAGCCAGTTCAGCCATTTGGGGTGACCCTTCTACAAACTCAACATCAGCTTCCCAAAGCTGAGTCTGTGGATTTCTCCAAGTCATCACCGACTTGTGGGATGTCCCAGATGCATCAGTGAACACTGTGAGAGCTTTGAGTGGCCTTCGGCTCCTTTTCTCATGAGGAATAAGGTGGAATTCCTCATGAAACGATTTGTGTGCTGGCGAATGAACTGAAATTTGCCCACTAGAGCTGTCCAGAGCAAACTGGAGGGTAGCATTGCTCTGCAGCAGATGCTCAAACATCTCTTTGGTCAGTTTCTCAGGGGAGTTTTTGCCTTCTCCAGAGAGCCTGACTGGGAGGTGAATACACATAAAGTCACAACCTGCCAGTTCCCTCAGCCTTACCCTGGCCTTTTCAATCAGCTGAGCCATCAGCTCTTGTGGCTTGGTGATAGTTTTGGGACGCTGGTGGGAGAGGAAGACCCATTCTATTATTAAGAGTGGATCTCTCTGCCCCTCGGCCCACTGCAATATTAACCCATGTAGATCTGGATATTTCCCCAGGACAATAAATTTGAAAGGCAGCTCAGGTTTGAAGCGGTGTGCCTGTCTTTCTGCCAAGGCTTTTTTGTGCCTTTTCAATCACAGTTTTTGCTTCTGGAGTCAGCTCCCTGGGAGACAGCAGCTCTCTCTCCCCTTTCAAGAAATTGAGCAGGGGTCTCAGGTCTTCATTTGTGAGACCTAGCCAGGGTCTGACCCAGTTTAGTGACCGCATAAGGAATGGAGATCTGCTAGAGTTTTAGGATTACCAATAATTTCCAATTTTTGTCGAACAACAGTCCGTGCAATAATTTCCAGGCCCAGGTATTTCCAAGGTGGCATCCTTTGAACTTTGTCTTCCTGCAATTGGAATCCAGCAGAGGTAAAAACTTTAAGCACTAGGTCAAGGGTGTCTTTCAGCATGTTGTTATTGGGACAGCATACTAGAATGTCATCCATATAATGCAAAATGATGGCATCTCTCTTTTCAGCACGCACTGAGGTCAGCAAAGACCCCACATACCACTGGCAGATGAAGGGGCTTGCTTTCATCCCCTGAGGTAATACTGTCCAGTGGTACCGTTTCACTGGGGCTTCTCGGTTAATTGTGGGAATGGAAAAGGCAAACCTTGGTGCATCAGCTGGGTGCAGGGGAATTTGAAAAAAACAGTCTTTAATATCCAGTACTGCTAGTAGCCAATTTTGTGGTAACATAGTTGGGGATGGCATACCTGGTTGAAGAGACCCCACGTCCTCTATTTTTTTGTTTATTTCTCTCAAATCCTGAAGGAGGCGCCATTTATCCTTCCCTTGCTTTTTTATTGCAAACACCAGGGAATTCCAAGGGCTGGTTGTTTCTACTATGTGTCCTTTGGCCAATTCTTCTTCTACTAATTTTTCTAGCGCCCCGAGTTTTTGTCTGCTGAGAGGCCACTGGGTCCCCCAAACTGGATTATTATCTAACCAAGATAGCTTTTGGACTGGACACTCTACACTGGCCTCCATCAAAAATCCTGAGGTGTCTCAGGAATTGTTAATTTCACTCCCCACTGGGACATGGTGTCTCTTCCCCACAGCGGGCACTTGTAGTCAATAACAAAAGGTCGGACACTAGCTAACCTACCCTCCGGACCTTCAATCTGGACGATATCTTTAGCAATTTTAGCCAGTTTCATTCCTCCAACACCTGCCACGGGTTGCAGTTCCCAATGTGAGGGCCACACCTTTTCAGGTATGATAGTCACATCTGCCCCAGTATCAATTAACCCTTCTACATGGAGATGTTCTGATTTGTGTGTTAAGTTACATCCCATAATGGGTTTGTCTTCACCCACTACTTCTGCCCAGTAGACTCCTGGTGCTTTGTCATCTACTGGGATTTCTGTTGGAACAGGGATCACCTGGGCTATTACCTGCCCTTTGGCTACCCAGAAGGGTGGTTGAGGACTTCTTGCCAAGACAGTGAGGTGTGTTAGGTCTCCCTTAATTGTCATGGGAGCCACCTCAATCTCTATTGGTGTGTGTGCTGTGTCTCCAATAGCAAAATGCCTACTATCCAGTTCAGACAGGTCTTGTGAATTATCCTGCAAGTCTACTCCAACGACAGTCCAATGATCAGATCTGAAACAAAAAGCTTTAGACGTTACAAGTCTGAATCACTTTTGTGGTTGCCAGACCTTATTAGGCAAACGTTTTTCACAATTATATTTCTGCAGCCTCTCACCCCGCTCCCTTTCCTCCCCTTTTCCCATTAAAACAGAGTCTTTTTTCTGCTTCAGGTCTGTCATTTTTATGTCTCTGCGCTTGACAGAAAAGCGCTGAGACTTTAGTTTCTTGGTTGATTGACTATAGCTTCTTTCTAGTGTTTCCCTTGTTGCTGGGTTTGAGGACAGTTCCTTGCAAAATGTCCTGGCCTCTTGCACTGGAAACAGACAATGTGCTGCAGCTGTTCTGGTGACATCTGTGGCTTGTTCACTCCTGGTGTCACTGCTGCCACTGTCCTTGGGTTGCCTGGTTTCTTGTAGTGTACACTGTACAAGTCTGCTTTCTGGGCACACGCTTCAATCACATCTGCTATGGTGGGTGGAGGGTTAATAGGTAGACTCAGAATTACTCTACGACAAGCCTCGTTGGCGTTTCTTTGGGCCATTTCTTTAAGCAGTTCTGTCTGGGCCACTGGTTCTTTAACTTGTCTCTGTATCTGTAGTCTCAGTCGATCTACAAACTGTAAGAAACTCTCAAATGGGAGCTGGTTAATATTAACATAACTGACTGGAATATCAATTGTTGGTAATTGGTTAAAAATGTTTTCAGCCACATCAAAAACTTCATCTGCAACAAACTTAATACTCTCACTTGATCAGCAGGATTGATCCAATTTCCTTCCCCACATAAATGTTCTAAAGTGATTTCATTGTTCTCTGTATCATATGCATTTTGATTACTTTGTTTGAGTTCAGCTAGAAGTTTTGTTAAAAACTTCTTCCATAAGCTTTCCCAAAGATCATATTCAGAGGGAGTTAGCAGACACCGAAATAAATCTTTAAACTCTGCAGGAATTAAATCCTGTGATTTCAATGTAGTTCTTAGTATTCCCCTCAAGACCTCACTATCACGACCAAAATCATTCTTAATTTTACAAATATCCTTGATTACTTGGTAATTGAAAGGTTGATTTTGCAATCGCATTGCTCCTCTGCTGCTATTGTATATTACAGGAGCCACTGTTAGCATAACTTCATCTTCTCCAGGGCTGGTATTCCCTGGGCTTCTCTGCCCGCACCCCCCCACGCCAGGTTCTAGGGGCCCTATTCCCTCCCCAGACCTGGGGAGAGGCCCAGCTCCTCCCCTGCAGGAGCCGGGCGAGGGCCCGCACCATCCCCCCAAGCCAGGCCACGGGTGTCCGCCCCCCCCCAACTCCAGGCCCTGAAGGCTCCTACCCCCCCCATCCCCAGCGGGCAGGGCCGGGACACCCCTCCCCCTGCCCCTCTGCACAAGCAAGGGGTGTAACTCTCTCTCTCCCTGCCCCTCCTCCCTGGGGGACAGGGGATGGAGGGATAGGGGATAGGGTTACAGCCTCGGGGGGCAGGGTCATAGGGTGGGGCCAAGCAGGGCTGGGGGATAGTGCAGGGAATGTTGGGGGGAACAAAGGGATTTTGATAAGGGTTAGGGGCAGGAACCGGTGGGTGGAAGGGATTATGGGTAGGAGAAAGGGGATACGCAGGGGAATTCACCATGTGGCCGGGAAACACGTGGCCAGTGCCATCTTGGCTCTCAGCCATGTGGGGATAGGAAGGTACATTTTCTTTAACACTGGGAAAAGAAGGGTATAGAGAGGGAGCCTTGATGGCTTGTGAAGCAGGACTGGGTGGCTGAGAGAGACACACGGGACTAGAACTTGTATTGTTTGTCCCGGGTATCTCTTCCAGTGTAGGAGCAGAAGTTTTGGGAGAAAAGTTAGGGTACTTAGGTGGAGACTGCAGTGCCCGTTTGTCTTTCGTTTTTATTTCTCTGTTAACCAATCCTTTTCGAATTAAAAGAAAAACTGGGAGGAATTTCAGAGCCGATTTGTCTCCTCCTTCTATTTTTAAGGTTAATAAATTTCCAGTTTCATCCCAGACAGTTAGTGAGTCTAATTGCAACAATTTGATCTGTTCACATTGCTGAGTTAAATATGATACAAACTGTTTTAACTTATTTTTTGTAATTTTTACATTTGTGGTTTTTAAAAAATCCTGTATTTTTTGTGTATGACTTCTTTCTTGTGTGGAGAGTTGGGATCCCATTCTGGAGGTCACGGCAGCTCTGCACACAATCTGTCTATTTTCCTTACCACAGAAAACAAACTGGCACCGCAAGGGTTACAATTAAACTCATACTGGTACAGACAGCAGGGAGAATTTCCTCTCCTCCTGTTTCTGCCCACAGCTGAGGGGAACCCCACCGCTTTACACGTGGCCGAGCCCAGGAGAATTCCCCCTTCCCCCATCTCTGCTCACGGCTGGGGGAACCCCGCCGCTTGCATGGCCGAGCCCGGGACGGCTGCCGCTCGGAAGGGGTTACACGGAACACAGTCCTCTGGGGTCTGTTTCACTCTCAACCCCCTCCAGCCTGGTGTCGGAGTTAAATCTTACCTTGTTCAATCGTTTCTGGTGGTGGAAAGATACCCGTCCCTGGAGTCGGTCCCCTGGTGCTCAAGGATTTTCGACTCCCTTTTGGAAACTTTTTTTTGCAGTATTTCAAACGGTGTCCAAAAGTCTCCAAAGAACAGGTGGCCCTGGCTCAAATAAGCCTTTGAACGTGGGCTTGTTCAGCCGGACACTGGGCGCAGCTCTGTTGTAATCCTTCTCTCGGTGGGACCCCTCTGTCCCACCCCCCATGGTGAGAGCCCTGCTCCTCTGGAGACACAGGTGGCAGAGGGGGTCCTGGAGTGGATACAACATGGACTCAAAGTATCTAGACACAGGAGGCCCAAACTTGCTGGAAAAATCCCGGGTTTATTGTCTGTCTCCATCCGGGACAAGAGTGAGAGCGAAATGCCCTGGGTCTTATCGCTCATACTAGGGGGTGGGGGTGACTGGGGGATACAGGGAGGTCACAGCCAATGGGAAGGGGGAAGAGAGAAGGTTCTCAGCTAGGAACTAGCATTACACAAAACAGAGATGAGTTTTACCCTTGGGAGATACCAAGATTTTTAGATGCACTACAACAATACCTAACTAGGGGAAGGAGAGCCCACCCTAAAGCACGGCCATCCAAGTCAGTCAGGGGCACAGGCTGCAGCTGAAGCTGCCAAGCGTAGCTGTGAGGCTGCAAGTCAAGAGAAAGTCATTGTGGCCAATTCTGCTGAAGCCTACTGCCAAAGCAAAGGCAACTGTGCCCACAGCCTCCCCCTGTTTGGCACCCAGCTGCTGCGGACGCCTCACTGAGCAGGTGTCGACATTCGAGCTGCTGCTGTTCCTGTGCACACTCTGCTGCTGTTTCTGTGGGCTCCAGAGCCGCTTGGGCAGCAGCGACTCGGCAGCCCTGCTCGAGGAGACATCGCCACTCTCCCCATGGTGGCAGCAGCTCTGTGGGCCCCGAGCTCTGTGTCAGGGGAGCCTCGGTCACAGCAGCGTGGCCTGGGCAGCCGTGAGGGCCCGGGCTGGCGGCCAGCCCTGCCTCTGCCCACTGCCCCTTATCGGAGTCACCCAGAGGCCGTGGCCTGGCAGCACCCCCCTGCCCTCCATGTCCCCAGCCAGCCCAGCCTGGGCACCTTGGGCTGTCCCCACCCTTCTGGAGGGGTGGTGTCTCAGCCTCGAGGGCTTCTGCTGCAGGCCTGGGAGACATTCTGGGGAAGTGCCAGATCAGCCAGGTGTCAGGAAAAAGGCGGCTGCCCAGGGGCTGCTTATGGCCTCTGACACCCAATTCCTCAAGTCTTCCCACCAGTCTGGCCTTTCTGGGGCCTCCTGTCCCCTTTGGAGCCTCCAGCCTCCACACATCCCCCTCACGCCTTCCCACGCTTTTGTCCCGTCTGGGCCTCCACAGCCCCTCATCCATTTACAGCCTCCCAGTGCCCTGTTCCCTCAGTGTCTCCCCCAGCGCGGCCCGGCAGCAGCGCCACAGCCCCACAGGAGCTCCGGAGGAGCCGGATCAAGAGGCACCTGGGAGCCCTCAGCAACCCAGCCAGCACCACACGGGCACGAGGACACAGATGGCGGCGCTTCCTGGCTGGGACAGGGTTTGTGCCTTCAGCAGAACCACCAAAGGCCAAGAGGTTCTGGCCATTTTCCCTGCACCACTGCATGCCTGGGCAGCTTGCTGAGCTGGAATTCCCCAAGTGGAATCCCTTTTCCCCCGCTTCCCCTATGCCCTGTACAGCATGGGCAGCAAAAGAAAGGTCTTGGGAAGTGACTGCCTATTATAACATATACTATATTGATATACTAAAGGAAAATGAAAAGAAGAAAAGAACAAGATTTAAGAAACAAAATAATCCCTGCTGGTTCAGGTGGCCCCAGCAGACAGAGTCTGCCAGATCAATTGCCAGCAGAGCTCCAGCAGCGCAGCCAGCTGAGGCCCAACAGACGAGGCCGTGTCCTCCATGCCCTGCGCAGCTGAACTTGCAGGTTCTCGAAGATGGAATATCGAGCTGTCTCTACTGCCTGGATGATGTAAATTGTTTGAATTGCCAGGTTTCTGATGGCAGGGCTGGTGTCACGAACCATGTTCTTAAGGGCTGGAAGAGAGATGAACAGAGCCATGGTCAGATCCCAGACCTGCGGGCACCCACGGAGACCCCCCTGCCAGGGCCATCCCAGCCGGCTCTTGCCATGACCAGCAGGGAGCAGGGACCAAGGGGATCAGCCCAAAGCTGCTGGCCACGCATTCCCCACGTGAAATCTCGGTGTGATCCGCCCACGCCTCCCCTCATCCGCACATTGAGCAGAGCCCTTCGCAGACAGTCCAGAACTTGCAGCTCCACCCAGCAGCCCCGCTGACGGCCCGCTGCCCTCACTCACATTTGTAAATTAGCTGCAGCTCTTCTTTCTGCCCCCTCAGGAGCCGCCCGGCTATCCCTGGGAACACAGAGCCTGTCAGGGCCCCAGCGGCACAGCTCCCTGCCAGCGGCGCTGCCAGCCCTGGGGCCACACGCCCTCCCGCCCCGGCAGGGCTCAGCCCAGGCCCTTGCCGCATCCTGACTCAGCCCAAGGGCCTGGCTGCCAGAGGCCGGCAGCAGCCCCGAGGGCAGCCGGGGCTCCAGGGCGCCGGGCCCGGGTGCCGCTGCCGGGGCAGCAGCCGGGGCCGGGGCCGAGCTGCGGCGGGGCGGGGAGGGAGCCCGGGTTCGTGACTCACCGATGAACCTGATGGCCGCCTCTTGCAGGGGCTCCTGTGGGCTCTGCAGGTACGGCAGGGCCCGGCGCAGGTCCTCGGCCGCTCGGTTCCTGTCCTGTGCCAGCTGGAGAGAGCGGCAGGAGGGAAGGGTTGGTGCGGGCTCTGCCCCTCGGCCGGGCGCTGCCTGCAGCCAGCCCCAGCCTGCCGTGCCCGCCCAGCCCTGAGGCCCGGCCAGCAGCCGCTGGCGCCGGGTTCTGGAGGGGGCAGAGGGCCGGCTGCTGCCCGGGGAGCCGCCGTGCCGCCCTGCCCTGCAGTCCCAGTGGATCGGGGCTCCATTGATACCCAGCTCGGGGCCACAGGAGCCTGGAGAAGAAGCCATGCGGCCCCCGGGTGCGGCACTGGGCAGGGGCGCAGCTGCCAGCCACACACACCGAGCGCTGGGGACAGGGGGCTTCTCCAGGCTGAGGCTGGGCCTTCCAAGCCATCCTTACCAGGCATTCAGTGATCATCCACAGCTTCTTCTTCTTCACAGGTCTTTCAAGATCTCTCCTCTTCAGGAACTTGGCCGCACAAAGCAGTGTTGCCCAAGAAGCCTGGAGAGCAGCAGAGACCCACAGATGGACCCACAAGTCAGGACACAGGACCCGCCCGCATTCGTGTGCCAAGGCCTGGAGGAGGCTGCAGCCGGCAAGGTGCCAGGGCAGGAGGCGGCCGAGCCCCTTCCCCAGGTGACAGCAGCAGCCCGGGAATCCTCACCTCTGCCACCTGCTGGTTCTCATCATGGCAGTGGAAGAAGAGTGGCAGCAGGCTCTGGTGCACGTGTGACTTCAGAGCCTTTTTTTCCTTTTCTGTTAGAAGAGTCATCAATGATCGGAAGAATAATATGGACACCAGCTGCACCTGGCTATTATGCTATATGAAAGGAAGGAAAAAAGACCTCAGCCCTGTCTGCATGGGGCTCAGCAGGGCGCAGGCCTGAGAATCCCCAGGGCACCAAGTGTCCGGGCAACACCCAGTGGCCTCGGCTGGGGGCACAGAGCCTTACGTGGTCAAAGAGTGGCAGGAGCGCCTCAGCCAGCTGCAGGGCAATGGGGCTGGGTATCAGCATGTCCTTGTCCAAGACTATAAAGCTGAGTACCATGACTGTCATCCTGACTATCTCTCCATCTGCATCCCACAGGAAATCTACAAGCCTTTCAGTCAGGCTCCGCATTTTTTCAGCCTGTGTGGAAGACAAGTCTGTGAAACGCCACCCTGCTACCACAGGGCCAAGAGGCCAAAGGCCTGTCCCAAAGCGCTCAGGGAGAAGCAGGAGGCAGGAGAGCTGGCAGCAGCTGCCTCGGTGCCCGAAGCCCAGCCGAGCCCAAGTGACTGCGTTCCCCGGTGCAGCTTCAGCCACTGCCCACTTCTCACCATCGAGGGATCGTCAATCAACTTGAAAAGGGCCCTGAGCGCCAGGTGACGCTTGTCCCTGCTCTCGCTCTGCAGGTGCCTTGAGAAGATTTCCAGGACTCTGTTAGCGCTGCCTTCCCTCAAGTCCAGGTAGTCCAGGATCTGAAAGGCACAGGGCAGTGACAGGGGAGCCAGCCGGCAGGAGCCCAGAACCAACACAGGAAACAGGGCCCAGGCAGCAGCGCAGGGCATGGGCACCGTCCCAGGCAGCTGCAGCTATGAGAGGGCAGAGAGGTGGCAGGCAGCTCTGCAGGGAGGCACTTTTGGCCATCAGGCTCACCTCCACAAGGAATGCCATGGCAGGCAGATCCCAGCGTGCCTCCTGTGTGCTGAGCAGCTGGAGCAGGTAGGGAACGATGCGGGAACACAAGGGGATAGAGGCAGACGACATCTCCCTGCCAGGGTGAAAAAGTAGCCAAGACTGTGAGCCAGGAGGACAAACATCTCCCAGGACTGATTCACAGAGTTCTGATCTTTGAGCACCATCCTGCAAGGGGACCTGGGCCCTTGGGGAGGTGACTCCTTGTGGGCACCCTCCTCTCCCAGCCTTTTCCAGTCTCCTTAGCCGTCCCTCGGTGACGAGGCCCTCTGGCCCACAACAGTGGGGACTGTGTTGGGCAACCTCAGCACGGGTCACAAATGTCAGAGGCAGTGGGGAGAAGGGGGTCTCACCTGGCCAGCAGACCCACGGCATAGTGGTGGGTGTCAGCACAGAGCAGCTTGTCCCAGCCACGCTTGTGTTCCATTTCCACCACCACTTCCTCACGATGCATTTGGCACAGCAAGGACTTCAGGGCCTGCACTGCAAAGCTGTGTGCACAGCAAAGCCCAGGTCACGCTGGGAGCACTGGCTCCTGCCCTGGGGACATGGCAGGGACAGGAGGAGTGGGATGGAGCACCTGTTGGGGCTGATGGCAAGGCCGTGTTGCTCCTGGCATCCCTTCCAGAAGGCATTGAGATCCTCTGGCATCTCCAAAGTGCTGAAGTACACTTGGAAGAGCAGATGCACAAAGAGGCGGGGGAAATGCACTGTCACTACATGTGGGACGCAGGGCATCTGAAGGATCTTCCACATCAGCACAGTTGCCTGCAGAGGACAGAGAAGCCAGAGACAGCGCTCAGTGCCGAGGTGTCCGGGTGGCAGGGCCTGAGTGTGGCAGGGAGCGGTCAGGGGAAACCCTTGGGGAGCTCCATGCCTGGTGCCCCTGAAGCTGCCCCTAGGCCAGGTTTCAGCCCAGTGCCTGAGGCAGGGAGATGCAGTGGGGGAAGGAGGAAACAGAGCTGCTGAAGAGGTGGCTGGCCATGGGGTGAGCAAAGGCCAGTTGCAGAAACTCACAGCCAGGGCAAAGACAGCCGTGTTGTCTCCATCAGAGGTGCACGTGCTGTGCTCTGGCCAGTTCCCCAGCACATCGAGGACTATCAGGTATGCCCGCTCCGCTGTCCTGGGCGAGCACAAGATCGTCTTCCACATGGTCATAGCAGCTCTGCGGGGCGACAGCTCTGTCTCACGGGGGGTCTCAGACACATCCCCATGGCCTGGGCATCAGTGGGGGGGAGCTGAGCTTGCTGCCAGCTCTGCCTCTGCCCGCTGCCCCTTGCCAGCAGCAGCAGCCAGGCAGCCCAGCCCTGTAGGGACAGGGCCCTGAGGGCCATGGCATGGCAGCAGACTCGGGGACCGATGTAGCAGGGCTGAGAGAGGTCCCAGGTACACAGGACCCTGGAAGTCTCAGTTGGTCAGACACCTGGGCCAGGCTGTGCAGGCTGATGGGCTGGGGAGCCCTGAGCCCTCTGGGCACGTGGGCCCCGTACCTGTCACACGTTGGGGCCACACGCAGGAGAGCAATGACCACGTCAGCGGGCTGTGCCTCGCTCAGATCCAGCAGGGTCCTGTTCAGCCTGTGCTCAGAGAACTGGTTGGCCATGAGCCACTGGTGGATGTACCTCACCATGGCAGGCACCTGGAGAAAGCACAAGGGGAGACTTGGAAAGCTGCCAGAGGGAGTCAGGAATGTCCCCAGCTTCCCCAGAGAAGTGCTTCCCTTCTCACCACGCTGCAATGGCCTCAAAGGCTTAGAGCGATCAGCAAGCGTGGCTTGGGATGCCAAAACCCTGGCCACAGGCTGCTTACTTGCTTTTGACTGTAAAAACCCTCTTCTACAAGCATATCCAGCAGGGCAGCAGTGGCCTTGGTGTTGAAGATGTACGAATATGGTCTGACCCCAGTGGCCATGGCGCTGGTCGCTTCCTCCCGAATTCTCTTGATGAAGTTGCAGACCAGCTGTAGGAGAAGGGCAGGAGACGGAAACATCGGGGATGTTCCATGGAGTGCTCCAGGCGTGGTGCTGGGCTGAGCAGTGCCAGCAGGCCCAGCCCAGTTGGGGATGGCTGCAGGTACCTGCGCTGTTCTGCGGAAGAGGCCACCGGCAAGGTCCTGCTCTTGTGTCTGGGCCATGGCTGCATCTGGCAAAGAGCAGCCAGAGCTGAGGGGCTGCGGGAGAGGCCGGAGAACGCAGCCCAGCCCTGCGATCCCCAGGCAGGGACAGCCCCGCGGATGCCCCAGGGGATGGAGCACGGCCACTGCTGTGGGGGCAGCCCCAGCCCCTCTTTTCTCCTGTCCATGGGTGTGTCTCCACAGGATAGTGTGGGATGGGATGAGACGGGATGCAATGGGATGGGATGGGGCTAAGATGGCCGCAGGCACCAGCCCTGTGGCCCAGCTCTGCCACTCACCCTCCTCCAGCGGCTGGAACTGCTGCACCTCTTCGGTCTCTGGTGCTGGGGCAGCTCCAGGGCCTTCTTCCTCTTCCTCCTCCTCCTCCTCCTCCTCCTCCACCCAGGCCAGCTTGGGCACTCTTGGGGGTTGCTGCTCCATATCTTCATCAAGACTCTCCCATCCTTTCCATCAAAACAGCACCAGGGGATGGCATGGCATGCAATGGGATGGGGCCAAGCTGGCAACAGGCACTAGCCCTAAGGCCGAGCTCTGCAACTCACCCTCCTGTGGTGCCTGGAACTCCTGCACCTCTTCAGTCTCCTGTGCCGGGACAGCTCCAGGGCCTTCTCCTTCCTCCTCCTCAACCCAGGCCAACTTGGGCACTCTTGGGGGTCGCTGCTCCATGGCACTGACTGGATTTACGGCTACTTGCAGGAGAGATGGCTCGGAAAAGATCTGAGTCAGCAAGTCCTGCAGTCGTGCCTGGAAGGCACCTGCAAGACTGAAGTCCTGGCAAGACTGCAGGACACCAAGTCCTGCACTTGGGTCTTGAGGGCTCCTGCCACAAGGACAGGAGGCTCCTCGTCAAGGTTTGAGGTCTGGTCTCAAGGGCAGTGACTGCAAGGATGGGCGACACCTCAGAAAATCTCCGGGTCACCAAATCCCACGGTCTGCCCTGGAGAGAACCTTAAGAAGAGAAGCCTCGGCAAGGCCACAGGTCAGCAAGCCCTGTGGTCTGGCCTCGAGGTCACCTGTAGGAATAACGCTTCGGAAAAGCTCTGGGTCCGACACAAACGAGTGCGCTGTGCGGGGGCTCCTCACAGCACCGCTCTGCCGCGTCCTGTCCCGTCGCGTGCACCGAGCGCTGTGGCGTGGTCCTGTCACCGCCAGCTCCTGTGTCACCATGTGTCACAAAGGGCCCTCTGACACCCTGTCCCTTTCCATCCCATGGTGACCATATGTCACAAAGTGCCCTTGCATACATTGCCACTTGCCCTGGTTGCCCCCACCCCCATCCCCCCCAAAGTGGCCCAGGTTGGAAGGAATCCCTTGCCCAAAGCGTCTAAGACAGCCTGACAGGATCTTTAGGAACGCCTCAAACCATCAGCAAACGCTGCCCTGCTCTGCAGGCTCAGGGCAGCAGAAGGAGCCCCCAGGGCTGCCGACGCAGCCGCAGCAGGAAGGGCACGGGGCCTTGCACAGAAGCTGGCACGGCCTCCTTGGGACACGTCCCAGCTGGTGGCCATTCTAAACCCGCAGGTGTGACACAGACAAGGAACGTGTGGGCCAGGGCACGAATGCTGCTCTGAGCCCTGGGGCCCGGCCAGCACTGAAATCAGCAGGTGTAGCAGAGTCCCCGGCAAGGCAGACCTGGCAGTGCTGGTGCCCATCTCCTGCCCCAGAGACCTGTACCCCTGGGGGGCTTCTGTGCCAGAGGGCAGCCAAAGCCCGCGTGCACTGGGGACCGTGCTCCTTCCTACAGGGGCTCTTGGCAGGAGCTCCTGGAGCTACTGCTGGCCACTCTTGCTATCTGTAAGATGATGTTGCTCCTTCCTGGAATGATGTTTTCCATGGATAGGAAAGGGGTTAGGGTTAGGGTTAGGGTTAACCTAACAAAAACACCATCAGCTGCTGAGTTTCCTAGGATGCTTAGATTGTACGGAGGCACTGTCATGTTTCAGTGTGATCTTCGGTCTGTTTTTCTGGGAGAAACATTAGCCCAGTCTCTGATGTTCAAGGCTCCAGTTGCTGCGTGTCTGTCTGTGTGCAGCTGATGCAAGGCAAACATTTCCTGCAGACACAAAGGGTCCTGCCTGAACAGTCACAGAGCTACATCTATTTTTAATTTTATCTTTTTAAAATTTCTCCAAAGCCTGCTGACTGTTTTCAAGGTTTTCTGCCTATTTTCTCCCTAGTGCACATTCTCCAGAAATTGTGCTTTTACATCCTTTTGCATTTATTAAATTTACCTGCAATGACCAGTCAATCAAAACCTGGGGGAAACTTGAACTTCAGGTTGAACCTGGGTAAAATATTTATCTCCCACACTTGAAGCCATGAACTGCCAAGTATTGTCCCCGATGTCATACCCTGTCCCCTGTAGGTGTGCTGATGCCATTTCAAAGGGGTTGCCAATGAAAACCAGTTTTAATATTTTTGTAGTTTCCACATCGGCATTCAAATCCTTGACTAGAAAAATCACATGTCAAAATGTCTAGGGTTCTTCCATACCAAAGCTGTCATCTTCACCCTGGATTTTAGAGTGTCTGAACAGTCACACAAGGTTTTAGTTTTAGACACTACAGAAAATGTCTTTGCTGTTGGGCTATACCATGACATCAGCATATAGTCCTGATGATTACTTTAGGCAGGAGCAGCAAACACAAGAATGAGCCAAACAAGCTATTCCTGTGTTCTCATGTCCTGCACAGCAGTAACTGGCAATTCAGTAATGGATTCACGAAGCAATGGGTGCACAGGGAGCCACAAAGACTTTGGGATGCTGAAATGGACCAGCCTGGTGCCTGTGCCTGGGCTGCACCGGCCTGAGCTCCAGCTGGATGATCTAACAATGGTTGAATGGACACAGCATGGGCCACAGGAGACTCCTACTCCTAGTTCTGTGAGCTACAATATTCATTTGTGATTCACCAGATGATTTTTTCATCTTTGCTTGAAATCCAGGAGAGGAAAAGGTCAACATGGAGATGTGTTCTTTCAATTCTAGTGACAGTTGTGTGTGCAGACCACCTGTGCCCATGGCAGGATGGTTGGAACTGGATGATGTTTATGATACTTTGCAACACAAAATGTTCTGAGATTCTGTGATCCTCTAGGTGGAGTGGAAAACTGAGACATGTAAGTCCCTGCTTTTATTCAGCACATGCTGCTTCTTCCTTGGTTCCAAGCAAGTCCAGCATTTTGTTTCATGTGTCTTTAAGGTGCCTGGACAGAAGAGAGGGAGGGCAGCTGCAGCACAGGGCTCATGTCCCATCAGAGTCTCTTACTCTCTCTCTCACGATGGCGCCGATGCCGCTGCCTTGGGACACCTGAGTGTGGAAGGCGAGCCCACCCTCAAGCACGGCCATCCAAGTCAGTCAGGGGCACAGGCTGCAGCTGAAGCTGCCAAGCGTAGCTGTGAGGCTGCAAGTGAGGAGAAAGCCATTGTGGCCAATTCTGCTGAAGCCTACTGCCAAACCAAAGGCAACAGTGCCCACAGCCTCCCCCTGTTTGGCACCCGGCTGCTGCGGACGCCTCACTGAGCAGGTGTCGACGTTCGGGCTGCTGCTGTTCCTGTGCACACTCTGCTGCTGTTTCTGTGGGCTCCAGAGCCGCTTGGGCAGCAGCGACTCGGCAGCCCTGCTGGAGGAGACATCGCCACTCTCCCCATGGTGGCAGCAGCTCTATGGGCCCCGAGCTCTGTGTCAGGGGAGCCTCGGTCACAGCAGCGTGGCCTGGGCAGCCATGAGGGCCCGGGCTGGCGGCCAGCCCTGCCTCTGCCCACTGCCCCTTATCGGAGGCACCCAGAGGCCGTGGCCTGGCAGCACCCCCCTGCCCTCCATGTCCCCAGCCAGCCCAGCCTGGGCACCTTGGGCTGTCCCCACCCTCCTGGAGGGGTGGTGTCTCAGCCTCGAGGGCTTCTGCTGCAGGCCTGGGAGACATTTTGGGGAAGTGCCAGATCAGCCAGGTGTCAGGAAAAAGGCGGCTGCCCAGGGGCTGCTTATGGCCTCTGACACCCAATTCCTCAGGTCTTCCCACCGGTCCGGCCTTTCTGGGGCCTCCTGTCCCCTTTGGAGCCTCCAGCCTCCACACATCCCCCTCACGCCTTCCCACGCTTTTGTCCCGTCTGGGCCTCCACAGCCCCTCATCCATTTACAGCCTCCCAGTGCCCTGTTCCCTCAGTGTCTCCCCCAGCGCGGCCCGGCAGCAGCGCCACAGCCCCACAGGAGCTCCAGAGGAGCCGGATCAAGAGGCACCTGGGAGCCCTCAGCAACCCAGCCAGCACCACATGGGCACGAGGACACAGATGGCGGCGCTTCCTGGCTGGGACAGGGTTTGTGCCTTCAGCAGAACCACCAAAGGCCAAGGGTTTCTGGCCATTTTCCCTGCACCACTGCATGCCTGGGCAGGTTGCTGAGCATATGCCCCCTTTTCCCTCTCTTCCCCTATGCCTCACACACCCTGGGCAGCAAAAGAAAGGTCTTGGGACTCTGTGTATTTTAACATATCCTATATTTACATACTAAAAGAAAACGAAAAGAAGAAAAGAAGAATCTTTAAGAAACAAAAAAAATCCCTGCTGGCTCAGGTTTTCCCAGCAGACAGAGCCTGCCAGATCAGCTCTCTGCAGAGCTCCAGCAGTGCAGCCAGCTGAGGCCAGACAGACAAGGCCATGTCCTCCATGTCCTGAGGAATTGATCTTGCATCTTCTGGAGGATGGAGTATCAGCCACTTTGTATTGCCCAAAGAACATAAAATGTTTCAAGTGCCAGGTCTGACATGGAACAGCTTCTGTCCTCTGTCAGGCTTTCAAGGGCTGGAAGAGAGATGAACAGAGTCACGGTCAGATCCCAGACCTGCGGGGGCCCACGGAGAGCCCCCTGCCAGGGCCATCCCAGCCGGCTCTTGCCATGGCCAGAAGGGAGCAGGGACCAAGGGGATCAGCCCGAAGCTGCTGGCCACGAATGCCCCACGTGCCCCTGAAATCTCAGTGGGCTCTGCTCACGCTGCCCCTCATCCACACAAGGAGCAGAGCCCTCCACAGCCAGGCCAGGGCTTGCAGCTCCCCCCGACAGCTCCGCAGACAGCCCGCTGCCCTCACTCACATTTGTCAATTAGCTGCAGGTCTTCCTTCTTCTCCCTCAGGAGCCACCCAGCTATCCCTGGGAACACAGAGCCTGTCAGGGTGTTAGCGTTCAGGAACACACATAATCACGAATGATTATATGAAGGTGCTTTATTTAAAGAGCTCTGGGTGTCAGGGGTGCACAGACCCAAATCTGACCCATCTTGGTTTTGAGTTAAACATGTTTTATACTCTATTGTTATACAACTTATATATTAATTATTAAACTTATATTATTTTATTTTAAGCATTGTTTTTACCCAAGCATGGATTTCTTGTGATCCCCCCCTTAGTCCCCTAACATGGTTCCTCATGTTCTCTAAACAATAATTATACCTAACCACATCTAACAATTGTATTATTTATCATATATTGACTACACAGGTGCAGCTTGACCTGGTCTTTAGCAAGCACAAGGCCTAACATTTCCCAGGGCCTGCTTTTCCCAGGGCTTTCCAAACCTAAGTCCCCAGATTTTCTAAGATTTTAAGACCTTTTACTATCACTCTGAGAAAAAATTTCATACAGGAAGACCTCAATTATTTTCCAGCAAGGCAGGTAATATGCATTTGGATATCTCTCAAAAAAACCCAAAAAACCAAAAAACCTGTTTTCATACAAGATTTTACTCATATATTAACTATCACATATTTTGCAAAACAAAAACAACCACAGTAAAGTAAAATCCCAAATTTTTCCTATATTTAAACCGTGAGAGTATTGCTGAAATGGGAATCCAGAGCCTCACCAGATTAATATCACCAATTTGACCAGGGAATTTGCCATATCCACTTCTGGTTTCGTTCAGTTGGAGCTTCTGTTTCTACAGTGATGGCTCTTTAACATTTTGGGATTTAAAATAGTCCCTGAAGAGATAGCTGACAAAAATATGATGTTACTTTTAAGATGCTTTCTAATTATTTCTACCCTCATCCAGAACCTGCAAACATCTCATCTCCTTCACTATGCTCCAAGCCCATTAAAATTGGAACGCTAAATAAGAATATTCAAAATATTTTGTTTTGCATTGCTAAAGGCCCCACTACAGGTACTTGACTCATCCTTCAGACTGTAAATAAATAAATGAAGTCTAGGACAGGTCAAATAAAGACACTATGTTTTCTATGTTTTGTTGGGGTTTTTTTTAGAAGACTTAGTAGATTTGAAACAGGTCTTATATTAAGGAATAGTTCCTAAGGGACTTGACTTACAGAAATTACTTTATACTTGGCAGTGCATCTAATTGATTGCAGTTCCTTTTTTTCAAATATAATCCAACATTTTCACTACCACGTGTGGTGGTTGGAAATGTTGGGACTGTAGAACACTGCAAGGCTAAATTCTCCTCCGCCCTCCATTATTTTTGTGCAGCTCAGCACTTTCTCATCCTTACTGAGATCTGCTGCAAATTTAAAACACCCTAACAGGGCTGAGAGAGTATTGCAACAGTGTTTATCTACTGTATCATTAGAGTTCTTGTTACCACAATTCCACAGTTCTGAGCAACAGTTCTCATTTTATGGGCAGGTAATTGAGCTCTATGATACATGAATTGATTTGCAGGGAAAATCCATTAAAACCTGGTTGGAAAAGCAAATTATTCAGGATCTTCACTCTGATTGCCTTTTAGAGCTACCACTCTAGGACCACTGAAACAGTTTACTTTAGCTTGTGTCAATGAAACTACAATTCAGTGTTTGTCCAAAAATTGTTCACATTCTAAAATGAAGGTGAGGTTCCTGTGGTTTCATGAGTTATAAAGGCAGAATTCAAGATTACTGCAGATTCTTAGATCAGGACCACTTCCCAGCTCAAGAGCTATTTAGTGGGAAGAGCCAAGGCAAAAGGCAAAATTCAAGCAAGTGCTGCTGATAAAGTGAGTTATGGGTTCTACATGAAAATGTTAGCAAGGGTGATCCAGTCAGATCTCATGTCTGCCTGTGGTTCAGCACTGCAGCTGGTAACACCCAGAGCACCAGATCCAATCACTCCTGAGGAGCAGGTTTGTTAAAGCAAGCACTGTTGTTTCAGGACCAGTGAAAGACAGGACAGAGACAAAATTGATAGTACTCCCTCAGTGCAAACAGAACTTGCCCAGCCACAAATTTGCTCCTCTCTGGCCCTACTTGTAACATCCCTGTCTTCAAATTCCTATTTTTAGCAGCTGCTCATAAAAGGCATTCTTACTCAAAGAAGTGAATGTTACTAGTGTTCATTTGAATGAAGCAAACAATTAAGCAACATCTTCTCCCAAGTGATTTTGTAAAAGTTATGATTTAGTTTTCTTCCTAATTGCTTGGAAAAATAGGATTTGCGCAGGAAATGGGAAGGGTTGGCTAAAAGGAGTCAGCTGATGGGAACCAGCCAGTAACTCCTGCTGCTGCTGACCTGCTGCAACTCCCAGGTAAGAGGACAAGTGCTTCATTTGTAATCAAGTCTATATAAAACACAAAAAAGGCAGAAGGACAAACCTGGTTCATAAAGGCAGCAGTCTGTGACCAAAAGCAGCAGAGACAGCAGCCAGTGTTTCACTCCTGATGAGAGCCCACTTGCAAAAGTTCCACTTGAGGAGCTGCCGGAGAGCAGAGGCCGTTCTTCATTGATGTGTCAAACCATAAGAGCCATACTTCTGTTGCTATTCAAAGAACAGGGATAAACTCCGGGGTTTGTTAGGTTTTAAATAGTCTCCAACTTCAGGCCTAATAGAAGGCAAAATGGAAAATATCACATGTAATAGGACTTAAAAATAGAAATATGGAAGAACACAATGTTATACTCATGTTACTTATTACTTTTTCCAGCTGAGCAAAGTCTTCACAAACATTATAAATACATATCTTTTTCCCCCAATGAAAATAATAATAATAAAAAAAAATGTGTCTTGTAACCTGTAAGAAAAGCCACAAAACCAAAGCAGACCTGATTCTTGTAAACAGAAAATGTTGCTTAAAAATTCAGTTTGGGGAGCATAAACATTTAATTGCCTTGAGCATGTCTTAGAAGTTCAGATTTACTCAAAATAGTGTCAAGAGCAAACAAAACTGCAAAACAATCTCTTTTAGTAGGAAATACCTTGTGAGAATGAAGTGTTTTCTTATAATCTTCCACTGTTTCACTTTATGTCTGAATCTTCTAACTCCAGCTCCTATAACAGCATCAGTGGGGGAGAGAGACAATGAACACTCCTTCTGTTATTTGACTGACTGCAAGGTTTTGACATGTACAATATTAATAAAAATAATTTATTCTCACAGGGTTTCGTTAGAATAACAAGCTGGTAGCTTTATATATGTTTAAGAAAATTTTATATATGTTTCAGAAAAAAGTAGCAAAAAGAAACATTTGAAGTAGTAAGACAAAACCTTCATAAAAAAGCTATATATCAGATATACATATTTATATTCATATATCTATATCTCAAATTTCCCAAAGCATTGCTTTAAGAATTACACAAAACTGGCTACAAAATTCAGATTTTTTAGGTTATTTATTGACTGTAAAGTGCATCCTGATTGATAATAAATATCACTGGGGAACATTAATTATTAAATATACATTGCCCAATCTTTAATAAATCAACTTTAGTAAGAACAATTTTAAATCTAAAATTCAAAACAATTTCTAGGACACTTATTTTAAGTAATTGCACTAATAAATAGGAAGACCTTATATACAGTTAAATGACTAGCAGCTAACTCACATAATCATAGTAAGAATAATATATATGTACTGCAATTTTAAGTGTTATGACTCCAAGAATTTGTGGTAATATCCAAGCATTTCTTGCTAAATAACACAAGATTAGTCTGATTAAGTCTTTGTTTAAGAAAATATGCAATGGGAATAACTAAGAGCTGAAATGAATGGTGTCAGCTTGTAAAGATAGAAATTTACTTCTGACAAGTAGGAAAACATGCAATATATTCCTATAGTTAACACATGTTCATAGTACAGACATTACTTTTCATAAATTTCAGGTTAAAATTGACAAATGTGACATGTTTTGCTATATGGAATTTTTTCAAGTGACTATTGTTCTGTCTGACAAGACAGACTAGAAAATGTCCTGCCTCTCAGAAATATTGTTCTGTTTCCACTTTTCACTTGATATTTTTCACTTTTAGAAAAACACAGAATTTTTTTTTTTTAATTTTAGAAAAATATAGGACAAAATAAAGACTTCTGTTGCATTTCTGGTTTTGTGGCTCAAAGTCATTCTTGCTGTTATCATTATAATTAATAATTATTGTAAATTACCTCCATTTAATTTGGATGAATTCTTGAAACAAACAAACCAATACACATATTTCAAAACCCGCATTTTAAAATGTGATATTCCAAATAATCCAGCTCTATGCAGCTCCTCAGGGCTCACTTCCATGTATATTTTCTGAGTTCAGAAGAAATCTGTAAACTGTTTTACCTGGGTTGAACAAGACATATAGATTTTGAGGGGTGACTATGGCTCTCATATCATATTCTCAGCGATGATAATTTGATTTTTTTCTCTGCACAGGTTATTTTCATTCTAGCAGCAGCCAACCAGTTGGAAATGGTGAATCACTTTGTGCTGCTCCCCAGGCACAGCTAATCATGGGAATCTAATCTGCTCAAATGAAGCCTCTTGCTGCAGTTCCACAGACAATTAACCCTTCTATTGCCGTGAGTTGTGCAAATCAAATCTCACCCATCACCATCATCTGCACATTGCTCCAGGAGCCATAATTGCTAACAACAGCTCTTCTTTTCCATGATTACTCCTGAGGTTTGAATCATGTCTGGGTACAATTCTGAGCAAAACAGACACCCCCAAATCCATCCATCATCTCAACACGTCCCAATGTCATTTCCAGGTCAGCTCCAAAGGTGTGCCAGGGAAGCAGCCGCGTTTGCTGGTTTCCCAGGACAGGCTGGGATGTGAGGATGTTTTCCTAGGGCAGCCTAACGCGGCTGAGGACAAAATCCTCTCCCCACAGCTACTTCAGCAGTGTCTCTGACATTGCTTGTGCTTCATGGCCTATCAGGTGGCACTTCAGAGAACATATTAGAACTGACCACCAGACAGACTGTTCAACTTCTTGACAATTCGTTTGACTTCCCCAGGACTCAGCTGAGTAAAAAATCACTGTCCTTTGTCTATGACTCATGTCTTTGTCCAAGACAGTATGAAATAAGACCAAAGAAGATTTCCTCCAGGTCCAAATTCGTACCCTTATCTGTGTGTCTCTCAAATCCCTGGTTTGGAGAAGAATCTAAATTGTATTTGTTTACATAAATACCTGAACTGAAAAACAAGAGGTAATAAAATCTCCTTGAATAGCCAATGTTTTGTCCTCTGGTGAGTTTTCCTGACACTGGACCAAGCTTGCAGAGTCATGAGAGAAAGAATATCCCAGAAAAGAGACAACAGAGGGTAGAACAAGACACCAAAGAAAGGAAGGCTCTAGGAAAAGGTATAAAACCACATTTTATGATATATAGTGAAATGAATATTGACCATTCTTGGTCGTTGTTGAGGGTTAGGTGGGAATTTTTACCCATTATGTGCTGGGAAACCTAACTACCGGTACTTAAGGGTGCTCACAAAGGACAAAGAGTGGCCGGGCCCAGGGTAGCGGGGAAGGGGGCAGAAAAAGGAGGGTGGGGACAGTTTTTGGCTGGCTTTTTCCTCGGCTTCGGGGAAGAAGGACGTTCGTGCGCTGGGTCGCGGAGCTGCTTCTTCTCCTTCTCCCCTCTTGGTTGGTGGCCTCGCACCCGCTGTCCTGCCAGGCATCACCGTGGAGCTGCTGATCCACCTCATCCACCAGCCCAGGATCTCAGCTCATCCCTGCTGTTCCACCTCATCCACCAGCCCAGGATCTCAGCTCATCCCTGCTGTTCCAGCTGACTGTTTCCTCGGAGCCCTGCAGGAGCACCGGGACTGACTGCCCGAGGGGTTTGTGAAAACAAAGCCTCTCCTCCATCCCGTCTCAGCCGAGAAAGCTGTCCCGGGGTCCCTGGTTCTGTTTTCTTGTTATTGCTGTAGTTATTGTTTGTTTGTTTACCTGGTCATACTAGTAAAGAACTGTTATTCCTATCCCCAGATCTCTGCCTGAAAGCCCCTGATTTCAAAATTATAATAATTCGGAGGGAGGGGGTCTACATTCTTTCATTCCAAGGGAGGCTCCTGCCCTCCCTAGCAGACACCTGTCTTCTAGAACCAAGACAGTCGTCAAGAGACATCCTGATGAGCTGAATAACACATGGCCATAGAGAATCCAAGCCGAGGGATGGGATGTGGGAATCTCCTTGACTATCTGTGTGATCCTCAGGTATTGATTTATCACACAAGTAGATAGAAAGCTGGCAGTAGCTAAACAGAGTTTGAGATTTTATGACAGATACATGAACCCAGAGACACATTCCAGACTGTGGACTGCTTACAAATAGCTCACAAAAAGGAACTCTAAAATTAGCTTCCACAAATTCTATGGCAAAAATCCTTGAACTCATGTCCTTCTCTACGTTATACAGAAATTTTCCAACTAGTCATATTTAAAAACTGAGTTTCTTTAATGTTAAAAAGGATATTTTGCAGGGTAAAATCTGCTGCTTAAATTAGCATGGCTCGTGGAATCAGGTTTTTTCAACTGTGTTTAAAGTCTATCAGACCTTATTTACAGATAATATCATACAACCACGGACTACATGCATTTAAATTCTTGAACGGTACTTTTGTAACTTTCTTGCACTACACTGCATTGACAACATTTTTATTCAGTACAAGACACAGAGTTACAAAATTGATATAGAGCAAGCCCTGCATTCAGCAGCAATAGAAAATTTTGGAAGCAGTGGCTCTTAGAAGCACATGGAGGAGCCCCCTTGCATTACAGCTTACTACTCTAAGGCATATCTAGAAATGGATGGAAAAAAATAAAATTTGCATTTCAACAGCCATTTCCTGGGTTGCACTTTCATAGGCCAATGCAATGATTAGCTCTGCCATGCTCTGAGCAACTTCAAAGTCATCATTAGTTGACAGTAAATAACCAGAATACTGCTTAAAAGACAAAACAGTTATCAACATGTTCCAAATGTTTTTACTCTAAGAGGTTATTTGAAGATCACAGGATAATGGCTGAGTCCCTTGATGATTTTTCCATCTGACACTGCATCCCCACGCTTTGTGGTCTGACACATAACTCAGCTTCATGCTGCATTATCAACACTTTTGGGGCAGCAGAGATATTAAACCAGTCTGAACACATTGCTGTGCAGGTTCCTGCCTCACTGTCCATTCGCTCATCCCTTTCAATTAGAAGCATTCACCATTCTGCCATACACAGGGAGGAGTTTATGTTGCCTTGTTGAGTGCTTTAAGAGACCTGTCTCTGCAGGCAACAATGGTCTGCAAACACAGAGATACAGAAAAGCTCAGACATTTGAGAAAAACAGAAAGTTTGGTTGTCTCACTGCATTTAGCCTGAGACAGAAACGATAAGTCAAAATTCTCTTGCAATTACCAAGCTGAAGGGAAGAAGTAATGGGAGAAGAAATCGATGCAACGCTACAACATTTAAACCTATTCTATCCAAATGTTATCACTTTTCCATCACATTATTCTGTGTTAAACTTGAGTATTAAGCTGACCTTTTGGACACCAAAAGGATAAAAATGCATTAAAACTTCTTGTCTTTCAATCACAAAGACACATCCAGTTACTTGTCTTTCATCAGGGACAGCTCCTTAAGCCTTCGGTTGAAATTTTTCCTGCCAAACTCTAACAACACACTTTTGCCTTCAATCCTCTCTTATTTGTTCTCCCCAAAGGCCCAAGAGCTGGGATCAAATGAAGCTTTTCTAATGCTCTTTGCTGCACGGCTCACGACTTCGAAAGGATAACAGTGGAGCTTATATGACATTAACCTTAACTCCAATTTACACAGAAGGAATTACATCCCAACAACAGGGTTTGGTTTTCTAAATCTGATCTAGCAGAGCAAGTGCTACAGTTCCTGTCTTCTGTCATCAAGCTCAAAGCACAACAATCACAAGTATCTGGAGCAATCCAAGAGTCTGGGGGAAAAAAAGCAAAACAATATGCAGCAGTACCAACACAGAGCAACTGAGCAACTCTCAGGAAGACATTTAAGAGCCCTCAGATTGCAATTAGACTCCCCCAAACGCCCCAAGAAATCTGTGTATGGAAAGCCTTCTGCATACTGCACGTAAAGATCAATCTTCATTTGTGGGGAGGCCTGTTTGTAATATTTGAGTCCCAAATAAGCTACAATTGTGGGATAAGGTGTTAATTCCTTTATGGCATTAAATTAAGAACTTTGCCTTTGTCTTGGAAATGTTCTCAACTAATTCCATTTTTAAATATGGAATGGTAAAGTCGTATCTGGGCTGGAGGGCACTAAAAATTCACAAGGAATACATCTTACAGGCAGCTGTCCAGCACCACTGCAGCTGTATCCCAGGAATCCCCCTAACAGAGCTCAAACAGAGTTCTTCACCTTGTCTGTTTTACTGTGGGGATCACTTGAGTATTCCCAGGTCAGGACTCTGCTGTGAAAACCCACAGAAAATTAGTCACTGCTGCAGAGTTTGCAACCTGAAATTAAAGCCAAGAATTAATTAAGCATGAGAACACAGAACAAAATGATAAGACAGCTGTGGTCACAAGGCTGGGATGCAATGACAAATACATGCCAACTGAGCATTGGAGTGGCTTCTTTTGGACATAACACCAATGAGGAGTTACAGGAA
The DNA here is from genome assembly GCF_030490865.1 of Poecile atricapillus. NCBI lineage: Eukaryota > Metazoa > Chordata > Aves > Passeriformes > Paridae > Poecile > Poecile atricapillus. The sequence goes on from NC_081285.1 coordinate 1,300,168, forward strand.
AAGATTTAAAGGCTGGTGATTAAATCAGTTTGCAGAGATTTGGAAAGCTAATGGTGAAAACAGCATTTTTTTTTGCAGCAATGAAATGGATGATGAAGTGTGGTATCACAGGTTTGGTATCAACTTTTTAATGACAATTGCAGTAAAGCTAAGTAACACAAGTACCCAGGAAGAGCGGACAAGACCCTTTCTGATACATGATACCACGAGGAGACAAATTTCAGAGAGCAAGGAGGAAAATGTGAATAACTCTGATCCCTAGCAGAAAACCAGAAAAAGCAATAGAGAGGAGGAGGCTATGTCCCCTGACAATGGCTGGCCAGAATAAGTAAGTAGAAAACTTGACCTATATTCTCCTCACAGAGGTAGGAAAGATTACATAAGGAATTCTTTCCTTGCGGAAAACTTGACTTGTGTTTCTTTAGGAGTAACTTTCCATTCAGATTGGAATTGGTCAATTAACATGAAAAATGTAAAAGGAAAGGCTATAAAAATCTGCCTCTGGAATCATTCATTTTTAATCTTTTTTTTTTTTTTTTTTTTTTTTAATGGGTAAACAAAAGCAAAAAACCAACTCTGTCACAGCCCCTGCTTTGAGGTGTGGAGCTGCATTACAGCAGTTACCTCTCAGAGCCAGAAACACAAATATAAACACAGGATCCTGTACAGAAACAAAGCAAAATCGGATAAGACCCGGCAGGTCTTGTTTTTAATTCTGAAGCCATTGAGCATTTGCAGACACCAAGGTATTCCTCTCCACAACTAAGCTGACAACAAAAAACAGAGGCACTGATTAAAGCTGTGACTTCAGAACGTTCCTATGGGAGTTGGTCCTTTAAAATCCCTTCAATTCCACTAAAATGTCTTGAGAATTAAAAAGCAACTCCAACTTTCATTATTTCTATGACTATTAATTTCAAAAACATCATTACTGGTCTTTTGTCCAGACTCCATGTCATGGGCTGACTTCACCTTTAAGATAGTTTTGAGAGCTAAGGAAGTTGAAGCTGCTGGTGACTGATGTGAGTCTTTTCTCCTGACCAATTCTCGGTCATTTCTAAGAATTGACAGCAGTTTTGACCATTGAAAAGCCAGATCAACTTGTGAACACCGCCTTAAGATGTAAAGCCAGAGCTCTCTTGTTCTCTTTGGGTTTCTGGCCTCTGACAAGGTAACGAGGCTCTGTCTCAGCCTCTTTCCCCCCGCTCCAGGTCGGATAAGGCTGCAGAGGGTGAGGGGGGAGAAACGGAGCCGGCCAGCCTGGTTTAGTTTGTAGTTTCTGCTGCTGGACTGAAACCTGACACCATGAACACTTGCAGCTTTTCCAAGACCTTAATTCTTTTACTACCTAGATAAACCGTACAGATTGCTCCTTTCTCCCAGAGAGACAGAGAGAGAGACAATCAACATGAAGAAGACATCACAAAAACCATCAAAGACAGTGAAGAAAAGAGTTAAGTTTTAGATGGGGAAGAGAGAATAAGGAGATGCTTTATAAGCTGAAATATTTTTCTGTTAAAGCTATGGAGATGGACAATAATGTTCGGAAAAAATCTCCTTTAATTCATGACAGAGTATATTGGGAGGAATGGAGTGTTCAAAGTGTGGATTTTGAGCAAAAAGTAGAGTAATTGTGATACAGTGAGGTGTATCTGGAACAGAGTGGAGCGAAGATCTGAGGCCTTGAGGGCAATGAGAAAACTGTTTTCCAGCGAAGCTCACAGAGACAGATGAAGAGGACTTTTGCCTTTGAATAACTCATCCTTAAAAAATGATATCCCTAGACTCATGACCCATACACACCTCAGAGTGATGTGAAATGGGAGGAGTGAACTGATGACAGATTTCCGGGCAGCTGGCATCAAAGAAATAGAAAACTATAACAGAAATAGTTTTCTTGTGAGAAACTCCATAGATTGGCAGTAGAAGACTTCTGTTTCTCTACAAAGACTGATAAAGAGACTCTAGCAAGAATTAGGACTGTTTTAAACACCAAACTTCCAAAGTTTTTTGTCTCTATGTTGTCATGTGAACAAGGGAATGGTGGGTAGTGGGGGATAAAAGGGTTTTCTAGAAGTTTATTCTGGTGTTCTTATTCTGGTACATTTGTTAATAAACTTTCTTTATTCCTTTTAAGTTTTAAGCCTGTTTTGCTCTTGCTCTAATCCATATCTCACAGCAAGAAATAGGTAAGTTTTCTAGTAATTTTTTAGTTACTGCTTTAAAACCACTACAATTCTGTTTTCACCATCACGTTAGATCAGCTCTTGGACTCACAGCTCACCACAGACCTCGAAACAGGAGGCAAAGATCTACACCAGTTGGCCTTTCACAACTTCTCACCCATCTATTACCTTTCTCTGGCCAGCTTCAGAAAATGGGGGGGAAGCCATTCCAAAGAACATGACCAAGGAAATCACACAGCACTCGGGACTTTTTCCAGGCATCAAATTTTTAATGGATGATGGGAAGTAACAAAGAAGCAATTCCTGTCCACAGGAAAAAAAAAATTTAAAATGGTTTTGTCTCAAGGACAATCACTGGATGTTGAAAATTTCTGCTGCTGAAAGTTACATGAGGTCCTCAACATTGAGCAATCAATATCCCCACAGTCTAAACGGTGAAATTACTACCTCGGCAAAGAGAAAACTTTCAGGATTTGCAACTCATCTCCAAACCTCAGTAGAACTAAACCAGCAGAATTTCCCTGAGATGGCATTGTGTTCTGGAACCCCTCAAATACTCACTAAAACAGACTTGACTTTCACTAGGACAGCTGTTCATGAAAATCTGGGGGAAAACCTATGGGAAATGGCCATGTGCACGCATCTTCCTTCCCACAGCAGGCACAATCCAATACTCCTTTGAATGGCCTCAAAGTTGAGCAGCACTCATTGGCACAGCCTCTTCTCCCACAGACAGGCCAGGGAGCAACACGGCAGCGCCAGCCAGATGGGCAAGGACAAGAGAGAGCAGATGCCAACAAGGCTTGGAAGCTGTGCCAAGGGAGGTTTATGCTGGCCATTGGGAAGAACTTGTGCCCAGAAAGGGCCATCAGATACTGCAATGGCCTGACAGGGGGCTGCTGCTGGAGTCATCCTTGTGGCAGGTGTGCAAGGCAAGCCAGGCCGCAGCGCTCGGGCCCCGCTCTGCTGGCCATGCTTGCCGCCATGGCTCACAGCTTGGGCTCAACATTCTCTTCTCAGGGCTCTCTGCAGCCAGTGCCTTCTGTGCTTCTGTGACATCACAGCCTCTGGGGATGGCACGGTGGCTGGCAACTGTCCCCAGCTGTTGCTGCGCCCCAGAGCCCAGGCAGAGCTGCTTGCAGAGAGACACCCAGAGCCTTTGTGCTGCTGCCAGAGCACTATGGCTGCTCACGGCTCTTCCTCCCTGCTGCAGCTTTACGTGCTGCTGCTCTTGGCCCATCCCCTCGACCCGTCCAGCAAACCGGAGCGGAGCACGGATACCTCTCCCATGTTTCTGGAGGATTGCGACCTGGAGGAGACGGACCCCGAGCGCATCCGGTGGGCAGCCAGGACATTCCTGCTGATTGACCTGCTCATCATAGGAATGTCCATGGGATGGTCGCTCGGAAGAATTCAGAGACGCTGGGGAGAGGTGAGGCGGGGGTGGGGGGTCAGGCAGGCGGGATGGGGCAGACCTTGAGGGCCTCTTGGGCACCCTTTGGCCAATGCCCTGCAGCAGAAGGGGCCTGAGCTCCTGGCTGGGCAATCCGGCCCAGGGGCTGAGCCCCATGGACAGCACCAAGCAGAGGCGGCCAGAGCTCTGCCTGCTGCAGCCTCTTCCCCGGGGCAGCCCAGCCCAACTGAGCCCAAGTCTCTGTCTCCCAGGCCAAAGGCAGCCCCAGAGGTGCCAGCCCCGCTCTGCCCCTCTGCCTCTTCCATGGGGATCCCTGTGCTTTGCCTTGCAGCGGAATCTCCAGAGCCCTTCGGGCCCTGCAGGGCCCCGCCGCCATCCAAGACTCGGCTGTGCAGAAGAGTTGGTGCAGCTGCTGAGGCAAAACCGTGACCTGATGCGGCTGCACCTTCGCTACAGCTCTCAGCCGAGGAGGCCAACAACCAAGACGGCGGCAAAAGAGGGCACTGGGAGAAGACTCCGCACCTCCCCGCAGTTCTGACCTCCAGCGTCGCACTCCATCTACACAACGTTACGGGGAACGGGTGACCAGTGCCCAGCCCAGGCACTGCGACGTTCCCCATCTTAGAAGTTAGCCACACCCCTGTTGTTAGTTGTAGGATTCCCCACCACGTTTCCCCCAAGAAGTTGACCTTTCCCTTAGTGTTCAGTTCTAAACAGTTCAAGTATTGAAGTTTTTTAGGCTTAAGATTCTTACCCCATAGTCTTCTAGTAAGGTTGGATTGTAGATTTTACAAGTAGTCAAGTGAATAAAGTTCACGTTTTCTACATGTTGCTGTGTCATTTTCTTGATGTTGCACCTGAGAGGGGACTCCTTGAGAGATGGGTTTGCATGGCAGCTCCAGACTGCCTGCAATGGAGAGCCCGAGTGCCCCAGCAGGGTTTGCAAGAGTACGGAGGGCAGCGGGAAAGAAGAAGGTGGCCAATGTTCACCTGCCTCCACCTTCCAAGGAAGCTTGGAGACAAACCCTGTCTGCACTTTAGGGGGGACCCTAAAGGCCCTGGCAGGCATCAGGATGGCCCCAGGAGGGGGGTTTGCAGGACTCTGGGGCACCAGGAAAGGAGCAGGATCATCCCTGGAAAGCTGGGAGAGAAATCCAGAGATGTCTCCCCTGGGATCCAGGCAAGGGCTGAATTCAGGTAGGCAATTAGATCCAGAGGCTGCCTGGGCTATGGCAGCTATCAGTCCTGCTTCATAGATTTCGGGGGGGTTTATATATATATATATCTGTATTTAGTTCTTTGTATTTATCCTGTTGACCCTCCAAATAGGATTAGCTTTCATTTTCCTACAAAACAAAACATCCGTTTTTTGATTTTCAGGAATCAACCATCTGTGCTCCCAGTTTCAATGACTTCTCTCTACCTTATTCTGCATCTTGCTCCTTTACAGCACCATCAGATACCTCTGTTAAAATACAGAGCATCAGTGGAAGGACCACAATCTTGTTGCTTTCTGAAGAAAGTTAACTTGGATGACATACCTGCTTTTAAAAATCCAATTGGAACAAAACCTACAGATCAGCTTTAGAATTTCATAAAGCTGGTTCCTCAACTCTTCCACACCACTTTACTTTTTGGGGACATTCAGCAGCAATACCAAACAAGCACAGAAAAGAAATGGAAGAAGAAATGCAGATAGTCAGCAGCAGACCACCTAGCAAAATACATTTTAAATGCAGCTCCAAGTTCTCAAAGAGCAAGTTTGAAGTGTAAATGGAGACACTCACACCAAATTACTACCAGTTGGTACTTTTGGCATTTCCTTTGGGTTTCCTCTTCATTTTTTCATCTCTCACCTCAGGGAAGAGCAAAAAACCCAAACAAACACAACCTTTCAGGCAGAGAAAAGATGGGGTTGCTCTTGAGGAAAGCATTGGATTCTGCCTGTAGAATAACCTGTTGGGAAAAATATTAGCTTTTAGCAAAATGCCACTGTGCTGTTGCACTTGTTCTGCCACAGTGAGAAAGAACAGGCACGTCTGTAAGGCTCCTGCAGCTCACCCTGGGTGAGGGTCATTGAGCACTCGTCACTGCAGGGATCACTGGCAATAACCATGGTGGAAAATGTGGAGGGAGCTGGATAAATAAATGCTTGCCATTGCCTTAGCAAAAAAAAAACTCATCAAAAACAACCCACCCTCAAAACAAAGCTATGAAAATAGTTTGCCTCTGAATTGAAAGAACTTAAATTAACTGGATGATGTCTGCTTTTGGTTCAGCATTCATCAATCTGAATTTGAATATGCATAGGGTAATTCAAGGTAAATTTATCTTAACAATCATGTCCATTTACTTGTGCATAGCCTATACTGAAGCACATTAAAAAGCAGTGTTTTGCTTGAAATCTGTGTGGTATTAACTTCATCCACTCTTATACTCATGTCTTGGTTCTAGAAGACAGGTGTCTGCTAGGGAGAGCAGGAGCCTCCCTTGGGATGAAAGAATGTAGACCCCCTCCCTCCGAATTATTATAATTTTGAAATCAAGGGGCTTTCAGGCAGAGATCTGGGGATAGGAATAACAGTTCTTTACTAGTATAACCAGGTAAACAAACAAACAATAACTACAGCAATAACAAGAAAACAGAACCAGGGACCCCGGGACAGCTTTCTCGGCTGAGACGGGATGGAAGAGAGGCTTTGTTTTCACAAACCCCTCGGGCAGTCAGTCCCGGTGCTCCTGCAGGGCTCTGAGGAAACAGTCAGCTGGAACAGCAGGGACGAGCTGAGATCCTGGGCTGGTGGATGAGGTGGATCAGCAGCTCCACGGCGATGCCTGGCAGGACAGCGGGTGCGAGGCCACCAACCAAGAGGGGAGAAGGAGAAGAAGCAGCTCCGCGACTCAGCGCACGAACGTCCTTCTTCCCCGAAGCCGAGGAAAAGCCAGCTAAAAACTGTCCCCACCCTCCTTTTCTGCCCCCTTCCCCGCCACCCTGGGCCCGGCTACTCTTTGTCCTTTGTGAGCACCTTTAAGTACCGGTAGTTAGGTTTCCCAGCACATAATGGGTAAAAATTCTCACTTAACCCTCAACACTATCCACTCCGAATTTTTTCCCATACCAAAATGTTACATCAAATATTAAACCTTTAAATTATACACTAACACATACTACTTTAACTATATACATATGTACATGCAGATACAGATACAAGCACAGTGTCATGGGTAGTTCACCCTAAAACCAGGTCCCCTTGAGGTATGCACCGGGTCTCTCCATCTTTTTGCATCACCCACTAAGTGCAACCCGGTCCTTGAGCAAAGACAACCCCACGGATTGGATTGTCTTTGCTGGAGGCAGAATTAACCCAAACAGTTTTTCCCAGCATACTTTTCATATGTACCACTGGAACCTTATCTCCATCTGTCGTTCTAAAGGGCTCAGATTGGGCAGGGCCTGCTCGGTTAGTGGAACCTCGGGTGTTCACTAACCATGTGGCTTTTGCTAAATTAATCTCCCAGTTCTTGAAAGTTCCCCCACCCAGTGCCTTCAAGCTGGTTTTAAGCAGGCCATTGCACCGTTCAACTTTTCCAGCAGCAGGTGCATGGTAGGGGATATGATACACCCACTCAATGCCATGTTCCTTAGCTCAGCTGTTTATAAGGCTGTTCTTGAAATGAGTCTCATTGTCTGACTCAATCTTCTCAGGGGTGCCATGCCTCCAAAGGACCTGCTTTTCAAGTCTCAGGATGGTGTTCCGGGCAGTGGCATGAGGCACAGGGTAGGTTTCCAACCATCCAGTGGTGGCTTCTACTATCGTGAGCACGTAGCGCTTTCCTTGGCGGGTTTGGGGCAGTGTGATGTAGTCAATCTGCCAGGCCTCCCCATACTTGTATCTGGACCACCACCCATCGTACCAGAGGGGCTTCAACCGCTTGGCCTGCTTGATCGTGGCACACGTCTCACAGTCATGGATAACCTGGGAAATACTGTCCATGGTTAGATCTACCCCTCGGTCTCGTGCCCACTTATAGGTGGCATCTCTACCCTGATGACCTGAGGCGTCATGGGCCCATCGAGCTAGGAACAACTCTCCCTTGTGTTGCCAATCTAAGTCTGTCTTTGACACCTCTATCTTTGCAGCCTGATCCACCTGCTCATTGTTTCGGTGCTCTTCATTAGCCCTACTCTTGGGGACATGGGTATCTACATGATGGACCCTCACAGACAGTTTCTCTACCCTAGTGGCGATGTCTTTCCACTCATCAGCAGCCCAGATTGGCTTTCCTCTGCGTTGCCAGTTGGCCTTTTTCCACCTTTCCAGCCATCCCCACAGAGCATTGGCTACCATCCATGAATCTGTGTAGAGGTAGAGCTTTGGCCACCTCTCTCTTTCAGCAATGTCCAGGGCCACTTGAACAGCTTTGAGTTCAGCAAGTTGGCTTGATCCACCTTCTCCTTCAGTGGCCTCTGTGACCTGTCGTGTGGGGCTCCATACGGCTGCTTTCTACTTTCGGTTCATCCCTACGATGCGACAGGATCCATCAGTGAACAGAGCGTAGTGTGTTTCTTCTGCTGGAAGCTGGTTATATGGTGGAGCTTCTTCAGCCCGTGTCACTTGTTCCTGCTCCTCTTCATCAGTGAGACCAAAGTTTTCACCTTCAGGCCAGTTTGTAATTATCTCCAAAATCTCAGGGCGATTTGGGTTTCCAATACGGGCGCGCTGCGTGATGAGGGCGATCCACTTGCTCTATGTAGCGTCGGTGGCGTGGTGAGTAGCAGGAATTTTTCCTTTGAACATCCACCCCAGCACTGGCAGTCGGGGTGCCAGGAGGAGTTGTGCTTCTGTGCCAATCACTTCTGAGGCGGCTTGGACTCCTTCATAGGCAGCTAAGATTTCCTTCTCTGTGGGAGTGTAGTTGGTTTCGGACCCTCTGTAGCTTCGGCTCCAGAATCCCAGTGGTCGGCCTCGAGTCTCCCCAGGCACTTTCTGCCAAAGGCTCCAGGACAAACCATTGTTCCCAGCTGCAGAGTAGAGCACGTTCTTCACGTCTGGTCCTGTCCTGACTGGGCCAAGGGCTACAGCATGAGCAATCTCCTGTTTGATCTGAGCAAAGGCTTGCTGCTGTTCAGGGCCCCAGTGGAAATCATTCTTTTTTCGGGTAACCAGGTAGAGAGGGCTCACGATCTGGCTGTACTCAGGAATATGCATCCTCCAAAAACCTATGGCACCTAGGAAAGCTTGTGTTTCCTTCTTGTTGGCTGGTGGAGACATTGCAGTGATCTCATTGACGACCTCAGTGGGAATCTGACGCCGCCCATCTTGCCACTTTACTCCCAGGAACTGGATCTCTCGAGCAGGTCCTTTGACTTTGCTCTTCTTGATGGCAAAGCCGGCTTCTAGCAGAATCTGGATGATCTTTTCTCCTTTCTCAAATACTTCCACTGCTGTGTTCCTCCAGACAATGATGTCATCAATGTACTGCAGATGTTCTGGAGCCTCACCCTTTTCCAGTGCAGCCTGGATCAGTCCATGGCAGATGGTGGGGCTGTGCTTCCACCCCTGGGGCAGTCGGTTCCAGGTGTACTGCACTCCCCTCCACGTGAAGGCAAACTGAGGCCTGCATTCTGCTGCCAAGGGAATGGAGAAAAATGCATTAGCAATGTCGATAGTGGCGTACCACTTCGCTGCTTTGGACTCCAGCTCATACTGGAGCTCCAGCATGTCCGGCACGGCAGCGCTCAGCGGTGGAGTCACTTCATTCAATGCACGATAGTCCACAGTCAATCTCCATTCTCTGTCAGACTTGCGCACAGGCCAGATGGGGCTGTTGAAGGGTGAGTGGGTTTTGCTGACCACCCCTTGGCTCTCCAGTTCTCGGATCATCTTGTGGATGGGGATCACAACATCTCGATTTGTCCTATACTGTCGGCGGTGCACCGTCGAGGTAGCAATTGGCACTCGCTGTTCTTCCACTTTCAGGAGTCTTACTGCAGATGGGTTCTCTGATAGTCCAGGCAAGGTGTTCAATTGCTTAATGTCCTCTGCCTCCACAGCAGCTATTCCAAAAGCCCACCTGAGTCCTTTTGGGTCTTTGTAATAGCCATTTCGAAGGAAGTCCATGCCCAGAATACACGGGGCCTCTGGGCCAGTCACAATGGGATGTTTCTGCCACTCCTTCCCAGTCAGGCTCACCTCAGCTTCCAACAGAGTCAACTGCTGCGATCCCCCCGTCACCCCAGCAATGGAAACAGGTTCTGCCCCCACATGTCCTGATGGCATTAGGGTACACTGTGCACCAGTATCAACTAAAGCTTCGTATTTTTGTGGCTCTGATGTGCCAGGCCATCGGATCCACACCGTCCAAAAGACCCGGTTTTCCCGTGCCTCTTCCTGGCTAGAGGCAGGGCCCCTCTAGCACTGGTCATCCTCTCCTCCCTGGGCATACATGCTAGAGGTTCCTTCAAGGGGATCATCCTCTTTTCTGTAATATCTGGCAGTTTCGTCACGGGAGGTTGAGGCTACCTTCACTTTAGTGGAACCTTTCTGGTTACTGGTTCCCTGCCTGAGTTGACGCACTCGTGCTGCCAGGGCAGAAGTGGGTTTCCCATCCCACTTTCCCATGTCTTCCCCATGGTCACGTAGAAAGAACCACAGCTCAGTTCGTGAGGTGTACCCTCTCTCTCTGGCTGGGGGACGTGGGGCTTGGAGTTTTGGGCTTGTGACCCGCACTGGTGCCATATGGGAACTGCTCTTCCTCATCTCTTCCCTCATTTCCTTCATCTCCTCTTTGAGTTCCTTAATCACAGGAGAAATCTTAGCCTGATGTGGGCCATGGACCATACTGTCATAATTTCTAAGCCTGGTGGCAACAGAACCCACCGTCTCTCGGCCGTTATCGGCATTAATCGTTGCAATATAGGTGGTGTAGTCACGTGGCCCTAGATTTGCCAGACTCCACAACATCTGCCCAGTGCACCTGACTTTGTCGGGGTCATTATCATGCTGTCCACCCCTTCCAAAAAGGACCTCTAATATCGCCACCTCTCTCAGCTGTTGGATCCCTTCCTCAATGGTTTTCCATTCCCTTCTATGATAGTGCTCCTCCATTCTCACTCTATGGACAAACCTTTCTCTTACACTCATCAAAAGCCGCTCCCAGAGGGAAAGGGGCTCTTGCTCCCTGACGAATATCTGATTCACACCTGAGTCCTGCGTCAAGGGTCCCACATTCCTTGCCTCACCACCATCCAGCTGCACGCCTGTACCCATAAGGTCCCAGACCCGAAGTAACCAGGTGGTATAAGGCTCACACCCCCGCCTCACAATGTCTTTTTGTAACTTACGGAGACTGTCATATGTCAGAGACTCAGTGATGATTTCAACTTCTGGCTCCCCTGTGGGTTGTGAGGACCCTCCTTTCTTATCTTTATCAGCAGGGTGCTGTGATTTCATCTTAGACTTCCTCGTTTCCACAGGGGCAACAGCTGCTGGCTGTGACTGCCCTTGTGGTTCATCTGGAACCTGGACGGTTGTAACATCTGTGGGTTCCACTGCTGCACCATCAGACTCTCCCTCTTTGGGGCAGGGGGAGGGTTTCTCAGCAGCTGAGGAAATGCACTCCTTTAGCATCTGGCCCATCTCACGTATCTCCTTCACCAGCACCCCCACCCACCCTGGGTGGTTCATTTCTGAGGTGGGCTGTGGGGCAGGGGCAGGCTCTGGAGCAGCACTCCCTGGGGCAGGGGCAGGCTCTGGAGCAGCACTCCCTGTCTCTGGGGCAGGGGCAGGCTCTGGGGCAGCACTCCCTGTCTCTGGTGCAGGGGCAGGCTCTGGAGCAGCACTCCCTGTCTCTGGGGCAGGGGCAGGCTCTGGAGCAGCACTCCCTGTCTCTGGGGCTGTGCCAGGCTCTGGGGCAGCACCCCCTCGCTCTGGGGCTGTTCCAGGCTCTGGAGCAGCACCTCCGGTCTCTTTCCCTTTGTCTCTGAAGGCTAAGTAGAGCAGGCCTATCAGCAACACCAGCCACTGTATGATGTCATTAGCATCCAGAGAAGATTTTAACCCTTTGAAAACTGGCGGGGTAGGCCCAAGGAACTGGGTGAAAGGTTGGGAGAAAATTTCCCCAGCTGTCTTTTTCTCCCAGTAGGTACCATTATTAAAGTAACCTGAAAACCATCCAGTTAGTGTGTGACAGCTCTGAATCCATGAGCCCGCCGTCCAGAGGACGTTAAACATCCATGAATTCCTCACCTTATAAACCCACAAAACAAGCAGGATAATAGCCACAGTAGCCTTAGTTATAGGACCCATATTTAGGTAAGGTGCAGCAAATGGGAGAAATATAGCTGTGACCACATGGCCCACGAACCTGGGTAAGCTAAACAACATGGTTCTACCTAACAAGGTTTCTAAATCCAGCACACAAAAGTTAGGTTATTTAAGAACTGTTATTCCTTTTTTGCCCTTTTTCTCTCAGTGCCCCACGTTGGGCGCCAAAATCTGTCTTGGTTCTAGAAGACAGGTGTCTGCTAGGGAGAGCAGGAGCCTCCCTTGGGATGAAAGAATGTAGACCCCCTCCCTCCGAATTATTATAATTTTGAAATCAAGGGGCTTTCAGGCAGAGATCTGGGGATAGGAATAACAGTTCTTTACTAGTATAACCAGGTAAACAAACAAACAATAACTACAGCAATAACAAGAAAACAGAACCAGGGACCCCGGGACAGCTTTCTCAGCTGAGACGGGATGGAGGAGAGGCTTTGTTTTCACAAACCCCTCGGGCAGTCAGTCCCGGTGCTCCTGCAGGGCTCTGAGGAAACAGTCAGCTGGAACAGCAGGGATGAGCTGAGATCCTGGGCTGGTGGATGAGGTGGATCAGCAGCTCCACGGCGATGCCTGGCAGGACAGGGAGTGCGAGGCCACCAACCAAGAGGGGAGAAGGAGAAGAAGCAGCTCCGCGACCCAGCGCACGAACGTCCTTCTTCCCCGAAGCCGAGGAAAAGCCAGCTAAAAACTGTCCCCACCCTCCTTTTCTGCCCCCTTCCCCGCCACCCTGGGCCCGGCTACTCTTTGTCCTTTGTGAGCACCCTTAAGTACTGGTAGTTAGGTTCTCCCAGCACATAATGGGTAAAAATTCCCACCTAACCCTCAACAACTCACTAGGTAATTAAATACATGAAGAAATAGATTTTTTTTAATGAAGAATGCATTATTAATTAGGAAGGCATGGCTTTATCAGAGTCTGCTGATACCAACTTTACTCAGTTCATAACACAAGGACTTGATGACAGAAGCAATGCTCATCAGAGCCTCAACAATAAAGTTGCAGTTCCAAGTTTTTCAGATGTCCTACAGTTGCTAAGGCATCTCCAGAAAGAGGAGTCAACTGAAAATAGCACAGGAATTTTGAAACCCATTTCTCTTTTTTTCTTTTTTTCCTGAACTTTCTTGTGGGCAACAGAAAACTCCTAATATGTGGAATGAAATGTAGCTTTTATGCCTGAGTCATGAATCATCCCCTCAGTTCCAACCTGATCCAATGCTGACTTGAATCTTGGAAAGGGTGAAATCAGCAATATGAAATTTCAATTGTATTCATGAAAGGAGCTCTTTTTTCTCCATTCCTCTCCCTCTCCCAAAATACATCAACACCAAGTGAGAAAGGCTCGATTTGAAAGATAATTATTACAGAATTAAACTTGGACATAGCTAGTTTGCTACAAGTTCCAGCAGGTAGAGAAACGAGAGCAGAATCAGAGGTTATCAAACTCAATAGAAATTTCAGCTCATGCTTTCCCCAAAAGCCTCATTTAATTTATCCAGGATTAAAAAAGAAAAGAAAAATGAAAAAAACCACATAAAAGCATTTCACATAGTATGTGAAATACGATCATTTCCATCAGAAAGATTCATCATTATTATGTTTTTCCATAGTAAATTACAAGGTCTCCTGCACCCATCTTCCCAATATCTGATTCTAAGTGCTTGCTAGTTTAATCCCTTAGGAAGCAAAAGGAGCCCCAAGTGTCTCTGGATCAACAGAAACTAAACAACAAAGCTTGCCAAAGTCTATTCAATTGTCAAGAAACTCAATAAAGATTTTCCACTCCAGAGATAGCTATCACCAGCTTATGAATTTTGCTAGGGCAGGTTTAGTGAAGAAAAACTAGGTCTTTATTACCAAATCAGTTAGGAGTTGTTCTACCGTACTGCCAGTATGATGTGAGTATAAACACCATATTCTTCACATCCTCATCCACAAAGTATTCCACTTTAAAATTAAGGCTGCTTTTCAGTTTGACCAAACAAATGAAAATTCACTCCTAAAACACACTGCTGGCAGCATGGTCAGTCTTTGCAATACAAACCTGGGAACTAACAGCAGATTCCTGATCACACCTCCAAGGCTGAGTGTACAGAACTGGAGTGGTGGCCAGGCCCTCGCTGACTGCCAAACCTCCAGCCACCATCCCTTCCTCTCACAGGGACAGGGCAGAAAATAACAACAGCAGAAACTAGAAAGCTTAAGCTAAAATCAGGAAGGTCATTGATGAAACAGACTGGAGTGGTTTAGAAACTAGCACGCAGATTTAGCTTAAAAAAAGTCTTATTGATCAGCAATTAAAATGAATACTTAATTCTATTATGATGCATTATTATTAGACAGTCAGAGACAGCCAAGCTGACCTCAAGCATGCTGAAGCATCGGGGCCAGGCAGTGCACATCTTCCTAGGAGCTGATTTACCCATCGTTCTCAGGTGAATTCACCTGCACACAGCCCCACAGTAGAACTGCTAGGCTGCAAAATCAAAAAATAGCTCTGCTTAAGAGTCAAACCCCAGGACATAGACCATAGTAAAGGAAGAATGACACCTGCAGCATTTGATTGACCTTCAATGCCCTGAGAAGATGACAAATTCCCCAAGATGAACAAGTTCCCAAAATACAAAGCAAAGGACTGATTTTGATGGATCAAATGTTAAATAGGCCTGTGAAATTGGAGTTGTTAGGTTGCACATGAAAGGAGGGAAAAAAACCACACCCCAACCCTCAAATGCAATTTTAGATCCCTCTTGGAAAATTGGCTTTAAAAAGAGAGGAATGGATACAACCTTCCCCTCACCTGGAGATTTTCATCAATTCAAGCCATTTCAAATCTGTCAAGAAAGCCCTACCACAGTCCCCATCAAACAACATTTTCTTTCATTTTTTCTTCTCATTACTACTTCAGAGCAGTCTAAATAACAGCAAAGAAGGCAATTCAAGTTGCAATTCAAACACTAAGCTCTGGAATCCCACATTGCCTTCAAACAACTGGATGAAACACTAACTTAATGCTTCATGCTCTCCAATACATAGAAGCCATTTATTTGCACATCCTTTGGCTGCTAAAGCTGGAACTTGCATTTCTATCAGCAGATGGGCCTGATTCTCACCTTCCCCTGATACACATGAGCAGTGTGGGCCCTGACTTTCTGGGCAGCTCACACTTCCTTGATTCAAACTCTTGACTTTGCTCTCTGGAACACCGCCCTTCCTGAATCCAGCCTAAGGTACAAAGCAGCCACACACCTTCTCAAGTTTCCATTCTTGAGATCTGCCTCTCCCCATTAGGATGCTTTGCAAAAACAATTAGGATCCAATGTTGCCCGTGTCTGCTGCAAGGAGGAGCTCTCTGGCTTTTTTACTCCTATTTTCAGAACATTCTCTTTCTAAGGTCTTGACTGCTGTGGACAAATCCAGAGCAACACCTTGAAGCATTAACAAACAGAAGCAACAGAAAACAGAAGCTGCTGCATTTCCTGTGGCCATTTGAGGCTGAAATTGCAAGTGTGAAAATATTGCAGTTATGTCATTCAGGAAGAAGTACACATTCCAAAGGAAATCCATTAAAAGCAGATTATACAGCATCGATTTGTTATCCATTTGAAGTTATTACTGGAAGCCAAAGAAAGATTTCTTTGGTAGCCTCACAGGTTTATCTTCACCATTTAGAATGGATCAGTTACTCTGCTTGAAATTTAAGCGTTTTTTTCCCCCAACAGTTTCATCTACCTCCTCACCAAGCTGATTACAGAATAGAGGAGCACAGATAGTGTGACGAACAGATTTGGAATTACATAAATGGACTTACCATGTGGCTAGAACAGATATTTCCAGCTCTGTGGGCTAAGAGCATCCATCCAATGTCCTGCCAGTCCAGCACTTCCTGATGGTATTTGCAGCCACTGCTTCCACACAAGTTAGAACAATGCACTTTTCCTTTGATGTCATGTGGCTGCTGCAAGTGCAACAACGGAGCCACCAATTTCTAGTTGCAAGGTCAGGATTACAAATTTAAAACCTTACTGTTACAAAAGGTAAAGGCTCTCCAATCCTGCTGTACACAAGAGCTTTGAAGAAACCTAACTCTTCCAAATTCAGCTTGCTTCCAACTTTAGCTTGCTTCCAACTTTACGGTGTTAGCTTTTTTAGATAATAAAGGATTGTCTGTAGATTACTGTGGATTAAAATTATAACTGCAGACCAGAGTATTAGTCTCAAGTTGGATGGTATGAGGAAGTTGATGGTCTTCTTATCCATCCCTGTAATCACCATGATGCACTGTCTCGACTATCTCCAAGAGTTTTGGGGTTTTTTTTCCAACGTGGATAAACTATTTTATGAAGGTTGGAACAGGGAGAATGGCTGCCTACCATACAAATCAAACAGGTTCAATTTTCAAGTGATTCGAATTGTATCAAAGTCTTCAGACCCACATAGGTGTAGCCTCTGTGAAATACAGAAGCCCTTACAAAAGGCTCACTCAGAAGGCGTGAAGAGAATAAATAAGAAATTCATCATAAAAAAATTAAGAAGGAAAAATCCTTCATTCCCTAACACTGCAGAATTGCAGCCGAGTAAAATCTCACTCACTTTACAATGAAAGGAAAATAGTTTAGTGGTGGTGGCAGGGACAAGGCGAGGATATACGGTGCCAGGGAGGATTCTGCACTTAGAGATGCTGAGTATCCAGCCAAGAGACAGAAATTCTTAGTAGAATAAGCTTCTACAAACTGAAAATACTCTTGGCTCAGGTAGGTTTCAGGCCACAACTTTGATTCTCCAGAGGCAAAAGTAAAGAACAGTTCAGTCCTTTTTCCTCCCCAACTCATTCCTAGGTGTGCTCCTCCACAGTTTGTAAAAGAGAAAAAGAGTCTCATACAGAACAAGGACGTAGGAGCTTTTCCCCCTGTTGCAATTAATTTGAAAAAGGTGAAAGAAAAATACCTGCTCTGCATCTTGTGTTTATCTGCCATTTTAAACCACATTCTGAGTTCATCTGTTCTCAGAGGTACTTCCTTTCTAAATTTTACTTTTATTTTTTGTGTCCAAAAAGTATTACTGCAAGTAAACTTCCTCCTGAACAGTCTGCCAGAGAAAAAGAAACAGCCGTGTTCGCTGTCTGCCACCAAATTTTACATCCTGTCCTATAATCTTATTTCCATTAGCTCAAAGTCATTGGGGAAGGCTGAGAAGGGTCTACATTTGTGCATCCTAGCAGGATTCTGTGCTGGAAAATATCTCTACCTAGTGTTCTTGGGTTAGTGGATCCAAATGACTTTATAGCACTGAGGGTCTGCACGCATTCGTACTAAATGAATGTAAGGACACTTCCATTAGAAATACAAATTTAAAAATGCATTGCCCCACAGGCTTGTGTGAGTAGCTGTATTTTAGAGGCACTATCAGATGATATGACTGAAGATATCATATGGTATCTGTGTTATGAGCACACCCCTACAGCCTTGGAATATAGTTTCTAGCAATAAAATATTTGGCATGCAATATGGAATGGTGGCCAAAAAGAAAATTAATGTCATCAAAGTTAAGGGACCCTACCAACATTTTAAGAGAAGTCTTATTAAATTCTCTATTTCAGCTCCTTGTGTGTTGATCTATTTTATATATTACTAAGGGCCTGTCTGCACAAACCAGTCTTTGAAATAAGTTGTGATATTAAAGGCTAAAGTCCTTGAAACCTTCCTGCAGAAGAGAGAGTAAAGCAAAACAATATCCTTGTGTACAGGAGAAAAAATGTAAACTGTGTGTATTAGCCAATAATAACTTGCTTAGCCCACAGACCATGTAGAACCCTATAAAAGGTGTGCTAAAGACAGAAATAAACGGCATTCACGTTTACTTCTGTGAAGGGTGGTGAATAGCTGGCGGTCTCTCAATATTTGGTGCCTGAACAGGGATACCCTGCGGGCAGGCAGCTTCGGTGGGTCCACACACGGTGGGACGGAGCCTTGGACCGAGGTTGGTGGAGCGAATCTGAGCGGAGACAGACGCTGCCTTGGATCGGTACCGGATAGGCGACCTGCGGATAAAGGGGGGCGAGTTTCTGGGGGAGTCCGAGGGGCGGGGGTGCTGTAGAGGGGTTGCGACCTTCCCCCCCACCATTTGCTGCTACCATGGAAGTGGAATTTGTGGCGGTGAAAAAACTGCTTCTTTGTATTCTCGCTAAACGAGGTGAAGCAGCCCGGGAAAGAGACCTGGATATGCTCATTAGATTGTCACGGGCATTTGGCAGTGTCCCCTCTGCTCTTTGCAGTGAAGGAACGGACTGATATAACAGCTCTGATATGGGAAACGGCAATCACAGAAAAGAGCAAGGACACTGTGTCTCTCGGTCAAACTTGGCAGATTGTAATTAATACCTTAAAAAACAGAAAAGCGAGATATGCTGAGGCTGTGAGCCCCGTAATTCTACCTGCGTCACAGCAGCAGATGCCTTTACCTCCCACTGCTGGGCAAGCGCTCCTATCTATGCTGCCCTTCGAGAGAGGGAGGGAGAGTCAGAGAGAAGAAAATAATGAGAAAGAAATTCCACAGCAAACGCTGAAACAATGAAAAGAATCTGTTCAGCCATGGCAGGATGTGATACATCCAGAACTATTTGCTTCACTTTTGGAGTCACTTTTAACACTACAATCTTACTTAAGTTCCAGCTTTACTACCCTGGAAGAAAAGAAGCCAAATTTAGATTGGTTTCCACCCGAACCAGGGGGACATGGTTGAGCGCTGAGGTGTGTGCAGGGAACAAAGGCACCCTAGGGGTAGAAGCAGCGCAAGAAAAGTTCCAAGGCCACTCTGAACAATTACAGAAACAGCTGAGCAGAAACAGGTAGCTCAGACAGCTTCAAAGAGAGACAAAATAGCCAAAAAATCGCAAACTATATAGTATCTAGTTCAAAATTCATCACTGTAATTAAAAGTTGATAAGTTGCAATGGTCACCGTTGTTACCACCGGGCCCTAAGAGACTTTTTGTGTAACATTGCCTGCTTTTGTAAAATCGTGCCCTTTTTTCTCTATCTGCAAACAACAAGAGAGAAATTGAGAGAAATAACTGCATTTGTTAAAGTTAACTTTGTGAGGTTTTCTTTTTTTCCTTTCTCTCCATTTTTCCTCTCTGTGAGAGTATGTGGAGAATGTGAAGAAAGATAACAGCAGCAGAGAGCAGCAGCAGGGCGGGCAGTCCACCCCCCCGCTCCCTCTCTAAGAAAAAGCACCGGGATAGTACCCAGTTTGTTGAAAAGTCATGATTCATTGTTTTTTTTAAATGTTTTTATATACCCTTTTAGAGTTAATTTTGTGTTTTAAGTAATTATGAGTTAATGCAGTTGAATATTAACAGAAGTCACCCTGCAATAATTAGCTTTAAAACCTAAGGTTAAAATCTGGTATGATTTACAGCTACTAGGAAAACCTTCCAATTAATGTTATCTACAGAAGAGATTTGTGGTTTAAAAAATAATTAGTTAAGAGAACTTTACTGTACAAGACAAAGTTAAGTTAGAGCATATATTATCTATTTACTTGTTTTTTCCATCATTTTAATAAGGTAATTTCAATGTGAGTCCTTTTGTTATATAAAACACAATTAAGTGCATATATACCAATTTGGATTTTGGATTTTAGTTTAAAAATTGGACTTGATGTTCCTGGAAAGTGCTACAAAAGCTGAATGGCAACTTGCCAAATCCTGTGTTGTGGTGGTTTTTCTCTAGAAAAACTGCACTTTAAAATCCTAACCAATTTAGGCATATACTAGGTAAATTCCTATGATGAATAAGTATTTTTAGTAACATTTGCAGTTATTGTGAGTTATTCTCAAAGCTAGATGACATAGAATTGTGATGAATTTGTTACATTTTTATAATCTTTATAGTGAATACATGTTATTGTTATATGGTGTTTAAAAGGTATCTATCAAACTTTTAGCTGCTTTTTGTAGTAACAGAATAGGATTAAGGCCTGTTTTTATTTAATATAGATTAAGTGTTAATAGAATTAAGGATAGTTAAGTTTTATTATGTTTAAGCTTGAATGTTTTTAAGTTTTATAACTTAGATATTCTTTTAAGGTTAAGTTTTGTTATTTCCTTTTGTCATAATTCATTTTATTAGGTTTAAATATTGTTTAATTTAAATTGTTTTATGTTTTATTGGAGATACTTGTCTAAACTGCAAAGTATAGTTATTTTCCTAGAGAGAAGAAGATAGCCACAACTGAAACAGCTGTGATAGAACACTGATGAACACCTGCTTGTGGATAGAAGTGAATGCAGTCTGTGACACCCTTGACTTCATCGGGAGTTCTATTGTTTCTTGCAATCTCTGCAATTTTGTTTTTTATAGGTTTCTTATTTTTCAGTGTTTCCAGAATTTTAAGAAGATGTACCATTGCTGAGGATCAGCTGCCATGGGAGAGGCTTCAGATTAAACCAACTGCTGCATGGTTTAATTGGTCTGGTACCTAAGGCTTCTGATCATTTACTTTGTACAAATGCATTTTAACAGTTTGCTGTGCTGTAGGCATCTCAAAGCTGCTACTATTGAGAACCTTGTTTTAGAAATGAGTTAAGAGGCATCTTTCCAGTTTAAAGCCAGGCCCTGGCCAAGCCTTGACTTTACCTGGACAGAATGTTTGCCAGCAGATCCAGATATTTTCTGTCCCAAATCACTATTTGAGTCACTTTTTGACTCAGCAATTTGACCCTATTAATATGACAGCTGGATCAATTTTGAAGTGGGCTTGGAGAATCATTTCCGGAGGTGGTTATCCAATCCTTCACTGATGATTTTTTGTTTCTGTTTGTTTGCTAACTATGGGATGCTGGTGCAGTGTTTTAGTAGTTAGTGGTATTTTTATATTACATATGTTATTAGTAATGTTTATAATTTGATTGATTTTTAGCTGTTATAGGTTCTTATTCATTGTGTATATGGTTTTGTGTTGATGTTGATGTTTATAACAGAAGTACATCTCATTTCCATTTAAAAAAAAAAACAAAAGGGGGGGGAAATTGATGCCCTAAAAGCATTTGATTAGTGTAATTCATTACCTTCAAGGGAAGAAGTGTCTGTGTTTTGTTGGCAGGTTCAAAAAGTCACCTGTTCATCTGACCAGACTGTGTGCCTCTGAACACATGAGATCCAGTGAACAGAGATGTCATCACACAGCCTTGGTACTTCAGACATAGATCAGAAGTGGACCTGTCAGGACACAGTTGTGTCTGAACACTACACAGACAGTTGCCAACAGAAATTTTATGTTGTTATTATGATGTTGTGTCTTTACAAATTTTTCAGTTATCCTTTGTTTTAAGATTTAGAAGGATCTGAAGAAAAACCTGAACATCGAAGCCCTCAGTCACCGATCAGCTTCCAGCTGACATCATGAGACCAGTGAACGTTCCAAGACTGAATCGTGTTAAATCATAGTCTGTTTGTGAGAGAAATTCTGTAGAAGATCCAAGAAAAGTGTAGAGACTCCATCTAACTGTATATAAAGCAAATTGTAGTTGTGTGTTTACCCTTTCAGCAAATTGCTTTTACGCTTCGACTACATATATACCAGAGCACCTGTGTTAAAAGTAGTTAGATAGTAGTTTAAGATAAAGAGTTTAGCCTGTGTAGTAATTGTTATATTAGTATAAAGTATAAACATTCCCCCCTTCAAAAGCTAGTGTAAACATCTTTGAAAGTTCATTTAACATTAAAGTTTTAGCTGTGAGTTTGCAAGTATGGTGTCATTGACATGGAACCAACTGCTTATAGTAATTGTGCTGTGTATAGTCCTGACCAACTGTCTGCTAACTAACATCCAAAAGCGACAGAACATATGGGTCACTCTGGCACATTGAACTGGCCAAAGGTCAATGTGTTTAAGCCTAGTCACACCTAGAGATCCTTTTCGCACCTGTCTCGCAGGAGTCCCTGAAGGGATCCTCAAGCATTTAAAGGTTTAGTTAGTAATGAGACTTGACTGAATCAATTGACAATTTGATGCAAGAGTGCAATTGCACTGTTGGCTTCACATTAAGACAACCTGAAGCCTGTTGGCAAGCAAAAATTATCAAAGTTCTCAATGTTACCATAGAGCCCCCAGAAGAATTAGATTTGTTAGGTTCCACCAATAGCTCAGGTGGATGGATAATGTTTGAACACCCAACAAAAAGTCATTCCAACAAAGTAATGCAGCACTGGGATGCAGTCAGCCCTACAGTTGATCTCGTTACTACCATTTGTAAAGCCTTTATTCGTGGTGCAATCTCACAGGACAATTACCAAAGCGATTACCTAGTTCCATATTCCTAATCTGTGGAGACAGAGCATGGAATGGGATTCCTGCTAATCTACATAGAGGACCCTGTTATCTTGGGAAACTTATGTTGTTCCATTCAAGCTTACATCAATTACTGAATGTAGCTGATAAAATAAAAACCAGCAAACAGTCAAAGTGAAGCCTGAATGAATTAAAGCTTAGCAACTCTCAAAAGGCTCTCTTGTTAGACCAAGAAAGAATTGAACTTAACATCCACAATGTTAAGTGAACTTTCAGACAATGTGAGTAGTGTACGTCATGCAGTATTACAAAATTGAGCTGCAATTGACTTTGTGCTCTTAGCACAATGACATGGTTGAGAGGAGTTTGAAGGCATGTGCTGTCTGAATCTTACTGATCATTCAGTTTCCATCTGTAAGCAACTACAACAGCTACAGGATGGGTCACATGCCCTGAAAGAAGATAGTGATCCCATTGGAAGTTGGTTCGCCAGCTGGGGCATCACTGGATGGTTGAAGTCTCTTGTGCTAGAAGGGGGACAGACTTTACTTGTAATGTTAATTGGGATGACAGTCTAAGTTGTATGTTATCTTGTCTTCATAAGAGTATAGAATGAGTCACATCTAAAGCCTGGTTTGTGCAAAAGGAGAAAAAGGAATTGTTGATATATTTTATATATTAGTAAAGGCCTGTCTGCACAAACCAGTCTTTGAAATAAGTCGTGATATTAAAGGCTAAAGTCCTTGAAACCTTCCTGCAGAAGAGAGAGTAAAGCAAAACAATATCCTTGTGTACAGGAGAAAAAATGTAAACCTGTGTGTATTAGCCAATAGTAACTTGCTTAGCCCATGGACCCTGTAGAACCCTATAAAAGGTGTGCTAAAGATAGAAATAAACGGTGTTCACGTTTACTTCTGTGAAGAGTAGTGAATAGCTGGTGGTCTCTCAATCATTCTGTGGGATTTTTCTGGAATTTTGTGGAATTTTGAGAAAATGTTAATAATTTTGTGGGATTTTTCTGGAATTTTGAGGGATTTTTTTGCAATATTGTAAAATGTTGAGGAGACGTGAAGAATTTTGACGGAATTTTATTTGGTTGTGTGGAAATTTGTGGGATTTTGTGGGATGTTTCTAGAATTTGCCAGTGTTTTGAGAAGATTTAGGGAATTTTGCGGGATTTCTCCTGGAATTTTTTTGATTTTTGTGGAATTTTGTGGAATATTGAGGAGACTTGAAGAATTTTGAGGGATTTTTCTTAGATTGTGTGGAAATCAGATGAGATTTTGTGGGATGTTTCCGAAATTTGGTGTCGTTTTGAGAAGGTTGGGAATTTTGAGGGGTTTTTTCACAATTTCGTGATGCTTTGCTTGAATTTTGTGGAATTTTGAGAAAATTTTGATAAAGAATTTTATGAGGTGTTTCTGGAATTTTGTGGGATTTTTTGTGGAATGTTGTGGAATTTTCTGGTATTTGCAGAGATTTTAAGGAGACTTGAAGAAGGTTGAGGGATTTTTCAGAGATTTTGTGCAAATTTGGAGATTTTGTGGGATGGTTCTGGAATTTAGTGGGGTTTAGAGAAGATTTAAGGCATTCTGTGGGATTTTTCTGTAATTTTCTAGGATTTTTTTGCAATGTTATGGGATGTTGAGGAGACTTAAAGAATTTGGTGAGGGATTTTTTGTAGGTTGTGTGGAAATTTGTGGATATTTTATGGGATGTTTCTGGAATTTTGAGTGATTTTGACAAGACTTGAAAAAAATTGAGATATTTTTCTTAGATTGTGTGGAAATTTAAGGAGGTTTTGTGGGATTTTTTGGAAATTTTGTGGGGTTTTGAGAAGATTTAGGGAATTTTGAGGGTTTTTTTACAATTTCGTGTTGCTTTTCTAGCATTTTGTGGGATTTTGAGAAAATGTAAAGAATTTTGTGGGATGTTCCTGAAATTTTATAGATTTTTGTGGAATTTTGAGGAATTTTCTAGAGTTTTGTGGGATATTGAGGAGACTTGAAGAACTTTGAGAGATTTTTATTCGGTTCTGTGGAAATCTGTGAAGATTTTGTGGGATGTTTCTAGAATTTGTTAGGGTTTTGAGAAGATCTAAGAAATTTTGTGGGATTTTTATGGAATTTGAGGGATTTAGAATCGACATGAAGAATTTTGATGGATTTTTTCTTACATTGTTTGAAAATTTGCAAAGATATTATGGGATGTTTCTGGAATTTGGTAGAGAATTCAAAGATCCAGGAATTTTTTTGGAATTTCCTCTGGAATTTTATGGATTTTTTGTGGAATTACATGAGATGTTTCTGGAATTTGGTACGACTTTGAGAAGATTTAGGGAATTTTGTGGAATGTTTCAGGAATTTTTTGGGATATTAAGGAGACTTGAAGAATTTTGATTTTTTTTTCCCTATATGGTGTGGAAATCTGTCAAGATTTTGTGGGATGTTTCCGGAATTTGATAAGGTTTTGAGAAGATTTCGAGCATTTTGTGGGATATGTCTGGAGTTTTGTGGGATAGTGAGGAGACTTGAAGAATTTGGAGTTATTTTCCCTAGATGCTGTGGAAACTTGTGGAGATTTATTGGGATGTTTCTGGAATTTGGTAGGGTTTTGAGAAGATTTTGGGAATTTTGTGCGATGTTCCTAGAATTTTGTTGTATCTTTGTGGAATTTTTAAGGGATTTTGGGGAGACATGAAGAATTTTGATGTATTTTTCCTAGATTGTGTGGAAACTTGTGGAGATTTTGTGGGATGTTTCTGGAATTTGGTTGGGTTCTGAGAAGATTTCGGGAATTTTGTGGGATGTGCTTGGAATTTTGCGGGACAGTGAGGAGGCTTGAAGAATTTTGAGTTATTTTCCCTAGATGGTATGGAAATTTGTCAAGATTTTGTGGGATGTTTCCGGAATTTGGTAAGGTTCTGAGAAGAGTTTTGGAATTTTGTGGGATATTTCTGGAGTTTTGTGGAATAGTGAGGAGACGTGAAGTATTTTGATAATTATTTCCTAGACTGTGTGGAAATTTGTGGAGATTTTTTGGGATGTTTCTGAAATTTGGTAGGGTTTTGAGAAGATTTTGGGAATTTCATGGGATATCCCTGGAATTTTGTAGTATATTGAGGAGACTTGCTGAATTTTGAATTATTTTCCCTAGATTGTGTGAAAATTTGTGGATATTTTGTGGGATATTTATGGAATTTGGTTGGGTTTTGAGAAGATTTTTGGAATTTTGTGAACTTTTCTGGGATTTTGAAAACACTTGTAGAATTTTGATGGATTTTTCCTAGATTGTGTCTAAATTGGTGAAGATTTTTTGTGATGTTTCTGAAATTTTGTTTGGTTTTGAGAAGATTTCGGGAATTTTGTGGGATGTTCCGTGAGTTTTGTGGTAATTTTGTGGACTTTTTAAGGATTTTGGGGAGACATGAAGAATTTTGATGGATTTTTCCTAGACTGTCTGGAAACTTGTGGAGATTTTGTGGGATGTTTCTGGAATTTGGTAGGGTTTTGAGAAGATTTTTGGAATTTTGTGGGATGTGCTTGGAATTTTGCGGGATAGTGAGGAGACTTGGAGAATGTTGAGTTATTTCCCCTAGATGGTGTGGAAATTGGTCAAGATTTTGTGGGATGTTTCTTGAATTTTGTAAGGTTTTGGGAAGATTTTGGGAGTTTTGTGACCTTTTCTGGGATTTTAAAGACACTTGTAGAATTTTGATGGATTTTTCCTTGATTTTGTGGAAATTTGTTGATATATTTTGAGATTTTTCTGGAATTTGGTTGGGTTTTGAGAAGATTTTGGGAATTTTGTGGGATGTTCCTTGAATTTTGTTGTAGTTTTGTAGAAATTTGAGGGATTTTGGGGAGACATGAAGAATTTTGAGTTATTTTTCCTAGATTGTCTGGAAACTTCTGGAGATTTTGGGGATGTGCCTGGAATTTGCTTGGGTTTTGAGAAGATTTTGGGAATTTTGTGGGATGTTCCTTGAATTTTGTTGTAGTTTTGTGGAATTTTGTGGGATTTTGGGGAGACATGAAGAATTTTGAGTTATTTTTCCTAGATTGTGTGGAAACTTGTGGAGATTTTGTGGGATGTTTCTGAAATTTGGTTGGGTTTTGAGAAGATTTCAGGAATTTTGTGGGATGTGCTTTGAATTTTGCGGGATAGTGAGGAGACATGCAGAATTTTGAGTTATTTTCCCTAGATGGTGTGGAAATTGGTCAAGATTTTGTGGGATGTTTCTTGAATTTTGTAAGGTTTTGGGAAGATTTTGGGAGTTTTGTGACCTTTTCTGGGATTTTGAGGACACTTGTAGAATTTTAATGGATTTATCCGTGATTTTGTGGAAATATGTTGATATATTTTGGGATGTTTCTAGAATTTGATTGGGTTTTGAGAAGATTTTGGGAATTTTGTGGGATGTTCCTTGAATTTTGTTTTAGTTTTGTGGAATTTTGAGGGATTTTGGGGAGACATGAAGAAGTTTGATGGATTTTCCCTAGATTGTGTGGAAATTGGATGAGATTTTTTGGGATGTTTATGGAATTTGGTTGGGTTTTGAGAAGATTTCGGGAATTTTGTGGGATGTGCTTGGAATTTTGCGGGACAGTGAGGAGGCTTGAAGAATTTTGAGTTATTTTCCCTAGATGGTGTGGAAATTTGTCAAGATTTTGTGGGATGTTTCCGGAATTCGGTAAGGTTCTGAGAAGATTTTTGGAATTTTGTGGGATATTTCTGGAGTTTTGTGGCATAGTGAGGAGACGTGAAGTATTTTGATAATTATTTCCTAGACTGTGTGGAAATTTGTGGAGATTTTTTGGGATGTTTCTGAAATTTGGTTGGGTTTTGAGAAGATTTTGGGAATTTTGTGGGATGTTCCGTGAATTTTTTGGGATATTAAGGAGACTTGTTGAATTTTGAATTATTTTCCCTAGATTGTGTAAATATTTGTGGAGATTTTGAGGGATGTTTCTGGAATTTTGTTGGGTTTTGAGAAGATTTTTGGAATTTTGTGAACTTTTCTGGGATTTTGAAAGCACTTGTAGAATTTTGATGGATTTTTCCTAGATTGTGTGGAAACTGGTGAAGATTTTTTGTGATGTTTCCGAAATTTGGTAGGGTTTTGAGAAGATTTTGGGAATTTTGTGGGGTGTTCCGTGAGTTTTGTGGGAATTTTGTGGAATTTTGAAGGATTTTGAGGAGACACGAAGAATTTTGATGGATTTTTCCTAGGTCGCGTGGAAACGTAGAGATTTTGTGCAATGTTTCTGGAATTTGGTAGGGTTTTGAGAAGATTTTTGGAATTTTGTGGCATGTGCTTGGAATTTTGCGGGATAGTGAGGAGACTTGAAGAATTTTGAGTTATTTTCCCTAGATGCTGTGGAAACTTGTGGAGATTTTATGGGATGTTTCTGGAATTGGGTTGGGTTTTGAGAAGATTTTTGGAATTTTGTGGGATATTTCTGGAGTTTTGTGGGATAGTGAGGAGACTTGAAGAATTTTGAGTTATTTTCCCTAGACGGTGTGGAAATTGGCTAAGATTTTGTGGGATGTTTCTTGAATTTTGTAAGGTTTTGGGAAGATTTTGGGAGTTTTGTGACCTTTTCTGGGATTTTGAGGACACTTGTAGGATTTTGATGGATTTTTCCTTGATTTTGTGGAAATTTGTTGATATATTTTGGGATGTTTCTGGAATTTGGTTGGGTTTGAGAAGATTTTGGGAATTTTGAGGGATGTTTCTGGAATTGAGTTGGGTTTTTTTGGAATGTTGAGGGAATTTTGTGACCTTTTCTGGGATTTTTCCTAGACATGAAGAATTTTGATGGATTTTTCCTAGTCTGTTTGGAAACCTGTGGAGATTTTGTGGGATGTTTCTGAAATTTGGTAGGGTTTTGAGAAGATTTCGGGAATTTTATGGGATGCGCCTGGAATTTTGTGGGATATTAAGGAGACTTAAAGAATTTTGAGTTATTTTCCCTAGATGGTATGGAAATTTGTCAAGATTTTGTGGGATGTTTCCGGAATTTGGTAAGGTTGTGAGAAGATTTTTGGAATTTTGTTGGATATTTCTGGAGTTTTGTGGGATAGTGAGGAGAGTTGAAGAATTTTGATTAATATTTCCTAGATTGTGTGGAAACTTGTGGAGATTTTGAGGGATGTTTCTGGAATTTGGTAGGGTTTTTTGAAGATTTTTGGAATTTTTTGGGATGTGCTTGGAATTTTGCGGGATAGTGAGGAGACTTGAAGAATTTTGAGTTATTTTCCCTAGAAGGTGTGGAAATTGGTCAAGATTTTGTGGGATGTTTCTTGAATTTTGTAAGGTTTTGGGAAGATTTTGGGAGTTTTGTGACCTTTTCTGGGATTTTGAGGACACTTGTAGAATTTTGATGGATTTTTCCTTGATTTTGTGGAAATTTGTTGATATATTTTGGGATGTTTCTGGAATTTGGTTGGGTTTTGAGAAGATTTTGGGAATTTTGTGGGATGTTCCTTGAATTTTGTTGTAGTTTTGTTGAAATTTGAGGGATTTTGGAGAGACATGAAGAATTTTGGGGTTTTTTTCCTAGATTGTGTGGAAACTTGTGGAGATTTTGTGGGATGTTTCTGGAATTTTGTTGGGTTTTTTTGGAATGTTTCGGGAATTTTACAGGGAGGGTTTACACAGTAACTAAGGCACGCCCAGGAATGTGCACTAACGGATCTCCCCCTATATTGTTATATATAAGTAATGAAAGGTAATGAGTTTATATGACTTACTGACCTGAAGTGGCCCACCAATTCCCATTTGCAGGCCAGTGAGGGTTACTCTGGTCTGCCAACTCTATATGGTTGACATCTGAGGTAGTTGATATCAGCTTTATTATGCTCTTGTACAGTATCCTGCTTAAAACTCCAAACACTAACACCGTTAGCAAAATAATGACTAGCAGCAACAGAATAGTTTTCACTACTGAAGCCCACCACTCCAGGAGTCCCCAGTTTTTAAACAGTCCATTGAACCAGTCATCTGCTTCTTGCTTGACTTGTCTGATCATGCTTTTCATCTCTCGGAGTGTGGCATGGATGTTAGGAGCTTTCGATGTCAGATTCATGCAGCAGAAACCCTCGAACTCCTGGCACTCATGCCCATGGAGCAATAGGAGAAAGTCTATCGCTGCATCATTTTGGAGTGTTGCCTGCCTGGAAACTTCCTCATCTTCTAGGAGGGCACTTTTGGCGCTAGATGTTAAATTTGGTTGTTTTACCACCCAGCATTCTAGGTGTCCCAATTCACCTAGGGCCTTGGCTGCAGCCACCCAAGGAAGGAAAATGGATGCAGCAATTCTTTTTTATTTGGACCAATGAAATATCTCCGAATCACAATTCTCGTCTAGATTCGTAACACTTCTGCGTTTTCCTAGTCAAATTATTTTTATTGGTCCATTCGCCAATTAATGTTTGATTGGGTGCTAACAGTGATAGATGCCCTCTGGTACACAGCCCTCCGAGGAGATGGGATGGAATTCCTGCCCATGTGTGATCCCCACAAATGAGGAACGGTCCTTTGGGGAGGCTTTTGGGATGTGCATGAGCTGAAGAGTGCACTGTGATATAGCTTGGGACATGGCACCACCTTTTTGCTGTGAATTCTTCTCGATATTGTACTATATTGTGGAAGGTTTCTTTATTAATTGGGAGACTGACCCTAAAGTGTATACAGTGTAATGCTGGAGAGGAACCCAGTAGCTCTGACTCCTGGGGTTCCTGGGTTGCCTTAGGAAAATGTGGCAGCCACTCTTCGACGGGGTTTTTTAACTCTCCCTCTATTTGAGTGCTGTGTAATTTATTACCTGGTTCAGTAGTCAGTGTATTACAGCTCTGTGTAAATTCATCATGCTGCAATGGAATTCCTACC
Source organism: Poecile atricapillus (assembly GCF_030490865.1). Lineage (NCBI taxonomy): Eukaryota > Metazoa > Chordata > Aves > Passeriformes > Paridae > Poecile > Poecile atricapillus. The sequence continues at coordinate 1,330,276 of NC_081285.1, forward strand.
AGGCAGGTAGACATAGGATTTTTCACTGCTGAAGTAGATAGACATATGTTTTCTTGCTGGAGTGTTCGTGCCAGGGTCACCCAGATGTTCTGGCGTGCCTGTGGGACGATCCAGGCCGCTGTCAGGCTGCTCAGTGTCAGCAGGATGACAGCAGGGTTAAGGCTCATCATGGATTTGAGTGAGAGGTAGGTTGTTTCTAAAAAAAAGGAAACAGACATTTTTTAAAACGTATTTACTGTCAAAGCATGCAGGTCAGAGGATAGAAAGGTTTCTTCTTGCTCTCTTCGGTGGCGTCTTCTCTTGGAAGCAACAGCCACTTGCTTCTTGTCTCTTCTCGTTGGGGCTGGATTCTTTGGAACAAAAGGTTTTACCCATTTCTGAGGAATCCATCGGGGGCCTGCAGGGGTGGAGACACACGCGTAACCACACCCCAGGTGACAAGTTCATAGGGGCCCTTGGTTTGCCAAGTTTCAGGGTCCCTGATTAAAACCGGTGGATGCTGTGACACTTAAAACTGATCACCACTGTTAAAATGCCAAGTCACAGGAGGATTCATGTTTTCAAACGAGCAGTTTAGAAAGTTAATGGTAAACAGAGCTTTACAGATCTTCTGTTGAGGAGACATCCACACTGCCTCGCTACCTTACCTGGCTAGGACTTGTTTGAGCGTCTGGTGTGTACACTCAATCACAGCTTGACCTGTGGGGGAGTGGGGGATGCCAGTTTTATGTTCCACTCCCCACTGCTGGACAAATTCCAGGAACTCCTTGGATTGATACACTGGGCCATTATCTGTTTTAATTTCTTTAGGGATTCCCAATATGGAAAAGGCCTGTACTAAGTGTTGTTTGGCATGTACAGATTTTTCTCCTGCATGAGCAGAGGCATACACTGCTCCTGAGTATGTATCAATGCTCACGTGTACATACTTAAAGTGACCAAAATTGGGGGTGTGAGTGATCTGTTTGCCACACTTCACAGCTTTCAATTCCTCGGGGATTAACCCTGAGGCCTAATGATGGCACTGCCTGGAGCTGACAACTGGGACAGGTAGCCACGATGGCTTTAGCCTGACCCCATGTCAGCTGGAACTGATGAATCAGTCCTGGCACATTTTGATGGTATTGCTGGTGACTTATCTTTGCCTGTTGGAACACATCTGGGAGATGTTCCTTTTCAGCTGGGGCCGCAAGGGAATCAGCCTCCCGGTTTCCTTCAGCAATTTCACCTGGCAACGGGGTATGCGACCTTATATGCATCACATAGAAAGGTTGTTCTCAATTTGAAACCAAATAAATCAGTTTTGAAAGCAATCTAAAGAGATGTTCATTCTCAATGTCCTTGAGAACTGCCTGCTCCACTCTGGACACCACTCCTGCTACGTAGGCTGAGTCAGTAACCAAATTAATCGGTTCTGAAAACTTCTCAAAGGCTCTCACGGCCGCAGCCAGTTCAGCCATTTGGGGTGACCCTTCTACAAACTCAACATCAGCTTCCCAAAGCTGAGTCTGTGGATTTCTCCAAGTCATCGCCGACTTGTGGGATGTCCCAGATGCATCAGTGAACACTGTGAGAGCTTTGAGTGGCCTTCGGCTCCTTTTCTCACGAGGAATAACGTGGAATTCCTCATGAAACAATTTGTGTGCTGGCGAATGAACTGAAATTTGCCCACTAGAGCTGTCCAGAGCAAACTGGAGGGTAGCATTGCTCTGCAGCAGGTGCTCAAGCATCTCTTTGGTCAGTTTCTCAGGGGAGTTTTTGCCTTATCCAGAGAGCCTGACTGGGAGGTGAATATACATAAAGTCACAACCTGCCAGTTCCTGCAGCCTTACCCTGGCCTTTTCAATCAGCTGAGCCATCAGCTCTTGTGGCTTGGTGATAGTTTTGGGTTGCTGATGGGAGAGGAAAATCCATTCTATTATTAAGAGTGAATCCCTCTTCCCCTCAGCCCATTGGAATATTAACCCATGTAGATCTGGATATTTCCCCAGGACAATAAATTTGAAAGGCAGCTCAGGTTTGAAGCGGTGTGTCTGTCTTTCTGCCAAGGCTTTTTTGTGCCTTTTCAATCACAGTTTTTCCTTCTGGAGTCAGCTCCCTGGGAGACAGTAACTCTCTCTCCCCTTTCAATAAATTGAGCAGGGGTCTCAGGTCTTCATTTGTGAGACCTAACCAGGGTCTGACCCAGTTTAGTGACCCGCATAGGGAATGGAGATCTGCTAGAGTTTTAGGATTACCAATCATTTCCAATTTTTGTCGAACAACAGTCCGTGCAGTAATTTCCAGGCCCAGGTATTTCCAAGGTGGCATCCTTTGAACTTTGTCTTCCTGCAATTGGAATCCAGCAGAGGTAAAAAATTTAACCACTAGGTCAAGGGTGTCTTTCAGCATGTTGTTATTGGGACAGCATACTAGAATGTCATCCATGTAATGCAAAATGATGGCATCTCTCTTTTCAGCACGCACTGAGGACAGCAAAGACCCCACATACCACTGGCAGATGAAGGGGCTTACTTTCATCCCCTGAGGTAATACTGTCCAGTGGTACCGTTTCACTGGGGCTTCTCGGTTAATTGTGGGAATGGAAAAGGAAAACCTTGGTGCATCAGCTGGGTGCAGGGGAATTTGAAAAAAACAGTCTTTAATATCCAGTACTGCTAGTAGCCAATTTTGTGGTAACATAGTTGGGGATGGCATACCTGGTTGAAGAGACCCCATGTCCTCTATTTTTTTGTTTATTTCTCTCAAATCCTGAAGGAGGCGCCATTTATCCTTCCCTGGCTTTTTTATTGCAAACACCGGGGAATTCCAAGGGCTGGTTGTTTCTACTATGTGTCCTTTGGCCAATTCTTCTTCTACTCATTTTTCTAGCACCCCGAGTTTTTGTCTGCTGAGAGGCCACTGGGTCACCCAAATTGGATTATTATCTAACCAAGGTAGCTTTTGGACTGGACACTCTACACTGGCCTCCATCAAAAATCCTGAGGTGTCTCAGGAATTGTTAATTTCACTCCCCACTGGGACATGGTGTCTCTTCCCCACAGCGGGCACTTGTAGTCAATAACAAAAGGTCGGACACTAGCTAACCTACCCTCCGGACCTTCAATCTGGACGATATCTTTAGCAATTTTAGCCAGTTTCATTCCTCCGCCACCTGCCACGGGTTGCGGTTCCCAATGTGAGGGCCACACCTTTTCAGGTATGATAGTCACATCTGCCCCAGTGTCAATTAACCCTTCTACATGGAGATGTTCTGATTTGTGTGTTAAGTTACATCCCATAATGGGTTTGTCTTCACCCACTACTTCTGCCCATTAGACTCCTGGTGCTTTGTCATCTACTGGGATTTCTGTCGCAACAGGGATCTCCTGGGCTATTACCTGCCCTTTGGCTACCCAGAAGGGTGGTTGAGGACTTCTTGCCAAGACAGTGAGGTGTGTTAGGTCTCCCTTAATTGTCATGGGAGCCACCTCAATCTCTATTGGTGTGTGTGCTGTGTCTCCAATAGCAAAATGCCTACTATCCAGTTCAGACAGGTTTTGTGAATTATCCTGCAAGTCTACTCCAACGACAGTCCAATGATCAGATCTGAAACAAAAAGCTTTAGACGTTACAAGTCTGAATCGCTTTTGTGGTTGCCAGACCTTATTAGGCAAACGTTTTTCACAATTATATTTCTGCAGCCTCTCACCCTGCTCCCTTTCCTCCCCTTTTCCCATTAAAACAGAGTCTTTTTTCTGCCTCAGGTCTGTCATTTTTATGTCTCTGTGCTTGACAGAAAAGCTCTGAGACTTTAGTTTCTTGGTTGATTGACTATAGCTTCTTTCTAGTGTTTCCCTTGTTGCTGGGTTTGAGGGCAGTTCCTTGCAAAATGTCCTGGCCTCTTGCACTGGAAACAGACAATGTGCTGCAGCTGTTCTGGTGACATCTGTGGCTTGTTCATTCCTGGTGTCACTGCTGCCACTGTCCTTGGGTTGCCTGGTTTCTTGTAGTGTACACTGTACAAGTCTGCTTTCTGGGCACATGCTTCAATCACATCTGCTATGGTGGGTGGAGGGTTAGTAGGTAGACTCAGAATTACTCTACGACAAGCCTCATTGGCGTTTCTTTGGGCCATTTCTGTAAGCAGTTCTGTCTGGGCCACTGGTTCTTTAACTTGTCTCTGTATCTGTAGTCTCAGTCGATCTACAAACTGTAAGAAACTCTCAAATGGGAGCTGGTTAATATTAACATAACTGACTGGAATATCAATTGTTGGTAATTGGTTAAAAATGTTTTCAGCCACATCAAAAACTTCATCTGCAACAAACTTAATACTCTCACTTGATCAGCAGGATTGATCCAATTTCCTTCTTCACATAAATGTTCTAAAGTGATTTCATTGTTCTCTGTATCATATGCATTTTGATTACTTTGTTTGAGTTCAGCTAGGAGTTTTGTTAAAGACTTCTTCCATAAGCTTTCCCAAAGATCATATTCAGAGGGAGTCAGCAGACACCGAAATAAATCTTTAAACTCTGCAGGAATTAAATCCTGTGATTTCAATGTAGTTCTTAGTATTCCCCTCAAGACCTCACTATCACGACCAAAATCATTCTTAATTTTACAAATATCCTTGATTACTTGGTAATTGAAAGGTTGATGTTGCAATCGCATTGCTCCTCTGCTGCTATTGTATATTACAGGAGCCACTGTTAGCATAACTTCATCTTCTCCAGGGCTGGTATTCCCTGGGCTTCTCTGCCCGCACCCCCCCACGCCAGGTTCTAGGGGCCCTATTCCCTCCCCAGACCTGGGGAGAGGCCCAGCTCCTCCCCTGCAGGAGCCGGGCGAGGGCCCGCACCATCCCCCCAAGCCAGGCCACGGGTGTCCACCCCCCCCCAACTCCAGGCCCTGAAGGCTCCTACCCCCCCCCCCCCACAGCGGGCAGGGCCGGGACACCCCTCCCCCTGCCCCTCTGCACAAGCAAGGGGTGTAACTCTCTCTCTCCCCGCCCCTCCTCCCTGGGGGACGGGGGATGGAGGGATAGGGGATAGGGTTACAGCCTCGGGGGGCAGGGTCATAGGGTGGGGCCAAGCAGGGCTGGGGGATAGTGCAGGGAATGTTGGGGGGAACAAAGGGATTTTGATAAGGGTTAGGGGCAGGAACCGGTGGGTGGAAGGGATTATGGGTAGGAGAAAGGGGATACGCAGGGGAATTCACCATGTGGCCGGGAAACACGTGGCCAGTGCCATCTTGGCTCTCAGCCATGTGGGGATAGGAAGGTACATTTTCTTTAACACTGGGAAAAGAAGGGTTTAGAGAGGGAGCTTTGATGGCTTGTGAAGCAGGACTGGGTGGCTGAGAGAGACACACGGGACTAGAACTTGTATTGTTTGTCCCGGGTATCTCTTCCAGTGTAGGAGCAGAAGTTTTGGGAGAAAAGTTAGGGTACTTAGGTGGAGACTGCAGTGCCCGTTTGTCTTTCGTTTTTATTTCTCTGTTAACCAATCCTTTTCGAATTAAAAGAAAAACTGGGAGGAATTTCAGAGCCGATTTGTCTCCTCCTTCTATTTTTAAGGTTAATAAATTTCCAGTTTCATCCCAGACAGTTAGTGAGTCTAATTGCAACAATTTGATCTGTTCACATTGCTGAGTTAAATATGATACAAACTGTTTTAACTTATTTTTTGTAATTTTTACATTTGTGGTTTTTAAAAAATCCTGTATTTTTTGTGTATGACTCCTTTCTTGTGTGGAGAGTTGGGATCCCATTCTGGAGGTCACGGCAGCTCTGCACACAATCTGTCTATTTTCCTTACCACAGAAAACAAACTGGCACCGCAAGGGTTACAATTAAACTCATACTGGTACAGACAGCAGGGAGAATTTCCTCTCCTCCCGTTCCTGCCCACAGCTGAGGGGAACCCCACCGCTTTACACGTGGCCGAGCCCAGGAGAATTCCCCCTCCCCCCATCTCTGCTCACGGCTGGGGGAACCCCGCCGCTTGCATGGCCGAGCCCGGGACGGCTGCCGCTCGGAAGGGGTTACACGGAACACAGTCCTCTGGGGTCTGTTTCACTCTCAACCCCCTCCAGCATGGTGTCGGAGCTAAATCTTACCTTGTTCAGTCGTTTCTGGTGGTGGAAATATACCCGTCCCTGGAGTCGGTGCCCTGGTGCTGGAGGATTTTCAACTACCTTTTGGAAACTTTTTTTTGCAGTATTTCAAACGGTGTCCAAAAGTCTCCACAGAACAAGTGGCCCTGGCCCAAATAAGCCTTTGAATGTGGGCTTGTTCAGCCGGACACTGGGCGCAGCTCTGTTGTAATCCTTCTCTCGGTGGGACCCCTCTGTCCCACCCCCAATGGTGAGAGCCCCGCTCGTCTGGAGACACAGGTGGCAGAGAGGGTCCTGGAGTGGATACAACATGGACTCAAAGTATCTAGACACAGGAGGCCCAAACTTGCTGGAAAAATCACGGGTTTATTGTCTGATGTCCATCCGGGGCAAGAGTGAGAGCGAAATGCCCTGGGTCTTATCGCTCATACTAGGGGGTGGGGGTGATTGGGGGATACAGGGAGGTCACAGCCAATGGGAAGGGGGAAGGGAGAAGGTTCTCAGCTAGGAACTAGCATTACACAAAACAGAGGTGAGTTTTACCCTTGGGAGATACCAAGATTTTTAGATGCACTACAACAATACCTGACTAGGGGAAGGAGAGCCCACCCTAAAGCACGGCCATCCAAGTCAGTCAGGGGCACAGGCTGCAGCTGAAGCTGCCAAGCGTAGCTGTGAGGCTGCAAGTGAGGAGAAAGTCATTGTGGCCAATTCTGCTGAAGCCTACTGCCAAACCAAAGGCAACTGTGCCCACAGCCTCCCCCTGTTTGGCACCCGGCTGCTGCGGACGCCTCACTGTGCAGGTGTCGACGTTCGGGCTGCTGCTGTTCCTGTGCACACTCTGCTGCTGTTTCTGTGGGCTCCAGAGCCGCTTGGGCAGCAGCGACTCGGCAGCCCTGCTCGAGGAGACATCGCCACTCTCCCCATGGTGGCAGCAGCTCTGTGGGCCCCGAGCTCTTTGTCAGGGGAGCCTCGGTCACAGCAGCGTGGCCTGGGCAGCCGTGAGGGCCCGGGCTGGCGGCCAGCCCTGCCTGTGCCCACTGCCCCTTATCGGAGGCACCCAGAGGCCGTGGCCTGGCAGCACCCCCCTGCCCTCCATGTCCCCAGCCAGCCCAGCCTGGGCACCTTGGGCTGTCCCCACCCTTCTGGAGGGGTGGTGTCTCAGCCTCGAGGGCTTCTGCTGCCGGCCTGGGAGACATTTTGGGGAAGTGCCAGATCAGCCAGGTGTCAGGAAAAAGGCGGCTGCCCGGGGGCTGCTTATGGCCTCTGACACCCAATTCCTCAGGTCTTTTCACCGGTCCGGCCTTTCAGGGGCCTCCTGTCCGCTTTGGAGCCTCCAGCCTCCACACATCCCCCTCACGCCTTCCCACGCTTTTGCCCTGTCTGGGCCTCCACAGCCCCTCATCCATTTACAGCCTCCCAGTGCCCTGTTCCCTCAGTGTCTCCCCCAGCGCGGCCCGGCAGCAGCGCCACAGCCCCACGGGAGCTCCAGAGGAGCCGGATCAAGAGGCACCTTGGGAGCCCTCAGCAACCCAGCCAGCACCACACGGGCACGAGGACACAGATGGCGGCGCTTCCTGGCTGGGACAGGGTTTGTGCCTTCAGCAGAACCACCAAAGGCCAAGAGGTTCTGGCCATTTTCCCTGCACCACTGCATGCCTGGGCAGCTTGCTGAGCTGGGATTCCCCAAGTGGAATCCCTTTTCCCCCGCTTCCCCTATGCCCTGTACAGCATGGGCAGCAAAAGAAAGGTCTTGGGAAGTGACTGCCTATTATAACATATACTATATTTATATACTAAAGGAAAATGAAAAGAAGAAAAGAACAAGATTTAAGAAACAAAAAAATCCCTGCTGGTTCAGGTGGCCCCAGCAGACAGAGCCTGCCAGATCAGTTGCCAGCAGAGCTCCAGCAGCGCAGCCAGCTGAGGCCCAACAGACGAGGCCGTGTCCTCCATGCCCTGCGCAGCTGAACTTGCAGGTTCTCGAAGATGGAATATCGAGCCGTCTCTACTGCCTGGATGATGTAAATTGTTTGAATTGCCAGGTTTCTGATGGCAGGGCTGGTGTCACGAACCATGTTCTTAAGGGCTGGAAGAGAGATGAACAGAGCCACGGTCAGATCCCAGACCTGCGGGCACCCACGGAGAGCCCCTTGCCAGGGCCATCCCAGCCGGCTCTTGCCAAGGCCAGCAGGGAGCAGGGACCAAGGGGATCAGCCCAAAGCTGCTGGCCACGAATGCCCCACGTGAAATCTCGCTGTGATCCGCCCACGCCGCCCCTCATCCGCACATTGAGCAGAGCCCTTCGCAGACAGTCCAGAACTTGCAGCTCCACCCAGCAGCCCCGCTGACGGCCCGCTGCCCTCACTCACATTTGTAAATCAGCTGCAGCTCTTCTTTCTGCCCCCTCAGAAGCCGCCCGGCTATCCCTGGGAACACAGAGCCTGTCAGGGCCCCAGCGGCACAGCTCCCTGCCAGCGGCGCTGCCAGCCCTGTGGCCACACGCCCTCCCGCCCCGGCAGGGCTCAGCCCGGGCCCTTGCCGCATCCTGACTCAGCCCAAGGGCCTGGCTGCCAGAGGCCGGCAGCAGCCCCGAGGGCAGCCGGGGCTCCAGGGCGCCGGGCCCGGGTGCCGCTGCCGGGGCAGCAGCCGGGGCCGGGGCCGAGCTGCGGCGGAGCGGGGAGGGAGCCCGGGTTCGTGGCTCACCGATGAACCTGATGGCCGCTTCTTGCAGGGGCTCCTGTGGGCTCTGCAGGTACGGCAGGGCCCGGCGCAGGTCCTCGGCCGCTCGGTTCCTGTCCTGTGCCAGCTGGAGAGAGTGGCAGGAGGGAAGGGTTGGTGCGGGCTCTGCCCCTCGGCCGGGCGCTGCCTGCAGCCAGCCCCAGCCTGCCGTGCCCGCCCAGCCCTGAGGCCCGGCCAGCAGCCGCTGGCGCTGGGTTCTGGAGGGGGCAGAGGGCCGGCTGCTGCCCGGGGAGCCGCCGTGCCGCCCTGCCCTGCAGTCCCAGTGGATCGGGGCTCCATCAGCACCAGGCTGGGGCCACGGGAGCCTGGAGAAGAAGCCGTGCGGCCCCCGGGTGCGGCACTGGGCAGGGACGCAGCTGCCAGCCACACACACCGAGCGCTGGGGACAGGGGGCTTCTCCAGGCTGAGGCTGGGCCTTCCAAGCCATCCTTACCAGGCACTCGGTGATCATCCACAGCTTCTTGCTCTTCACAGGTCTTTCAAGATCTCTCCTCTTCAGGAACTTGGCCGCACAAAGCAGCGTTGCCCAAGAAGCCTGGAGAGCAGCAGAGACCCACAGATGGCCCCACAAGTCAGGACACAGGACCCGCCCGCATTCGTGTGCCATGGCCTGGAGGAGGCTGCAGCCGGCAAGGTGCCAGGGCAGGAGGCGGCCGAGCCCCTTCCCCAGGTGACAGCAGCAGCCCGGGAATCCTCACCTCTGCCACCTGCTGGTTCTCATCATGGCAGTGGAAGAAGAGTGGCAGCAGGCTCTGGTGCACGTGTGACTTCAGAGCCTTTTTTTCCTTTTCTGTTAGAAGAGTCATCAATGATCGGAAGAATAATATGGACACCAGCTGCACCTGGCTATTATGCTATATGAAAGGAAGGAAAAAAGACCTCAGCCCTGTCTGCATGGGGCTCAGCAGGGCGCAGGCCTGAGAATCCCCAGGGCACCAAGTGTCCGGGCAACACCCAGTGGCCTTGGCTGGGGGCACAGAGCCTTACGTGGTCAAAGAGTGGCAGGAGCGCCTCAGCAGCAGCGACTCGGCAGCCCTGCTCGAGGAGACATCGCCACTCTCCCCATGGTGGCAGCAGCTCTGTGGGCCCCGAGCTCTGTGTCAGGGGAGCCTCGGTCACAGCAGCGTGGCCTGGGCAGCCGTGAGGGCCCGGGCTGGCGGCCAGCCCTGCCTCTGCCCACTGCCCCTTATCGGAGGCACCCAGAGGCCGTGGCCTGGCAGCACCCCCCTGCCCTCCATGTCCCCAGCCAGCCCAGCCTGGGCACCTTGGGCTGTCCCCACCCTTCTGGAGGGGTGGTGTCTCAGCCTCAAGGGCTTCTGCTGCCGGCCTGGGAGACATTTTGGGGAAGTGCCAGATCAGCCAGGTGTCAGGAAAAAGGCGGCTGCCCGGGGGCTGCTTATGGCCTCTGACACCCAATTCCTCAGGTCTTCCCACCGGTCCGGCCTTTCAGGGGCCTCCTGTCCCCTTTGGAGCCTCCAGCCTCCACACATCCCCCTCATGCCTTCCCACGCTTTTGTCCCGTCTGGGCCTCCACAGCCCCTCATCCATTTACAGCCTCCCAGTGCCCTGTTCCCTCAGTGTCTCCCCCAGCGCGGCCCGGCAGCAGTGCCACAGCCCCACAGGAGCTCCAGAGGAGCTGGATCAAGAGGCACCTTGGGAGCCCTCAGCAACCCAGCCAGCACCACACGGGCACGAGGACACAGATGGCGGCGCTTCCTGGCTGGGACAGGGTTTGTGCCTTCAGCAGAACCACCAAAGGCCAAGAGGTTCTGGCCATTTTCCCTGCACCACTGCATGCCTGGGCAGCTTGCTGAGCTGGGATTCCCCAAGTGGAATCCCTTTTCCCCCACTTCCCCTATGCCCTGTACAGCATGGGCGGTAAAAGAAAGGTCTTGGGAAGTGACTGCCTATTATAACATATACTATATTTATATACTAAAGGAAAATGAAAAGAAGAAAAGAACAAGATTTAAGAAACAAAAAAAATCCCTGCTGGCTCAGGTTTTCCCAGCAGACAGAGCCTCCCAGATCAGCTCTCTGCAGAGCTCCAGCAGCGCAGCCAGCTGAGGCCAGACAGACAAGGCCATGTCCTCCATGTCCTGAGGAATTGATCTTGCATGTTCTGGAGGATGGAATATCAGCCACTCTGTATTGCCCAAAGAACATAAAATGTCTCAAGTGCCAGGTCTGACATGGAACAGCTTCTGTCCTCTGTCAGGCTTTCAAGGGCTGGAAGAGAGATGAACAGAGCCATGGTCAGATCCCAGACCTGCGGGGGCCCACGGAGAGCCCCGTGCCAGGGCCATCCCAGCCGGCTCTTGCCATGGCCAGAAGGGAGTAGGGACCAAGGGGATTAGCCCGAAGCTGCTGGCCACGAATGCCCCACGTGCCCCTGAAATCTCAGTGGGCTCTGCTCATGCTGCCCCTCATCCACACAAGGAGCAGAGCCCTCCACAGCCAGGCCAGGGCTTGCAGCTCTCCCCGACAGCTCCGCAGACAGCCCGCTGCCCTCACTCACATTTGTAAATTAGCTGCAGGTCTTCCTTCTTCTCCCTCAGGAGCCGCTCAGCTATCCCTGGGAACACAGAGCCTGTCAGGGTGCTAGCGTTCAGGAACACACATAATCACGAATGGTTATATGAAGGTGCTTTATTTAAAGAGTTCTTGGTGTCAGGGGTGCACATACCCAAATCTGACCCATCTTGGTTTTGAGTTAAACATGTTTTATACTCTATCGTTATACAACTTACATATTAATTATTAAACTTATATTGTTTTATTTTAAGCATTGTTTTTACCCAAGCATGGATTTCTTGTGATCCCCCCCCTTAGCCCCCTAACATGGTTCCCCATGTTCTCTAAACAATAATTATACCTAACCACATCTAACAATTGTATCATTTATCATATACTGACTACACAGGTGCAGCTTGACCTGGTCTTTAGCAAGCACAAGGCCTAACATTTCCCAGGGCCTGCTTTTCCCACGGCTTTCCAAACCTAAGTCCCCAAATTTTCTAAGATTTTAAGACCTTTTACTATCATTTCCCCCCTTTGAAAGCATTTTCACTTCACCATAAGTGCAAATGTTTTCACTTGATACAGTCCTTTGTTTCTGAGTTTATACTTGGTGTTCTTCAAATCCTCGATTGATGTAAACGTTGTCCTGGATGCTGTCACGAAATGGAGAACCAGAAGATGATGGGTGTGGGTCTCGCATCAGTGCCTTTATTATCTTCTGGTTCCAGGACGTTTTCTTCTGTATTTCTCTTTTTAAGATGCTGTAAACTAACCAAATTGCTAAAAATACAATTAGTAAAATTATCACATTCTCAATGATAGATTTAATCCATGAATTCACATTCCACCCTATCCCTTTGAAGATTTTGTCTAACCAACTTGTAGTCAAATCCTTTTGCTCTTCCCGTGCTTCGTGCTCTATTTGTTGCAACTGATTGATGTCATGTTCTACATCTTCTGTTACATTTGGGATGTGGACGCAACAATGATCAATCTGTCCCTTTAAAAAACCACACACTCCATGCTCTTTCAGGAGTAGCAAATCTAAGGCCAATTGATTTTGTAAAGTCATTTTTGTGGTGGCTTGTAATTGTATGTTTAGTTCTTTAAATCTTTCCTGGGTGACTCTTGCTAGTCTGTCTACCTGACCTGTTTCTCTATTCTGATAGTTTGCTATCTTCTCTAGGGCCCACCCAAATTTCACTCTACTAGAGGGCTCTTGCTAAGTGGCATCTTGATTCTATTCCTATCCTAATCCTTCCTAGCTATGCCTGTGTCTAGCCACTGAGTTGATTTTGCCATTGTTAGCATCCGTACCGAGATTAATTTTTGCTTTAGCAATTTTACTAATGCCTCTGCACCCCAATGACCTTTGTTATGTTTAATTTGTAGAACTTCTCTCATTACCAAGGAGGTTAATACTATTTGTCTTTGTGCAGTTACATACCACTCTTCTGAAATCTTTTGTGCATTTAGCAAATGTCCCAATTTCTCATCCTCTATTGAATATTTTGGTTTTGGAGGCAAATTAAATTGAGATACATTAGTCTTTAAAGGTATCAATGCCATTGTTGTTTCCACTTCTCGAACAACCTGTCGGGCTGTCCAGTCTGCTTTTCGATTTCCTTTTACTCAATTCTAGTGTTCTGGTTAAAGCAACCAGTTCTGCCCTCTGGGCAGATGTATTTGCTGATAATGCTTTTGCCTCCACTATTGTATTGACTGTTGTTACCGCATATCCAGCTTATCTGGTCCTGTTCTCCACGAAGCTGCTTCCATCTGTGAATAGCTTCCATTCTGGTTGCTCTAGTGGGATGTCTTTCAGGTCTTCTCTTGCCGAATAGCTGTACTTTATTACTTCTACACAGTCATGCTCTAATGGGCCTTCTTCAGTTGTGGTACCTAGGAACAAAGCTGGATTCAAAAGGTTAGTTGTCTTTAGTGTGACATTATCCTGCTCAGTCAGGATTACCTAGTATTTTATCATCCTGCTTGGAGATAGCCAATGCCCCCCCTTTTGTTCTAAAACAGTGATTACCATATGTGGCATGTAGACATTTATGTGTCTACTCATCATGAGTTTTCTAGCTTCTTGGATCAGCATCACAGTGGCTGCAGCTGCCCGCAGGCATGAAGGCCATCTGGCACTCACGTGGTCAAGTTGTTTGGAGAAGCAGCCTACCGGCCTTTTCCAGCTTCCCAAACATTGGGTCAGCACTCCCAGTGCTAGGTGCAGTCTTTCATGCACAAACAGGTGAAAATCCTTGGATGAATCAGGCAGTCTTAACACCAGAGCAGTTGCCAATGCTTCCTTCAGTTTGAGGAAGGCCTCCTTCTGTGGTTTGCCCCCGGTAAATGGCTGCGTCTTGTGGGCTTCATACAGGAGTTTTGCAATTAGTCCATAGTCCATGATCCACGGCACCACTCTGTCATCCCAAGGAAAACTTGTATCTCATGTAGGTTCTGGGGTTCTGGAATGGCACAAATAGCTTGAATACAATTAGTTCCCAGCTTTTATTGCCCTTGTGAGATTTCACACCCCAGGTAAATCACAGTCTGTTGGGCAATTTGTACCTTTTCTTTAGACACCTTATATCCTCCCATTCCCAGCTGATTTAAAATTTTCAATTGTTACCTTTATGCAGGTTGTTTTCTCTTCTGTAGTTGTCAGTGTATCATCAGCATACTGTAACAGCAGGTATTGTTCTCTCGGTACTTGCCCATTCTTGGTCCAAATCTCTAGCTCCTTTGCCAGCTGGCTTCCAAATAGTGTTGGACTGTTCTTGTATCTTTGTGGGAGTTGTGTTCAGGTGAACTGAGTTTTCCTTCTATTTCCTGGATTTTCCCAGTCAAAGGCAAACAGTTTCCTACTTTCATTGTCAAGGGGTATGCAGAAAAAGGCATCTTTTAAATCAATTACAGTAAACCATTTCTATTTCTCTTTTACGGATGTTAACAATGTGCAAGGATTAGCTACCACTGGGTAAATATCTTTAGTTTTTCTATTATTGCTCTCAAATCTTGTACTAGTCTGTATTGGTCAACACAGAAATTTGGGCTCTACTGTTAACTACAGAAGCAATAGGTGCACATTTAGGACTTACTATTGCTGTAATCAGTATGTCTCCAGTTTTGTGATTTCTAGTGAACATTTTAAATACAACTAACTTCCCCCTCTCTGCTCACCCATGAGAGGCAGAGTTACCAGTTTCCCTGATTCTGAGGCTGTTTGGGCTCCACTCCCAGAGGCTGAGAAGGAGACTGCTTTGGCTCACAGCCCAGAGCCTGTGGAGGTGTGCTGGGTTATACAATGGGGCATTCGATACAATGAACCTGGGACAGTGCCAATTAGAGACTACTTTCTGAAACTTTTAAGTGATAAGCCACCCATTATGTTTTGGAGACCCCTTTCTTTATTTCTAGTGACCACTAATACTGGCAATTAGAGATTTGTTTTCTCTCTTCTTTTTTTTTTTTTTTTGGGTTTTCATTAAGAGAACCAATGTCTCTAACACCCTTTACTTTCTTTGATTTTTCCTTCTGGGATTTTTTACAGGTCCATAATTTCAGTTTTCACAGGTAACAACATTGGTGATTCATAACCAACAATTAATTTTCTTTTGTGTATCATTTGTAAGCAGGCAGCTTTTTGAATATTTTTCAATAGTTGCTTGGGGGTACAAACTATAGCAATAAAGTCCCCCCTTTCCAGGGGGTTAAGCCCCTCTGCCCAATAAGCTGCGTGCTGAGTTAGGGACCATGGGTTATGTATGTCTCTTGTTGTTAAAAATACTTCATGTCCCCAGTACCCACTGGATTCCTGTTCTCTCAATCAAATTTGATCACTTCCAATGAGACACTCGGAATACGTATTCTGTCTCTGACTCGTGAGGGAGACGCCCGTACTCCCTTTTTCTTTTCTCTTTTTTTCTATTTTTTTTCCCTCTTTTTCTATTTTTAGTGGTTATGTACGGATCGAGATCCTTATCATTGATATAGTTATATTCTGTTTTAATTAGAGGTATCAAACTAGGACAGCAGTGTTCTCCACAATTTTATCCAAGTTAGCTCTTTTGGAGGGTAAGTTTGATTAATGAGAGGGGTTTCCCTCTCTTGTTTCTTTTAGCAAGTCAGCATTTTTTGAATTTTATTATGGAGGGCTGCTCGCAACAGATTGATCGTACTTCTTTCTTCATCCAATTGTTTTTGCAAAATTTTAACTAGATTTTGGAGGGAGTCTGTAGGCGACCCTTTCTGGGGACGGTCTGAGACACGGCAAAGACCTCTATAATCGAGTTAGGTGTTAGAAGTTTATTTCAGGGCGTGGGATAGAGAGAAAGAGGGATCCTGCTATGAGCCAGCAGATAGAGCTCAAAGCAGGCTCGGAGGGAACAATACAAAAGAGGGTAAAATCCGAATACATGAGTTCAAGACTTAAGATTGCTAAGAAAGAGAGTAACAGAACAGAAGTGAGAGAGCCGGGAAAAAAGAGATAAAGAAGAGCAGGAAAGAGCAGCAAGAGAACATAGTAAGAGAGACAAGAGAAAACAAGAGAACCAAGAGTTAATAGAGCAAACTCTCTCTTACAATTACTTATATAACCTATACCTTTGAATATTCTATTCTTTCACTAACCAATCTTTCTAAGTATACTAATACAGTAACATTTGTGTGCAACCTATAGAAATAGCTATTTTTGCATATTTTTAGTTATCTCAGGGTCCTTCAGTCCTTTCCTTATAAGGCTGGGGAGAGGGGTCTCAGCTTGGTTTTATTGCAGGAAAGAATGTGTTCTGGCCTACCAGCCCGGTTTCTTTGAATTATTCAAACCGTGCTATCATTTGTATTTCTTCCTTAGCCTTTCTGGCTACAGAGTCATATTTATAATTTCTTTCTAATTCTACCTCCCCAACAGGAGTCTATTGTAGTTTTTTCTTCACTTCTTTACTTACAGCAAGTTTTATAGCTGCTGTAAGACAAGCTCCCAAAACTGAACAGAGTATAGTTTTATTTTTGCCCAGTTTAAATTTTTTTTCATGTTGTAAAGAACATACTCTATCAATCACATTTTCCAAATCAAACCAATTATTGAGCACCAACTTTTCCCTCCTGGAGAAGGTCTAGCATTGTGTTTTGCTAACAGAGCATAACATTCATAAAATGCAGTTTTAACTTTTGCACTGCTGTTTTCAGTCATTTTTTACAAAGGAAAAACCATTACAGGGAGGTATAAACTCAAATTATACACACACACACACACAACTTCTTGCTTTCCTGTATGGGTAAAAAGATTAAATCTGCTTGGGAGGCACTCCTTCAGTTTAAAATTCTGATTGTCTTTTTGCTACCCCAAGCAGTCAAAATTCATACACACAACAACAAAAAACAGTCCCGCCCTTTTGCACGAAGAGATCTTTTCTGAAATTCTGCAGACAGAGCCCTCAAGTGAGTGTGGGGTGCTTTTCACCTCGGCAGGTGCAGTTTGCGGGAAATTCGAGTCGCCCCCCTTGCTTTCTAGACATCGCTCACTCTTTTGTGAGTGTTGGGCTGGGTGCGGCTGGAGCGAGACGTCCTTCCCCTAATACAGACTGCACAACAAACCTGCAGCCCCTTCTGTCTGTCAGAAATCCTGTCCGTGATTCCAATTTAAACGTCACGATTCGCTAACGCGAGTGGGACTCGTGAGAGGTTAGTTTGATCTCCGAGTGTAAAAGGACACAAAGGGATTTCAGTTTAAATCATAACAACAATAATATACTTTTATTTTAGCGCCAACAATAAGGGTTATGCAATAGAGGAGAGAGAGAGATATAAGGAAAACAAAGTAAAGAAAGACAAAAGAGGTTATAGCTACCAACAGATGAGACGGGGTCGCTGGGTCTTTTACTGTGGGGAGATCTCACCAAAATTAATTAAGTCTTATGAAATTCTTCCCCAAAGTTACCTTGTTTGCAATGTGCTAATAAGCACCACAAAGGAGAAGTACCCGGTATGGGAGCACTGCTGCCCAAAATCCCTTTAAGCTTCTCCATATTATAACTATAACTATAACTATAATATACCACAAATGCCGAACCTGCGACGCTTTCGCAGTTGTCTTATGGACGGCACCTAGGCTTTACCAAGAGGAATTCCTTTAGCCCAACCACGCGCAGCTTTCGCCGCGTCTAACTGGCAGGCACCAAAACCAAAGTAAAGCACCTTACCTTTCTCTCCCGGGGACGTTGTGAGCAGCGGAGACGGTCGCAGCCGGATGGGCTCCCCGAGAATCCCTCGGTGCCGGCTGGAGCGTGATCGGGTTGCGAGTTCGCTCAGCAGCACTCACAAGGAATCATCTGGGGTCACCAAAATGTCAGCGTTCAGGAACACAAATAACCACGAATGATTATATGAAGGTGCTTTATTGAAGAGCTCTGGGTGTCAGGGGTACACAGACCCAAATCTGACCCGATTTGGTTTTGAGTTAAACATGTTTTATACTCTATTGTTATACAACTTACATATTAATTATTAAACTTACATTGTTCTATTGTAAGCATTGTTTTTACCCAAGCATGGATTTCTTGTGATCCCCCCCTTAGTCCCCTAACATTGTTCCTCATGTTCTCTAAACAATAATTATACCTAACCACATCTAACAATTGTATCATTTATCATATATTGACTACACAGGTGCAGCTTGACCTGGTCTTTAGCAAGCACAAGGCCTAACATTTCCCAGGGCCTGCTTTTCCCAGGGCTTTCCAAACCTAAGTCCCCAAATTTTCTAAGATTTTAAGACCTTTTACTATCACTCTGAGAAAAAATTTCATACAGGAAGACCTCAATTATTTTCCAGCAAGGCAGGTAATATGCATTTGGATATTTCTCAAAAAAACCCAAAAAACCAAAAAACCTGTTTTCATACAAGATTTTACTCATAATTAACTATCACATATTTTGCAAAACAAAAACAACCACAGCAAAGTAAAATCCCAAATTTTTCCTATATTTAAACCGTGAGAGTATTTCTGAAATGGGAATCCAGAGCCTCACCAGATTAATATCACCACTTTGACCAGGGAATTTGCCATATCCACTTCTGGTTTCGTTCAGTTGGAGCTTCTGTTTCTACCGTGATGGCTCTTGAACATTTTGGGATTTAAAGTAGTCCCTGAAGAGATAGCTGACAAAAATATGATGTTACTTCTAAGATGCTTTCTAATTATTTCTACCCTCATCCAGAACCTGCAAACATCTCATCTCCTTCACTATGCTCCAAGCCCATTAAAATTGGAACGCAAAATAAGAATATTCAAAATATTTTGTTTTGCATTGCTAAAGGCCCCACTACAGGTACTTGACTCATCCTTCAGACTGTAAATAAATAAATGAAGTCTAGGACAGGTCAAATAAAGACACTGTGTTTTCTATGTTTTGTTGGGGTTTTTTTTAGAAGACTTAGTAGATTTGAAACAGGTCTTATATTAAGGAATAGTTCCTAAAGGACTTGACTTACAGAAATTACTTTATACTTGGCAGTGCATCTAATTGATTGCAGTTCCTTTTTTTCAAATATAATCCAACATTTTCACTACCACGTGTGGTGGTTGGAAATGTTGGGACTGTAGAACACTGCAAGGCGAAATTCTCCTCCGCCCTCCATTATTTTTATGCAGCTCAGCACTTTCTCATCCTTACTGAGATCTGCTGCAAATTTAAAACACCCTAACAGGGCTGAGAGAGTATTGCAACAGTGTTTATCTACTGTATCATTAGAGTTCTTGTTACCACAATTCCACAGTTCTGAGCAACAGTTCTCATTTTATGGGCAGGTAATTGAGCTCTATGATACATGAATTGATTTGCAGGGAAAATCCATTAAAACCTGGTTGGAAAAGCAAATTATTCAGGATCTTCACTCTGATTGCCTTTTAGAGCTACCACTCTAGGGCCACTGAAACAGTTTACTTTAGCTCGTGTCAATGAAACTACAATTCAGTGTTTGTCCAAAAATTGTTCACATTCTAAAATGAAGGTGAGGTTCCTGTGGTTTCATGAGTTATAAAGGCAGAATTCAAGATTACTGCAGATTCTTAGATCAGGACCACTTCCCAGCTCAAGAGCTATTTAGTGGGAAGAGCCAAGGCAAAAGGCAAAATTCAAGCAAGTGCTGCTGATAAAGTGAGTTATGGGTTCTACATGAAAATGTTAGCAAGGGTGATCCAGTCAGATCTCATGTCTGCCTGTGGTTCAGCACTGCAGCTGGTAACACCCAGAGCACCAGATCCAATCACTCCTGAGGAGCAGGTTTGTTAAAGCAAGCACTGTTGTTTCAGGACCAGTGAAAGACAGGACAGAGACAAAATTGATAGTACTCCCTCAGTGCAAACAGAACTTGCCCAGCCACAAATTTGCCCCTCTCTGGCCCTACTTGTAACATCCCTGTTTTCAAATTCCTATTTTTAGCAGCTGCTCATAAAAGGCATTCTTACTCAAAGAAGTGAATGTTACTAGTGTTCATTTGAATGAAGCAAACAATTAAGCAACATCTTCTCCCAAGTGATTTTGTAAAAGTTATGATTTAGTTTTCTTCCTAATTGCTTGGAAAAATAGGATTTGCGCAGGAAATGGGAAGGGTTGGCTAAAAGGAGTCAGCTGATGGGAACCAGCCAGTAACTCCTGCTGCTGCTGACCTGCTGCAACTCCCAGGTAAGAGGACAAGTGCTTCATTTGCAATCAAGTCTATATAAAACACAAAAAAGGCAGAAGGACAAACCTGGTTCATAAAGGCAGCAGTCTGTGACCAAAAGCAGCAGAGACAGCAGCCAGTGTTTCACTCCTGATGAGAGCCCACTTGCAAAAGTTCCACCTGAGGAGCTGCCGGAGAGCAGAGGCCGTTCTTCATTGATGTGTCAAACCATAAGAGCCATACTTCTGTTGCTATTCAAAGAACAGGGATAAACTCCGGGGTTTGTTAGGTTTTAAATAGTCTCCAATTTCAGGCCTAATAGAAGGCAAAATGGAAAATATCACATGTAATAGGACTTAAAAATAGAAATATGGAAGAACACAATGTTATGTTACCTATTACTTTTTCCAGCTGAGCAAAGTCTTCACAAACATTATAAATACATATCTTTTTCCCCCAATGAAAATAATAATAATATTAATAAAAAATGTGTCTTGTAACCTGTAAGAAAAGCCACAAAACCAAAGCAAACCTGATTCTTGTAAACAGAAAATGTTGCTTAAAAATTCAGTTTGGGGAGCATAAACATTTAATTGCCTTGAGCATGTCTTAGAAGTTCAGATTTACTCAAAATAATGTCAAGAGCAAACAAAACTGCAAAACAATCTCTTTTAGTAGGAAATACCTTGTGAGAATGAAGTGTTTTCTTATAACCTTTCACTGTTTCACTTTATGTCTGAATCTTCTAACTCCAGCTCCTATAACAGCATCAGTGGGGGAGAGAGACAATGAACACTCCTTCTGTTATTTGACTGACTGCAAGGTTTTGACATGTACAATATTAATAAAAATAATTCATTCTCACAGGGTTTCGTTAGAATAACAAGCTGGTAGCTTTATATATGTTTAAGAAACAAAATGAACCATTTGAAGTAGTAAGACAAAACCTTCATAAAAAAGGTATATATCAGATATATATATTTATATTCATATATATATCTCCAATTTCCCAAAGCCTTGCTCTAAGTACTAGACAAAACTGGCTACAAAATTCAGATTTTTCAGGTTATTTATTGACTGTAAAGTGCATCCTGATTGATAATAAATATCACTGGGGAACATTAATTATTAAATATACATTGCCCAATCTCTAATAAATCAACTTTAGTAAGAACAATTTTAAATCTAAAATTCAAAACAATTTCTAGGACACTTATTTTAAGTAATTGCACTAATAAATAGGAAGACCTTATATACAGTTAAATGACTAGCAGCTAACTCACATAATCATAGTAAGAATAATATATATGTACTGCAATTTTAAGTGTTATGACTCCAAGAATTTGTAGTAATATCCAAGCATTACTTGCTAAATAACACAAGATTAGCCTGATTAAGTCTTTGTTTAAGAAAATATGCAATGGGAATAACTAAGAGCTGAAATTAATGGTGTCAGCTTGTAAAGATAGAAATTTACTTCTGACAAGTAGGAAAACATGCAATATATTCCTATAGTTAACACATGTTCATAGTACAGACATTACTTTTAATAAATTTCAGGTTAAAATTGACAAATGTGACATGTTTTGCTATATGGAATTTTTTCAAGTGACTATCGTTCCGTCTGACAACACAGACTAGAAAATGTCCTGCCTCTCAGAAATATTGTTCTGTTTCTACTTTTTACTTGATATTTTTCACTTTTAGAAAAACACAGAAATTTTTTTTTTTTTTTGAATTTTAGAAAAATATAGGACAAAATAAAGACTTCTGTTGCATTTCTGGTTTTGTGGCTCAAAGTTATTGTTGCTATTATCATTATAATTAATAATTATTTATTGTAAATTACCTCCATTTAATTTGGATGAATTCTTGAAACAAACAAACCAATTCACATATTTCAAAACCCCCATTTTAAAATGTGATATTCCAAATAATCCAGCTCTATGCAGCTCCTCAGGGCTCACTTCCATGTATATTTTCTGAGTTCAGAAGAAATCTGTAAACTGTTTTACCTGGGTTGAACAAGACATATAGATTTTGAGGGGTCACTATGGCTCTCATATCATATTCTCAGCGATGATAATTTGATTTGTTTTCTCTGCACAGGTTATTTTCATTCTAGCAGCAGCCAACCAGTTGGAAATGGTGAATCCCTTTGTGCTGCTCCCCAGGCACAGCTAATCATGGGAATCCAATCTGCTCAAATGAAGCCTCTTGCTGCAGTTCCACAGACAATTAACCCTTCTATTGCCATGAGTTGTGCAAATCAAATCTCACCCATCACCATCATCTGCACATTGCTCCAGGAGCCATAATTGCTAACAACAGCTCTTCTTTTCCATGATTACTCCTGAGGTTTGAATCATGTCTGGGTACAATTCTGAGCAAAACAGACACCCCCAAATCCGTCCATCATCTCAACACGTCCCGATGTCATTTCCAGGTCAGCTCCAAAGGTGTGCCAGGGAAGCAGCCGCGTTTGCTGGTTTCCCAGGACAGGCTGGGATGTGAGGATGTTTTCCTAGGGCAGCCTAACGCGGCTGAGGACAAAATCCTCTCCCCACAGCTACTTCAGCAGTGTCTCTGACATTGCTTGTGCTTCATGGCCTATCAGGTGGCACTTCAGAGAACATATTAGAACTGACCACCAGACAGACTGTTCAACTTCTTGACAATTCGTTTGACTTCCCCAGGACTTAGCTGAGTGAAAAATCACTGTCCTTTGTCTATGACTCATGTCTTTGTCCAAGACAATATGAAATAAGACCAAAGAAGATTTCCTCCAGGTCCAAATTCGTACCCTTATCTGTGTGTCTCTCAAATCCCTGGTTTGGAGAAGGATCTAAATTGTATTTGTTTACATAAATACCTGAACTGAAAAACAAGAGGTAATAAAATCTCCTTGAATAGCCAATGTTTTGTCCTCTGGTGAATTTTCCTGACACTGGACCAAGCTTGCAGAGTCATGAGAGAAAGAATTTCCCAGAAAAGAGACAACAGAGGGTAGAACAAGACACCAAAGAAAGGAAGGCTTTGGGAAAAGGTATAAAAAACCCATTTTATGATATATAGTGAAATGAATATTGACCATTCTTGGTCGTCAAGAGACATCCTGGTGAGCTGAATAACACATGGCCATAGAGAATCCAAGCCGAGGGATGGGATGTGGGAATCTCCCAGACTATCTGTGTGATCCTCAGGTATTGATTTATCACACAAGTAGATAGAAAGCTGGCAGTAGCTAAACAGAGTTTGAGATTTTATGACAGATACATGAACCCAGAGACACATTCCAGACTGTGGACTGCTTACAAATAGCTCACAAAAAGGAACTCTAAAATTAGCTTCCACAAATTCTATGGCAAAAATCCTTGAACTCATGTCCTTCTCTACGTTATACAGAAATTATTTCTTTCCAACTCGTCATAGTTAAAAACTGAGTTTCTTTAATGTTAAAAAGGATATTTTGCAGGGTAAAATCTGCTGCTTAAATTAGCATGGCTCGTGGAATCAGGTTTTTTCAACTGTGTTTAAAGCCTATCAGACCTTATTTACAGATAATATCATACAACCACGGACTACATGCATTTAAATTCTTGAACGGTACTTTTGTAACTTTGTTGCACTACACTGCATTGACAACATTTTTATTCAGTACAAGACACAGAGTTTCAAAATTGATATAGAGCAAGCCCTGCATTCAGCAGCAACAGAAAATTTTGGAAGCAGTGGCTCTTAGAAGCACATGGAGGAGCCCCCTTGCATTACAACTTACTACTCTAAGGCATATCTAGAAATGGATGGAAAAAAATACAAATTACATTTCAACAGCCATTTCCTGGGTTGCACTTTCATAGGCCAATGCAATGATTAGCTCTGCCATGCTCTGAGCAACTTCAAAGTCATCATTAGTTGACAGTAAATAACCAGAATACTGCTGAAAAGACAAAATAGTTATCAACATGTTCCAAATGTTTTTACTCTAAGAGGTTATTTGAAGATCACAGGATAATGGCTGAGTCCCTTGATGATTTTTCCATCTGACACTGCATCCCCAAGCTTTGTGGTCTGACACATAACTCAGCTTCATGCTGCATTATCAACACTTTTGGGGCAGCAGAGATATTAAACCAGTCTGAACACATTGCTGTGCAGGTTCCTGCCTCACTGTCCATTCGGTCATCCCTTTCAATTAGAAGCATTCACCATTCTGCCATACACAGGGAGGAGTTTATGTTGCCTTGTTGAGTGCTTTAAGAAACCTGTCTCTGCAGGCAACAATGGTCTGCAAACACAGAGATACAGAAAAGCTCAGACATTTGAGAAAACCAGAAAGTTTGGTTGTCTCACTGCATTTAGCCTGAGACAGAAATGATAAGTCAAAATTCTCTTGCAATTACCAAGCTGAAGGGAAGAAGTAATGGGAGAAGAAATCGATGCAATGCTACAATTTAAACCTATTCTATCCAAATGTTATCACTTTTCCATCACATTATTCTGTGTTAAACTTGAGTATTAAGCTGACCTTTTGGACACCAAAAGGATAAAAATGCATTAAAACTTCTTGTCTTTCAATCACAAAGACACATCCAGTTACTTGTCTTGCATCAGGGACAGCTCCTTAAGCCTTCGGTTGAAATTTTTCCTGCCAAACTCTAACAACACACTTTTGCCTTCAATCCTCTCTTATTTGTTCTCCCCAAAGGCCCAAGAGCTGGGATCAAATGAAGCTTTTCTAATGCTCTTTGCTGCACGGCTCACGACTTAGAAAGGATAACAGTGGAGCTTATATGACATTAACCTTAACTCCAATTTACACAGAAGGAATTACATCCCAACAACAGGGTTTGGTTTTCTAAATCTGATCTAGCAGAGCAAGTGCTACAGTTCCTGTCTTCTGTCATCAAGCTCAAAGCACAACAATCACAAGTATCTGGAGCAATCCAAGAGTCTGGGGGAAAAAAAGCAAAACAATATGCAGCAGTACCAACACAGAGCAACTGAGCAACTCTCAGGAAGACATTTAAGAGCCCTCAGATTGCAATTAGACTCCCCCAAACGCCCCAAGAAATCTGTGTATGGAAAGCCTTCTGCATACTGCACGTAAAGATCAATCTTCATTTGTGGGGAGGCCTGTTTGTAATATTTGAGTCCCAAATAAGCTACAATTGTGGGATAAGTTGTTAATTCCTTTATGGCATTAAATTAAGAACTTTGCCTTTGTCTTGGAAATGTTCTCAACTAATTCCATTTTTAAATATGGAATGGTAAAGTCGTATCTGGGCTGGAGGGCACTAAAAATTCACAAGGATATGAACACATCTTACAGGCAGCTGTCCAGCACCACTGCAGCTGTATCCCAGGAATCCCCCTAACAGAGCTCAAACAGAGTTCTTCACCTTGTCTGTTTTACTGTGGGGATCACTTGAGTATTCCCAG
The DNA here is from genome assembly GCF_030490865.1 of Poecile atricapillus. Taxonomy (NCBI): domain Eukaryota; kingdom Metazoa; phylum Chordata; class Aves; order Passeriformes; family Paridae; genus Poecile; species Poecile atricapillus. The sequence goes on from NC_081285.1 coordinate 1,355,750, forward strand.
GTCAGGACTCTGCTGTGAAAACCCACAGAAAATTAGTCACTGCTGCAGAGTTCGCAACCTGAAATTAAAGCCAAGAATTAATTAAGCATGAGAACACAGAACAAAATGATAAGACAGCTGTGGTCACAAGGCTGGGATGCAGTGACAAATATATGCCAACTGAGCATTTGGGTGGCTTCTTTTGGACATAACACCAGTGAGGAGTTACAGGAAAAGATTTAAAGGCTGGTGATTAAATCAGTTTGCAGAGATTTAGAAAGCTAATGGTGAAAACAGCATTTTTTTTTGCAGCAATGAAATGGATGATGAAGTGTGGTATCACAGGTTTGGTATCAACTTTTTAATGACAATTGAAGTAAAGCTAAGCAACACAAGTACCCAGGAAGAGCGGACAAGACCCTTTCTGATACATGATACCACGAGGAGACAAATTTCAGAGAGCAAGGAGGAAAATGTGAATAACTCTGATCCCTAGCAGAAAACCAGAAAAAGCAATAGAGAGGAGGAGGCTATGTCCCCTGACAGTGGCTGGGCAGAATAAGTAAGTAGAAAACTTGACCTATATTCTCCCCACAGAGGTAGGAAAGATTACATGAGGAATTCTTTCCTTGCGGAAAACTTGACTTGTGTTTCTTTAGGAGTAACTTTCCATTCATATTGGAATTGGTCAATTAACATGAAAAATGTAAAAGGAAAGGCTATAAAAATCTGCCTCTGGAATCATTCATTTTTAATCTTTTTTTTTTCTTTTTTTTTTTTTTTTAATGGGTAAACAAAAGCAAAAAACCAACTCTGTCACAGCCCCTGCTTTGAGGTGTGGAGCTGCATTACAGCAGTTACCTCTCAGAGCCAGAAACACAAATATAAACACAGGATCCTGTACAGAAACAAAGCAAAATCTGATAAGACCCGGCAGGTCTTGTTTTTAATTCTGAAGCCATTGAGCATTTGCAGACACCAAGGTATTCCTCTCCACAACTAAGCTGACAACAAAAAACAGAGGCACTGATTAAAGCTGTGACTTCAGAACGTTCCTATGGGAGTTGGTCCTTTAAAATCCCTTCAATTCCACTAAAATGTCTTGAGAATTAAAAAGCAACTCCAACTTTCATTATTTCTATGACTATTAATTTCAAAAACATCATTACTGGTCTTTTGTCCAGACTCCATGTCATGGGCTGACTTCACCTTTAAGATAGCTTTGAGAGCTAAGGAAGTTGAAGCTGCTGGTGACTGATGGGAGTCTTTTCTCCCGACCAATTATCGGTCATTTCTAAGAATTGACAGCAGTTTTGACCATTGAAAAGCCAGATCAACTTGTGAACACCGCCTTAAGATGTAAAGCCAGAGCTCTCTTGTTCTCTTTGGGTTTCTGGCCTCTGACAAGGTAACGAGGCTCTGTCTCAGCCTCTTTCCCCCCGCTCCAGGTCGGATAAGGCTGCAGAGGGTGAGGGGGGAGAAACGGAGCCGGCCAGCCTGGTTTAGTTTGTAGTTTCTGCTGCTGGACTGAAACCTGACACCATGAACACTTGCAGCTTTTCCAAGACCTTAATTCTTTTACTACCTAGATAAACCGTACAGATTGCTCCTTTTTCCCAGAGAGACAGAGAGAGAGACAATCAACATGAAGAAGACATCATAAAAACCATCAAAGACAGTGAAGAAAAGAGTGAAGTTTTAGATGGGGAAGAGAGAATAAGGAGATGCTTTATAAGCTGAAATATTTTTCTGTTAAAGCTATGGAGATGGACAATAATGTTCTGAAAAAACCTCCTTTAATTCATGACAGAGTATATTGGGAGGAATGGAGTGTTCAAAGTGTGGATTTTGAGCAAAAAGTAGAGTAATTGTGATACAGTGAGGTGTATCTGGAACAGAGTGGAGTGAAGATCTGAGGCCTTGAGGGCAATGAGAAAACTTCCAGCGAAGCTCACAGAGACAGATGAAGAGGACTTTTGCCTTTGAATAACTCATCCTTAAAAAATGATATCCCTAGACTCATGACCCATACACACCTCAGAGTGATGTGAAATGGGAGGAGTGAACTGATGATAGATTTCCGGGCAGCTGGCATCAAAGAAATAGAAAACTATAACAGAAATACTTTTCTTGTGAGAAACTCCATAGATTGGCAGTAGAAGACTTCTGTTTCTCTACAAAGACTGATAAAGAGACTCTAGCAAGAATTAGGACTGTTTTAAACACCAAACTTGCAAAGTTTTTTGTCTCTATGTTGTCATGTGAACAAGGGAATGGTGGGTAGTGGGGGATAAAAGGGTTTTCTGGAAGTTTATTCTGGTGTTCTTATTCTGGTACATTTGTTAATAAATTTTCTTTATTCCTTTTAAGTTTTAAGCCTGTTTTGCTCTTGCTCTAATCCATATCTAACAGCAAGAAATAAGTAAGTTTTCTAGTAATTTTTTAGTTACTGCTTTAAAACCACTGCAATTCTGTTTTCACCATCACGTTAGATCAGCTCTTGGACTCACAGCTCACCACAGACCTCGAAACAGGAGGCAAAGATCTACACCAGTTGGCCTTTCACAACTTCTCACCCATCTATTACCTTTCTCTGGCCAGCTTCAGAAAATGGGGGGGAAGCCATTCCAAAGAACACTACCAAGGAAATCACACAGCACTCGGGACTTTTTCCAGGCATCAAATTTTTAATGGATGATGGGAAGTAACACAGAAGCAATTCCTGTCCACAGGAAAAAAAAATTTAAAATGGTTTTGTCTCAAGGACAATCACTGGATGTTGAAAATTTCTGCTGCTGAAAGTTACACGAGGTCCTCAACATTGAGCAATCAATATCCCCACAGTCTAAACGGTGAAATTACTACCTCGGCAAGGAGAACATTTTCAGGATTTGCAACTCATCTCCAAACCTCAGTAGAACTAAACCAGCAGAATTTCCCTGAGATGGCATTGTGTTCTGGAACCCCTCAAATACTCACTAAAACAGACTTGACATTCACTAGGACAGCTGTTCATGAAAATCTGGGGGAAAACCTATGGGAAATGGCCATGTGCACGCATCTTCCTTCCCACAGCAGGCACAATCCAATACTCCTTTGAATGGCCTCAAAGTTGAGCAGCACTCATTGGCACAGCCTCTTCTCCCACAGACAGGCCAGGGAGCAACACGGCAGCGCCAGCCAGATGGGCAAGGACAAGAGAGAGCAGATGCCAACAAGGCTTGGAAGCTGTGCCAAGGGAGGTTTACGCTGGGCATTGGGAAGAACTTGTGCCCAGAAAGGGCCATCAGATACTGCAATGGCCTGACAGGGAGCTGCTGCTGGAGTCATCCTTGTGGCAGGTGTGCAAGGCAAGCCAGGCCGCAGCGCTCGGGCCCCGCTCTGCTGGCCATGCTTGCCGCCATGGCTCACAGCTTGGGCTCAACATTCTCTTCTCAGGGCTCTCTGCAGCCAGTGCCTTCTGTGCTTCTGTGACATCACAGCCTCTGGGGATGGCACGGTGGCTGGCAACTGTCCCCAGCTGTTGCTGCGCCCCAGAGCCCAGGCAGAGCTGCTTGCAAAGAGACACCCAGAGCCTTTGTGCTGCTGCCAGAGCACTATGGCTGCTCACGGCTCTTCCTCGCTGCTGCAGCTTTACGTGCTGCTGCTCTTGGCCCATCCCCTCGACCCGTCCAGCAAACCTGAGCAGAGCACGGATACCTCTCCCATGTTTCTGGAGGATTGCGACCTGGAGGAGACGGACCCCGAGCGCATCCGGTGGGCGGCCAGGACATTCCTGCTGATTGACCTGCTCATCATAGGAATGTCCATGGGATGGTCGCTGGGAAGAAGAATTCAGAGACGCTGGGGAGAGGTGAGGCGGGGGTGGGGGGTCAGGCAGGCAGGATGGGGCAGACCTTGAGGGCCTCTTGGGCACCCTTTGGCCAATGCCCTGCAGCAGAAGGGGCCTGAGCTCCTGGCTGGGCAATCCGGCCCAGGGGCTGAGCCCCATGGACAGCACCAAGCAGAGGCGGCCAGAGCTCTTCCTGCTGCAGCCTCTTCCCCGGGGCAGCCCAGCCCAACTGAGCCCCAGTCTCTGTCTCCCAGGCCAAAGGCAGCCCCAGAGGTGCCGGCCCCGCTCTGCCCCTCTGCCTCTTCCATGGGGATCCCTGTGCTTTGCCTTGCAGCGGAATCTCCAGAGCCCTTCGGGCCCTGCAGGGCCCCGCCGCCATCCAAGACTCGGCTGTGCAGAAGAGTTGGTGCAGCTGCTGAGGCAAAACCATGACCTGATGCGGCTGCACCTTCGCTACAGCTCTCAGCCGAGGAGGCCAACAACCAAGACGGCGGCAAAAGAGGGCACTGGGAGAAGACTCCGCACCTCCCCGCAGCTCTGACCTCCAGCGTCGCACTCCATCTACACAACGTTACGGGGAACGGGTGACCAGTGCCCAGCCCAGGCACTGCGACGTTCCCCACCGTAGAAGTTAGCCACACCCCTGTTGTTCATTGTTGGATTCCCCACCACGTTTCCCCCAAGAAGTTGACCTTTCCCTTAGTGTTCAGTTCTAAACAGTTCAAGTATTGAAGTTTTTTAGGCTTAAGATTCTTACCCCATAGTCTTCTAGTAACGTTGTTGTGTAGATTTTACAAGTAGTCAAGTGAATAAAGTTCACGTTTTCTACATGTTGCTGTGTCATTTTCTTGATGTTGCACCTGAGAGGGGACTCCTTGAGAGATGGGTTTGCATGGCAGCTCCAGACTGCCTGCAATGGAGAGCCCGAGTGCCCCAGCAGGGTTTGCAAGAGTACGGAGGGCAGCGGGAAAGAAGAAGGTGGGCAATGTTCACCTGCCTCCACCTTCCAAGGAAGCTTGGAGTCAAACCCTGTCTGCACTTTAGGGGGGACCCTAAAGGCCCCGGCAGGCATCAGGATGGCCCCAGGAGGGGGGTTTGCAGGACTCTGGGGCACCAGGAAAGGAGCAGGATCATCCCTGGAAAGCTGGGAGAGAAATCCAGAGACGGCTCCCCTGGGATCCAGGCAAGGGCTGAATTCAGGCAGGCAATTAGATCCAGAGGCTGCCTGGGCTATGGCAGCTATCAGTTCTGCTTCATAGATTTCTGGGGGGTTTATATATATATATATATATATATATATATATATATCTGTATTTAGTTCTTTGTATTTATTCCTTCTCTGTTGACACTGACTGTAGGGTTGTCTAACAGCTTTTCAGACAATTGGGTTTGATTTTGTTCCACAAACCTTACCTAGATCCATATTCATTAGCTGACTCTCTGCTGCCATCAAAATTGAGGGAAGTAACACCTTTTAGCACTGCTTAGAAACAGAAGAGATTAAACTAAACTCTGCAGCTCCAATGAGCTAAGGAATTATGTCCTATCCACCTTCATGAAGTCGCAAAGACCAAAATCTCTTGACAGCATGCCATTTCCTTTCAGCCTTGTGCAGTGAGCCTTCAGCTCATCATGGATCAAAAGATGCTTCACTAAATTACAAGAAAAATTACTGCATTCTGTTTAGTTGCAATCCTGCTAGTCATAACAAATCCTGTGGGCATCAGCTGGGCTCCAGAAAAATCATATGCAACAGCAACACCATCTTCAGAGGCTCTCCCACTCCCTTACCTAATCATTGCTCCGGGACTGTAGAAGACTTGTCCCCACCCTTCACACCTACAGCAACAAACCTACAAATCTTCCAAATAGTTCTTAAATTCCAGGTCCCTCCGGAACATTCCCGCTTAAAACCGCACAGCTGCCCACGGGACAAAGGTCCAGTGTTACAAGCTTCTGCTCTCCCTCCACACACGCCCCTTACACATCTTGCACTGCTGCTCTGAAACTGCAAAATTTGTCAGCAGCGCCATTAGACTCAGAATTGGGGAAACAATTCCTTCTGCTGGGTTAACTTGGAAACAGTTCAAGGTACAGGAGTTATTTATTATTCACGCTCATGGAATGCCCCTGCCCTGCAGAGCTCCAGCACTACTGTGCAGAGCATTTGATGGAGCCAAACAGAAAGGACTGCTGTCCCAAAAGAAGAGTCTGGGAGGAACTCCCGGTGTCCTTCATGCCTTGAGAAAATGAAGGAGCACTCACTGTTGGGCTAAAGGGTACAAATTCAGTTCAGATGACAAATTTTCCAGGGTGATCCCCCTCCTCTTTATCTTCCAACACAACTACAAACAAACCAAATGATAGATTGCACAAGGAATAAGGGATGTTGAAAAGCAAATCTCTAAACTAAGCCTGGCATGCTCACCCAGGAGTTCAACACAGCAAGGCAGGCACTCTGCACTACCTAGTTCATGGTAAGAGATTTCTAAACTCTACCAAATGAAGTTAAGAAATGAAACAGAGAGCAATAGAACCATATTTTAATTCATTTAAAGGTAGGGAATAACACAGAATCTTTGCCATGAAACTAGGGGATTTTTCCGTCTTATCTATTGCCCGAGTAAGATTAGAAATTGGGAAAAAAACCCCACTGAAACTGCAAATGCATTTGGCCCCCGGATAGAAACAAAAGGTAATTATTTGAAAACTAGAAAAAACTCCAAGAGGAAACATAAAACATTATGGAATATGTCTTATTTTGATCACCGAGAATTCCCCATGTTAAAGGCATGGAGAAAACCATCATTCACAAGTGGGAAAACAGAGGGAGTGTAAAAGTGAAATGGAGTTCTGACAGATGATGCTGTGTAGAATATGGGTTCCCAAAGCAACAGAAAAAAGGCACCCCGACAGCAGCAGCCTCAAAGATTGCATATTCCAGCTGAAGCACGCGGGTTTCTGTAGATTCACCTTGTAAACTGGCACACTTACTTGCCAAGGCTGCTCAACTTCTTTCATCTTCAACCACAAAACCTCCCAGTCCTTCCACAGCAATCACTCCATCAAATCAAGACAGACCAAAAAATGTTCTTTTCGCTGTTCACAGTAATATGAAGTTATGTGCCCAAGAGATACCATTTGAAGTCAGAAGGAACAAGCCAGCAAGTGTATAAAACTGGTATGTGAAGAAGTGATAAAAAGACAGGAAACTGAAGCCCATGGTTAATACAAAACCCCATGATTAATAGAACACAAATGCAGATGGGTATGAGAAGCTTGCATTGTCAAAGCAAAAATAATTTCTAACAAAAATCCCATTCCCAAGAATTGCATAGCACTTGTGGTGGCCACTCCTGATCTCTACATAATATGGCAGCAGTTCAACTGGCCCTAATCTGTTTTTCTGGATACAAGCAGGGAAGAAGTCAAGGTCCCAGTGACATGCAATTCTGTAACTTCATTAGAAACCTTTCATCTTTCAATCTTTGAAATCAAAGCAAGAAAAGAACCTGTTTTGACACCAACTATCCTTAGTAGCAACATTTTGCAGCACCCAATTTGAAAAGGTTAACCTGCCAGGCAATAATACAGAAAAGAAAAATGAAAAGGAGGGCAAGGAAAATCATCTGCTGCTGAAACTGCTCTTCTACAAAAACAAAGTGATATGAAGATTCAGCCCGTGAAGAACACATTCCTCAACCATGAGAGAAAAACACAATTCTTAAAAATCTCTTTGCTACATTAGAGATAGAAAATTGACTCCAAATCTGGTGTTCAGTACTTGTTGCTTGTTCAGTACTCAGACATCAGAATTACTACCACAATATTAGAAGAACAATCCAATCAACATATTCCAGGGATGCATTTTAATTAACTTGCTGGTGCCAGCCGTGCTGTGCTTTGGTTCTATCCATCCATCCTGCTGCAAAAAGGTTCAATTGTGTTTTCACCATCACGTCAAATCAGCTCTTGGACTCACAGCTCACCACAGACCTCGAAACAGGAGGCAAAGATCTACACCAGTTGGCCTTTCACAACTTCTCACCCATCTATTACCTTTCTCTGGCCAGCTTCAGAAAATGGGGGGGAAGCCATTCCAAAGAACACGACCAAGGAAATCACACAGCACTTGGCACTTTTTCCAGGCATCACATTTTTAATGGATGATGGGAAGTAACACAGAAGCAATTCCTGTCCACAGGAAAAAAAAAATTTTAAAATGGTTTTGTCTCAAGGACAATCACTGGATGTTGAAAATTTCTGCTGCTGAAAGTTACATGAGGTCCTCAACATTGAGCAATCAATATCCCCACAGTCTAAACGGTGAAATTACTACCTCGGCAAGGAGAACATTTTCAGGATTTGCAACTCATCTCCAAACCTCAGTAGAACTAAACCAGCAGAATTTCCCTGAGATGGCATTGTGTTCTGGAACCCCTCAAATACTCACTAAAACAGACTTGACTTTCACTAGGACAGCTGTTCATGAAAATCTGGGGGAAAACCTATGGGAAATGGCCATGTGCACGCATCTTCCTTCCCACAGCAGGCACAATCCAATACTCCTTTGAATGGCCTCAAAGTTGAGCAGCACTCATTGGCACAGCCTCTTCTCCCACAGACAGGCCAGGGAGCAACACGGCAGCGCCAGCCAGATGGGCAAGGACAAGAGAGAGCAGATGCCAACAAGGCTTGGAAGCTGTGCCAAGGGAGGTTTATGCTGGGCATTGGGAAGAACTTGTGCCCAGAAAGGGCCATCAGATACTGCAATGGCCTGACAGGGGGCTGCTGCTGGAGTCATCCTTGTGGCAGGTGTGCAAGGCAAGCCAGGCCGCAGCGCTCGGGCCCCGCTCTGCTGGCCATGCTTGCCGCCATGGCTCACAGCTTGGACTCAACATTCTCTTCTCAGGGCTCTCTGCAGCCAGTGCCTTCTGTGCTTCTGTGACATCACAGCCTCTGGGGACGGCACGGTGGCTGGCAACTGTCCCCAGCTGTTGCTGTGCCCCAGAGCCCAGGCAGAGCTGCTTGCAGAGAGACACCCAGAGCCTTTGTGCTGCTGCCAGAGCACTATGGCTGCTCACGGCTCTTCCTCGCTGCTGCAGCTTTACGTGCTGCTGCTCTTGGCCCATCCCCTCGACCCGTCCAGCAAACCTGAGCAGAGCACGGATACCTCTCCTGTGTTTCTGGAGGATTGCGACCTGGAGGAGACGGACCCCGAGCGCATCCGGTGGGCGGCCAGGACATTCCTGCTGATTGACCTGCTCATCATAGGAATGTCCATGGGATGGTCGCTGGGAAGAAGAATTCAGAGACGCTGGGGAGAGGTGAGGCGGGGGTGGGGGGTCAGGCAGGTGGGATGGGGCAGACCTTGAGGGCCTCTTGGGCACCCTTTGGCCAATGCCCTGCGGCAGAAGGGGCCTGAGCTCCTGGCTGGGCAATCCGGCCCAGGGGCTGAGCCCCATGGACAGCACCAAGCAGAGGCGGCCAGAGCTCTTCCTGCTGCAGCCTCTTCCCCGGGGCAGCCCAGCCCAACTGAGCCCGAGTCTCTGTCTCCCAGGCCAAAGGCAGCCCCAGAGGTGCCGGCCCCGCTCTGCCCCTCTGCCTCTTCCATGGGGATCCCTGTGCTTTGCCTTGCAGCGGAATCTCCAGAGCCCTTCGGGCCCTGCAGGGCCCCGCCGCCATCCAAGACTCGGCTGTGCAGAAGAGTTGGTGCAGCTGCTGAGGCAAAACCGTGACCTGATGCGGCTGCACCTTCGCTACAGCTCTCAGCCGAGGAGACCAACAACCAAGACGGCGGCAAAAGAGGGCACTGGGAGAAGACTCCGCACCTCCCCGCAGCTCTGACCTCCAGCGTCGCACTCCATCTACACAACGTTACGGGGAACGGGTGACCAGTGCCCAGCCCAGGCACTGCGACGTTCCCCACCGTAGAAGTTAGCCACACCCCTGTTGTTCATTGTTGGATTCCCCACCACGTTTCCCCCAAGAAGTTGACCTTTCCCTTAGTGTTCAGTTCTAAACAGTTCAAGTATTGAAGTTTTTTAGGCTTAAGATTCTTACCCCATAGTCTTCTAGTAACGTTGTTGTGTAGATTTTACAAGTAGTCAAGTGAATAAAGTTCACGTTTTCTACATGTTGCTGTGTCATTTTCTTGATGTTGCACCTGAGAGGGGACTCCTTGAGAGATGGGTTTGCATGGCAGCTCCAGACTGCCTGCAATGGAGAGCCCGAGTGCCCCAGCAGGGTTTGCAAGAGTACGGAGGGCAGCGGGAAAGAAGAAGGTGGGCAATGTTCACCTGCCTCCACCTTCCAAGGAAGCTTGGAGTCAAACCCTGTCTGCACTTTAGGGGGGACCCTAAAGGCCCCGGCAGGCATCAGGATGGCCCCAGGAGGGGGGTTTGCAGGACTCTGGGGCACCAGGAAAGGAGCAGGATCATCCCTGGAAAGCTGGGAGAGAAATCCAGAGACGGCTCCCCTGGGATCCAGGCAAGGGCTGAATTCAGGCAGGCAATTAGATCCAGAGGCTGCCTGGGCTATGGCAGCTATCAGTTCTGCTTCATAGATTTCTGGGGGGTTTATATATATATATATATATCTGTATTTAGTTCTTTGTATTTATTCCTTCTCTGTTGACACTGACTGTAGGGTTGTCTAACAGCTTTTCAGACAATTGGGTTTGATTTTGTTCCACAAACCTTACCTAGATCCATATTCATTAGCTGACTCTCTGCTGCCATCAAAATTGAGGGAAGTAACACCTTTTAGCACTGCTTAGAAACAGAAGAGATTAAACTAAACTCTGCAGCTCCAATGAGCTAAGGAATTATGTCCTATCCACCTTCATGAAGTCGCAAAGACCAAAATCTCTTGACAGCATGCCATTTCCTTTCAGCCTTGTGCAGTGAGCCTTCAGCTCATCATGGATCAAAAGATGCTTCACTAAATTACAAGAAAAATTACTGCATTCTGTTTAGTTGCAATCCTGCTAGTCATAACAAATCCTGTGGGCATCAGCTGGGCTCCAGAAAAATCATATGCAACAGCAACACCATCTTCAGAGGCTCTCCCACTCCCTTACCTAATCATTGCTCCGGGACTGTAGAAGACTTGTCCCCACCCTTCACACCTACAGCAACAAACCTACAAATCTTCCAAATAGTTCTTAAATTCCAGGTCCCTCCGGAACATTCCCGCTTAAAACCGCACAGCTGCCCACGGGACAAAGGTCCAGTGTTACAAGCTTCTGCTCTCCCTCCACACACGCCCCTTACACATCTTGCACTGCTGCTCTGAAACTGCAAAATTTGTCAGCAGCGCCATTAGACTCAGAATTGGGGAAACAATTCCTTCTGCTGGGTTAACTTGGAAACAGTTCAAGGTACAGGAGTTATTTATTATTCACGCTCATGGAATGCCCCTGCCCTGCAGAGCTCCAGCACTACTGTGCAGAGCATTTGATGGAGCCAAACAGAAAGGACTGCTGTCCCAAAAGAAGAGTCTGGGAGGAACTCCCGGTGTCCTTCATGCCTTGAGAAAATGAAGGAGCACTCACTGTTGGGCTAAAGGGTACAAATTCAGTTCAGATGACAAATTTTCCAGGGTGATCCCCCTCCTCTTTATCTTCCAACACAACTACAAACAAACCAAATGATAGATTGCACAAGGAATAAGGGATGTTGAAAAGCAAATCTCTAAACTAAGCCTGGCATGCTCACCCAGGAGTTCAACACAGCAAGGCAGGCACTCTGCACTACCTAGTTCATGGTAAGAGATTTCTAAACTCTACCAAATGAAGTTAAGAAATGAAACAAAGAGCAATAGAACCATATTTTAATTCATTTAAAGGTAGGGAATAACACAGAATCTTTGCCATGAAACTAGGGGATTTTTCTGTCTTATCTATTGCCCGAGTAAGATTAGAAATTGGGAAAAAAAACCCACTGAAACTGCAAATGCATTTGGCCCCCGGATAGAAATAAAAGGTAATTATTTGAAAACTAGAAAAAACTCCAAGAGGAAACATAAAACATTATGGAATATGTCTTACTTTGATCACCGAGAATTCCCCATGTTAAAGGCATGGAGAAAACCATCATTCACAAGTGGGAAAACAGAGGGAGTGTAAAAGTGAAATGGAGTTCTGACAGATGATGCTGTGTAGAATATGGGTTCCCAAAGCAACAGAAAAAAGGCACCCCGACAGCAGCAGCCTCAAAGATTGCATATTCCAGCTGAAGCACGCGGGTTTCTGTAGATTCACCTTGTAAACTGGCACACTTACTTGCCAAGGCTGCTCAACTTCTTTCATCTTCAACCACAAAACCTCCCAGTCCTTCCACAGCAATCACTCCATCAAATCAAGACAGACCAAAAAATGTTCTTTTCGCTGTTCACAGTAATATGAAGTTATGTGCCCAAGAGATACCATTTGAAGTCAGAAGGAACAAGCCAGCAAGTGTATAAAACTGGTATGTGAAGAAGTGATAAAAAGACAGGAAACTGAAGCCCATGGTTAATACAAAACCCCATGATTAATAGAACACAAATGCAGATGGGTATGAGAAGCTTGCATTGTCAAAGCAAAAATAATTTCTAACAAAAATCCCATTCCCAAGAATTGCATAGCACTTGTGGTGGCCACTCCTGATCTCTACATAATATGGCAGCAGTTCAACTGGCCCTAATCTGTTTTTCTGGATACAAGCAGGGAAGAAGTCAAGGTCCCAGTGACATGCAATTCTGTAACTTCATTAGAAACCTTTCATCTTTCAATCTTTGAAATCAAAGCAAGAAAAGAACCTGTTTTGACACCAACTATCCTTAGTAGCAACATTTTGCAGCACCCAATTTGAAAAGGTTAACCTGCCAGGCAATAATACAGAAAAGAAAAATGAAAAGGAGGGCAAGGAAAATCATCTGCTGCTGAAACTGCTCTTCTACAAAAACAAAGTGATATGAAGATTCAGCCCGTGAAGAACACATTCCTCAACCATGAGAGAAAAACACAATTCTTAAAAATCTCTTTGCTACATTAGAGATAGAAAATTGACTCCAAATCTGGTGTTCAGTACTTGTTGCTTGTTCAGTACTCAGACATCAGAATTACTACCACAATATTAGAAGAACAATCCAATCAACATATTCCAGGGATGCATTTTAATTAACTTGCTGGTGCCAGCCGTGCTGTGCTTTGGTTCTATCCATCCATCCTGCTGCAAAAAGGTTCAATTGTGTTTTCACCATCACGTCAAATCAGCTCTTGGACTCACAGCTCACCACAGACCTCGAAACAGGAGGCAAAGATCTACACCAGTTGGCCTTTCACAACTTCTCACCCATCTATTACCTTTCTCTGGCCAGCTTCAGAAAATGGGGGGGAAGCCATTCCAAAGAACACGACCAAGGAAATCACACAGCACTTGGCACTTTTTCCAGGCATCACATTTTTAATGGATGATGGGAAGTAACACAGAAGCAATTCCTGTCCACAGGAAAAAAAAAATTTTAAAATGGTTTTGTCTCAAGGACAATCACTGGATGTTGAAAATTTCTGCTGCTGAAAGTTACATGAGGTCCTCAACATTGAGCAATCAATATCCCCACAGTCTAAACGGTGAAATTACTACCTCGGCAAGGAGAACATTTTCAGGATTTGCAACTCATCTCCAAACCTCAGTAGAACTAAACCAGCAGAATTTCCCTGAGATGGCATTGTGTTCTGGAACCCCTCAAATACTCACTAAAACAGACTTGACTTTCACTAGGACAGCTGTTCATGAAAATCTGGGGGAAAACCTATGGGAAATGGCCATGTGCACGCATCTTCCTTCCCACAGCAGGCACAATCCAATACTCCTTTGAATGGCCTCAAAGTTGAGCAGCACTCATTGGCACAGCCTCTTCTCCCACAGACAGGCCAGGGAGCAACACGGCAGCGCCAGCCAGATGGGCAAGGACAAGAGAGAGCAGATGCCAACAAGGCTTGGAAGCTGTGCCAAGGGAGGTTTATGCTGGGCATTGGGAAGAACTTGTGCCCAGAAAGGGCCATCAGATACTGCAATGGCCTGACAGGGGGCTGCTGCTGGAGTCATCCTTGTGGCAGGTGTGCAAGGCAAGCCAGGCCGCAGCGCTCGGGCCCCGCTCTGCTGGCCATGCTTGCCGCCATGGCTCACAGCTTGGACTCAACATTCTCTTCTCAGGGCTCTCTGCAGCCAGTGCCTTCTGTGCTTCTGTGACATCACAGCCTCTGGGGACGGCACGGTGGCTGGCAACTGTCCCCAGCTGTTGCTGTGCCCCAGAGCCCAGGCAGAGCTGCTTGCAGAGAGACACCCAGAGCCTTTGTGCTGCTGCCAGAGCACTATGGCTGCTCACGGCTCTTCCTCCCTGCTGCAGCTTTACGTGCTGCTGCTCTTGGCCCATCCCCTCGACCCGTCCAGCAAACCTGAGCAGAGCACGGATACCTCTCCTGTGTTTCTGGAGGATTGCGACCTGGAGGAGACGGACCCCGAGCGCATCCGGTGGGCGGCCAGGACATTCCTGCTGATTGACCTGCTCATCATAGGAATGTCCATGGGATGGTCGCTGGGAAGAAGAATTCAGAGACGCTGGGGAGAGGTGAGGCGGGGGTGGGGGGTCAGGCAGGTGGGATGGGGCAGACCTTGAGGGCCTCTTGGGCACCCTTTGGCCAATGCCCTGCGGCAGAAGGGGCCTGAGCTCCTGGCTGGGCAATCCGGCCCAGGGGCTGAGCCCCATGGACAGCACCAAGCAGAGGCGGCCAGAGCTCTTCCTGCTGCAGCCTCTTCCCCGGGGCAGCCCAGCCCAACTGAGCCCGAGTCTCTGTCTCCCAGGCCAAAGGCAGCCCCAGAGGTGCCGGCCCCACTCTGCCCCTCTGCCTCTTCCATGGGGATCCCTGTGCTTTGCCTTGCAGCGGAATCTCCAGAGCCCTTCGGGCCCTGCAGGGCCCCGCCGCCATCCAAGACTCGGCTGTGCAGAAGAGTTGGTGCAGCTGCTGAGGCAAAACCGTGACCTGATGCGGCTGCACCTTCGCTACAGCTCTCAGCCGAGGAGACCAACAACCAAGACGGCGGCAAAAGAGGGCACTGGGAGAAGACTCCGCACCTCCCCGCAGCTCTGACCTCCAGCGTCGCACTCCATCTACACAACGTTACGGGGAACGGGTGACCAGTGCCCAGCCCAGGCACTGCGACGTTCCCCACCGTAGAAGTTAGCCACACCCCTGTTGTTCATTGTTGGATTCCCCACCACGTTTCCCCCAAGAAGTTGACCTTTCCCTTAGTGTTCAGTTCTAAACAGTTCAAGTATTGAAGTTTTTTAGGCTTAAGATTCTTACCCCATAGTCTTCTAGTAACGTTGTTGTGTAGATTTTACAAGTAGTCAAGTGAATAAAGTTCACGTTTTCTACATGTTGCTGTGTCATTTTCTTGATGTTGCACCTGAGAGGGGACTCCTTGAGAGATGGGTTTGCATGGCAGCTCCAGACTGCCTGCAATGGAGAGCCCGAGTGCCCCAGCAGGGTTTGCAAGAGTACGGAGGGCAGCGGGAAAGAAGAAGGTGGGCAATGTTCACCTGCCTCCACCTTCCAAGGAAGCTTGGAGTCAAACCCTGTCTGCACTTTAGGGGGGACCCTAAAGGCCCCGGCAGGCATCAGGATGGCCCCAGGAGGGGGGTTTGCAGGACTCTGGGGCACCAGGAAAGGAGCAGGATCATCCCTGGAAAGCTGGGAGAGAAATCCAGAGACGGCTCCCCTGGGATCCAGGCAAGGGCTGAATTCAGGCAGGCAATTAGATCCAGAGGCTGCCTGGGCTATGGCAGCTATCAGTTCTGCTTCATAGATTTCTGGGGGGTTTATATATATATATATATATCTGTATTTAGTTCTTTGTATTTATTCCTTCTCTGTTGACACTGACTGTAGGGTTGTCTAACAGCTTTTCAGACAATTGGGTTTGATTTTGTTCCACAAACCTTACCTAGATCCATATTCATTAGCTGACTCTCTGCTGCCATCAAAATTGAGGGAAGTAACACCTTTTAGCACTGCTTAGAAACAGAAGAGATTAAACTAAACTCTGCAGCTCCAATGAGCTAAGGAATTATGTCCTATCCACCTTCATGAAGTCGCAAAGACCAAAATCTCTTGACAGCATGCCATTTCCTTTCAGCCTTGTGCAGTGAGCCTTCAGCTCATCATGGATCAAAAGATGCTTCACTAAATTACAAGAAAAATTACTGCATTCTGTTTAGTTGCAATCCTGCTAGTCATAACAAATCCTGTGGGCATCAGCTGGGCTCCAGAAAAATCATATGCAACAGCAACACCATCTTCAGAGGCTCTCCCACTCCCTTACCTAATCATTGCTCCGGGACTGTAGAAGACTTGTCCCCACCCTTCACACCTACAGCAACAAACCTACAAATCTTCCAAATAGTTCTTAAATTCCAGGTCCCTCCGGAACATTCCCGCTTAAAACCGCACAGCTGCCCACGGGACAAAGGTCCAGTGTTACAAGCTTCTGCTCTCCCTCCACACACGCCCCTTACACATCTTGCACTGCTGCTCTGAAACTGCAAAATTTGTCAGCAGCGCCATTAGACTCAGAATTGGGGAAACAATTCCTTCTGCTGGGTTAACTTGGAAACAGTTCAAGGTACAGGAGTTATTTATTATTCACGCTCATGGAATGCCCCTGCCCTGCAGAGCTCCAGCACTACTGTGCAGAGCATTTGATGGAGCCAAACAGAAAGGACTGCTGTCCCAAAAGAAGAGTCTGGGAGGAACTCCCGGTGTCCTTCATGCCTTGAGAAAATGAAGGAGCACTCACTGTTGGGCTAAAGGGTACAAATTCAGTTCAGATGACAAATTTTCCAGGGTGATCCCCCTCCTCTTTATCTTCCAACACAACTACAAACAAACCAAATGATAGATTGCACAAGGAATAAGGGATGTTGAAAAGCAAATCTCTAAACTAAGCCTGGCATGCTCACCCAGGAGTTCAACACAGCAAGGCAGGCACTCTGCACTACCTAGTTCATGGTAAGAGATTTCTAAACTCTACCAAATGAAGTTAAGAAATGAAACAAAGAGCAATAGAACCATATTTTAATTCATTTAAAGGTAGGGAATAACACAGAATCTTTGCCATGAAACTAGGGGATTTTTCTGTCTTATCTATTGCCCGAGTAAGATTAGAAATTGGGAAAAAAAACCCACTGAAACTGCAAATGCATTTGGCCCCCGGATAGAAATAAAAGGTAATTATTTGAAAACTAGAAAAAACTCCAAGAGGAAACATAAAACATTATGGAATATGTCTTACTTTGATCACCGAGAATTCCCCATGTTAAAGGCATGGAGAAAACCATCATTCACAAGTGGGAAAACAGAGGGAGTGTAAAAGTGAAATGGAGTTCTGACAGATGATGCTGTGTAGAATATGGGTTCCCAAAGCAACAGAAAAAAGGCACCCCGACAGCAGCAGCCTCAAAGATTGCATATTCCAGCTGAAGCACGCGGGTTTCTGTAGATTCACCTTGTAAACTGGCACACTTACTTGCCAAGGCTGCTCAACTTCTTTCATCTTCAACCACAAAACCTCCCAGTCCTTCCACAGCAATCACTCCATCAAATCAAGACAGACCAAAAAATGTTCTTTTCGCTGTTCACAGTAATATGAAGTTATGTGCCCAAGAGATACCATTTGAAGTCAGAAGGAACAAGCCAGCAAGTGTATAAAACTGGTATGTGAAGAAGTGATAAAAAGACAGGAAACTGAAGCCCATGGTTAATACAAAACCCCATGATTAATAGAACACAAATGCAGATGGGTATGAGAAGCTTGCATTGTCAAAGCAAAAATAATTTCTAACAAAAATCCCATTCCCAAGAATTGCATAGCACTTGTGGTGGCCACTCCTGATCTCTACATAATATGGCAGCAGTTCAACTGGCCCTAATCTGTTTTTCTGGATACAAGCAGGGAAGAAGTCAAGGTCCCAGTGACATGCAATTCTGTAACTTCATTAGAAACCTTTCATCTTTCAATCTTTGAAATCAAAGCAAGAAAAGAACCTGTTTTGACACCAACTATCCTTAGTAGCAACATTTTGCAGCACCCAATTTGAAAAGGTTAACCTGCCAGGCAATAATACAGAAAAGAAAAATGAAAAGGAGGGCAAGGAAAATCATCTGCTGCTGAAACTGCTCTTCTACAAAAACAAAGTGATATGAAGATTCAGCCCGTGAAGAACACATTCCTCAACCATGAGAGAAAAACACAATTCTTAAAAATCTCTTTGCTACATTAGAGATAGAAAATTGACTCCAAATCTGGTGTTCAGTACTTGTTGCTTGTTCAGTACTCAGACATCAGAATTACTACCACAATATTAGAAGAACAATCCAATCAACATATTCCAGGGATGCATTTTAATTAACTTGCTGGTGCCAGCCGTGCTGTGCTTTGGTTCTATCCATCCATCCTGCTGCAAAAAGGTTCAATTGTGTTTTCACCATCACGTCAAATCAGCTCTTGGACTCACAGCTCACCACAGACCTCGAAACAGGAGGCAAAGATCTACACCAGTTGGCCTTTCACAACTTCTCACCCATCTATTACCTTTCTCTGGCCAGCTTCAGAAAATGGGGGGGAAGCCATTCCAAAGAACACGACCAAGGAAATCACACAGCACTTGGCACTTTTTCCAGGCATCACATTTTTAATGGATGATGGGAAGTAACACAGAAGCAATTCCTGTCCACAGGAAAAAAAAAATTTTAAAATGGTTTTGTCTCAAGGACAATCACTGGATGTTGAAAATTTCTGCTGCTGAAAGTTACATGAGGTCCTCAACATTGAGCAATCAATATCCCCACAGTCTAAACGGTGAAATTACTACCTCGGCAAGGAGAACATTTTCAGGATTTGCAACTCATCTCCAAACCTCAGTAGAACTAAACCAGCAGAATTTCCCTGAGATGGCATTGTGTTCTGGAACCCCTCAAATACTCACTAAAACAGACTTGACTTTCACTAGGACAGCTGTTCATGAAAATCTGGGGGAAAACCTATGGGAAATGGCCATGTGCACGCATCTTCCTTCCCACAGCAGGCACAATCCAATACTCCTTTGAATGGCCTCAAAGTTGAGCAGCACTCATTGGCACAGCCTCTTCTCCCACAGACAGGCCAGGGAGCAACACGGCAGCGCCAGCCAGATGGGCAAGGACAAGAGAGAGCAGATGCCAACAAGGCTTGGAAGCTGTGCCAAGGGAGGTTTATGCTGGGCATTGGGAAGAACTTGTGCCCAGAAAGGGCCATCAGATACTGCAATGGCCTGACAGGGGGCTGCTGCTGGAGTCATCCTTGTGGCAGGTGTGCAAGGCAAGCCAGGCCGCAGCGCTCGGGCCCCGCTCTGCTGGCCATGCTTGCCGCCATGGCTCACAGCTTGGACTCAACATTCTCTTCTCAGGGCTCTCTGCAGCCAGTGCCTTCTGTGCTTCTGTGACATCACAGCCTCTGGGGACGGCACGGTGGCTGGCAACTGTCCCCAGCTGTTGCTGTGCCCCAGAGCCCAGGCAGAGCTGCTTGCAGAGAGACACCCAGAGCCTTTGTGCTGCTGCCAGAGCACTATGGCTGCTCACGGCTCTTCCTCCCTGCTGCAGCTTTACGTGCTGCTGCTCTTGGCCCATCCCCTCGACCCGTCCAGCAAACCTGAGCAGAGCACGGATACCTCTCCTGTGTTTCTGGAGGATTGCGACCTGGAGGAGACGGACCCCGAGCGCATCCGGTGGGCGGCCAGGACATTCCTGCTGATTGACCTGCTCATCATAGGAATGTCCATGGGATGGTCGCTGGGAAGAAGAATTCAGAGACGCTGGGGAGAGGTGAGGCGGGGGTGGGGGGTCAGGCAGGTGGGATGGGGCAGACCTTGAGGGCCTCTTGGGCACCCTTTGGCCAATGCCCTGCGGCAGAAGGGGCCTGAGCTCCTGGCTGGGCAATCCGGCCCAGGGGCTGAGCCCCATGGACAGCACCAAGCAGAGGCGGCCAGAGCTCTTCCTGCTGCAGCCTCTTCCCCGGGGCAGCCCAGCCCAACTGAGCCCGAGTCTCTGTCTCCCAGGCCAAAGGCAGCCCCAGAGGTGCCGGCCCCGCTCTGCCCCTCTGCCTCTTCCATGGGGATCCCTGTGCTTTGCCTTGCAGCGGAATCTCCAGAGCCCTTCGGGCCCTGCAGGGCCCCGCCGCCATCCAAGACTCGGCTGTGCAGAAGAGTTGGTGCAGCTGCTGAGGCAAAACCGTGACCTGATGCGGCTGCACCTTCGCTACAGCTCTCAGCCGAGGAGACCAACAACCAAGACGGCGGCAAAAGAGGGCACTGGGAGAAGACTCCGCACCTCCCCGCAGCTCTGACCTCCAGCGTCGCACTCCATCTACACAACGTTACGGGGAACGGGTGACCAGTGCCCAGCCCAGGCACTGCGACGTTCCCCACCGTAGAAGTTAGCCACACCCCTGTTGTTCATTGTTGGATTCCCCACCACGTTTCCCCCAAGAAGTTGACCTTTCCCTTAGTGTTCAGTTCTAAACAGTTCAAGTATTGAAGTTTTTTAGGCTTAAGATTCTTACCCCATAGTCTTCTAGTAACGTTGTTGTGTAGATTTTACAAGTAGTCAAGTGAATAAAGTTCACGTTTTCTACATGTTGCTGTGTCATTTTCTTGATGTTGCACCTGAGAGGGGACTCCTTGAGAGATGGGTTTGCATGGCAGCTCCAGACTGCCTGCAATGGAGAGCCCGAGTGCCCCAGCAGGGTTTGCAAGAGTACGGAGGGCAGCGGGAAAGAAGAAGGTGGGCAATGTTCACCTGCCTCCACCTTCCAAGGAAGCTTGGAGTCAAACCCTGTCTGCACTTTAGGGGGGACCCTAAAGGCCCCGGCAGGCATCAGGATGGCCCCAGGAGGGGGGTTTGCAGGACTCTGGGGCACCAGGAAAGGAGCAGGATCATCCCTGGAAAGCTGGGAGAGAAATCCAGAGACGGCTCCCCTGGGATCCAGGCAAGGGCTGAATTCAGGCAGGCAATTAGATCCAGAGGCTGCCTGGGCTATGGCAGCTATCAGTTCTGCTTCATAGATTTCTGGGGGGTTTATATATATATATATATATCTGTATTTAGTTCTTTGTATTTATTCCTTCTCTGTTGACACTGACTGTAGGGTTGTCTAACAGCTTTTCAGACAATTGGGTTTGATTTTGTTCCACAAACCTTACCTAGATCCATATTCATTAGCTGACTCTCTGCTGCCATCAAAATTGAGGGAAGTAACACCTTTTAGCACTGCTTAGAAACAGAAGAGATTAAACTAAACTCTGCAGCTCCAATGAGCTAAGGAATTATGTCCTATCCACCTTCATGAAGTCGCAAAGACCAAAATCTCTTGACAGCATGCCATTTCCTTTCAGCCTTGTGCAGTGAGCCTTCAGCTCATCATGGATCAAAAGATGCTTCACTAAATTACAAGAAAAATTACTGCATTCTGTTTAGTTGCAATCCTGCTAGTCATAACAAATCCTGTGGGCATCAGCTGGGCTCCAGAAAAATCATATGCAACAGCAACACCATCTTCAGAGGCTCTCCCACTCCCTTACCTAATCATTGCTCCGGGACTGTAGAAGACTTGTCCCCACCCTTCACACCTACAGCAACAAACCTACAAATCTTCCAAATAGTTCTTAAATTCCAGGTCCCTCCGGAACATTCCCGCTTAAAACCGCACAGCTGCCCACGGGACAAAGGTCCAGTGTTACAAGCTTCTGCTCTCCCTCCACACACGCCCCTTACACATCTTGCACTGCTGCTCTGAAACTGCAAAATTTGTCAGCAGCGCCATTAGACTCAGAATTGGGGAAACAATTCCTTCTGCTGGGTTAACTTGGAAACAGTTCAAGGTACAGGAGTTATTTATTATTCACGCTCATGGAATGCCCCTGCCCTGCAGAGCTCCAGCACTACTGTGCAGAGCATTTGATGGAGCCAAACAGAAAGGACTGCTGTCCCAAAAGAAGAGTCTGGGAGGAACTCCCGGTGTCCTTCATGCCTTGAGAAAATGAAGGAGCACTCACTGTTGGGCTAAAGGGTACAAATTCAGTTCAGATGACAAATTTTCCAGGGTGATCCCCCTCCTCTTTATCTTCCAACACAACTACAAACAAACCAAATGATAGATTGCACAAGGAATAAGGGATGTTGAAAAGCAAATCTCTAAACTAAGCCTGGCATGCTCACCCAGGAGTTCAACACAGCAAGGCAGGCACTCTGCACTACCTAGTTCATGGTAAGAGATTTCTAAACTCTACCAAATGAAGTTAAGAAATGAAACAAAGAGCAATAGAACCATATTTTAATTCATTTAAAGGTAGGGAATAACACAGAATCTTTGCCATGAAACTAGGGGATTTTTCTGTCTTATCTATTGCCCGAGTAAGATTAGAAATTGGGAAAAAAAACCCACTGAAACTGCAAATGCATTTGGCCCCCGGATAGAAATAAAAGGTAATTATTTGAAAACTAGAAAAAACTCCAAGAGGAAACATAAAACATTATGGAATATGTCTTACTTTGATCACCGAGAATTCCCCATGTTAAAGGCATGGAGAAAACCATCATTCACAAGTGGGAAAACAGAGGGAGTGTAAAAGTGAAATGGAGTTCTGACAGATGATGCTGTGTAGAATATGGGTTCCCAAAGCAACAGAAAAAAGGCACCCCGACAGCAGCAGCCTCAAAGATTGCATATTCCAGCTGAAGCACGCGGGTTTCTGTAGATTCACCTTGTAAACTGGCACACTTACTTGCCAAGGCTGCTCAACTTCTTTCATCTTCAACCACAAAACCTCCCAGTCCTTCCACAGCAATCACTCCATCAAATCAAGACAGACCAAAAAATGTTCTTTTCGCTGTTCACAGTAATATGAAGTTATGTGCCCAAGAGATACCATTTGAAGTCAGAAGGAACAAGCCAGCAAGTGTATAAAACTGGTATGTGAAGAAGTGATAAAAAGACAGGAAACTGAAGCCCATGGTTAATACAAAACCCCATGATTAATAGAACACAAATGCAGATGGGTATGAGAAGCTTGCATTGTCAAAGCAAAAATAATTTCTAACAAAAATCCCATTCCCAAGAATTGCATAGCACTTGTGGTGGCCACTCCTGATCTCTACATAATATGGCAGCAGTTCAACTGGCCCTAATCTGTTTTTCTGGATACAAGCAGGGAAGAAGTCAAGGTCCCAGTGACATGCAATTCTGTAACTTCATTAGAAACCTTTCATCTTTCAATCTTTGAAATCAAAGCAAGAAAAGAACCTGTTTTGACACCAACTATCCTTAGTAGCAACATTTTGCAGCACCCAATTTGAAAAGGTTAACCTGCCAGGCAATAATACAGAAAAGAAAAATGAAAAGGAGGGCAAGGAAAATCATCTGCTGCTGAAACTGCTCTTCTACAAAAACAAAGTGATATGAAGATTCAGCCCGTGAAGAACACATTCCTCAACCATGAGAGAAAAACACAATTCTTAAAAATCTCTTTGCTACATTAGAGATAGAAAATTGACTCCAAATCTGGTGTTCAGTACTTGTTGCTTGTTCAGTACTCAGACATCAGAATTACTACCACAATATTAGAAGAACAATCCAATCAACATATTCCAGGGATGCATTTTAATTAACTTGCTGGTGCCAGCCGTGCTGTGCTTTGGTTCTATCCATCCATCCTGCTGCAAAAAGGTTCAATTGTGTTTTCACCATCACGTCAAATCAGCTCTTGGACTCACAGCTCACCACAGACCTCGAAACAGGAGGCAAAGATCTACACCAGTTGGCCTTTCACAACTTCTCACCCATCTATTACCTTTCTCTGGCCAGCTTCAGAAAATGGGGGGGAAGCCATTCCAAAGAACACGACCAAGGAAATCACACAGCACTTGGCACTTTTTCCAGGCATCACATTTTTAATGGATGATGGGAAGTAACACAGAAGCAATTCCTGTCCACAGGAAAAAAAAAATTTTAAAATGGTTTTGTCTCAAGGACAATCACTGGATGTTGAAAATTTCTGCTGCTGAAAGTTACATGAGGTCCTCAACATTGAGCAATCAATATCCCCACAGTCTAAACGGTGAAATTACTACCTCGGCAAGGAGAACATTTTCAGGATTTGCAACTCATCTCCAAACCTCAGTAGAACTAAACCAGCAGAATTTCCCTGAGATGGCATTGTGTTCTGGAACCCCTCAAATACTCACTAAAACAGACTTGACTTTCACTAGGACAGCTGTTCATGAAAATCTGGGGGAAAACCTATGGGAAATGGCCATGTGCACGCATCTTCCTTCCCACAGCAGGCACAATCCAATACTCCTTTGAATGGCCTCAAAGTTGAGCAGCACTCATTGGCACAGCCTCTTCTCCCACAGACAGGCCAGGGAGCAACACGGCAGCGCCAGCCAGATGGGCAAGGACAAGAGAGAGCAGATGCCAACAAGGCTTGGAAGCTGTGCCAAGGGAGGTTTACGCTGGGCATTGGGAAGAACTTGTGCCCAGAAAGGGCCATCAGATACTGCAATGGCCTGACAGGGGGCTGCTGCTGGAGTCATCCTTGTGGCAGGTGTGCAAGGCAAGCCAGGCCGCAGCGCTCGGGCCCCGCTCTGCTGGCCATGCTTGCCGCCATGGCTCACAGCTTGGACTCAACATTCTCTTCTCAGGGCTCTCTGCAGCCAGTGCCTTCTGTGCTTCTGTGACATCACAGCCTCTGGGGACGGCACGGTGGCTGGCAACTGTCCCCAGCTGTTGCTGCGCCCCAGAGCCCAGGCAGAGCTGCTTGCAGAGAGACACCCAGAGCCTTTGTGCTGCTGCCAGAGCACTATGGCTGCTCACGGCTCTTCCTCCCTGCTGCAGCTTTACGTGCTGCTGCTCTTGGCCCATTCCCTCGACCCGTCCAGCAAACCTGAGCAGAGCACGGATACCTCTCCTGTGTTTCTGGAGGATTGCGACCTGGAGGAGACGGACCCCGAGCGCATCCGGTGGGCGGCCAGGACATTCCTGCTGATTGACCTGCTCATCATAGGAATGTCCATGGGATGGTCGCTCGGAAGAAGAATTCAGAGACGCTGGGGAGAGGTGAGGCGGGGGTGGGGGGTCAGGCAGGCAGGATGGGGCAGACCTTGAGGGCCTCTTGGGCACCCTTTGGCCAATGCCCTGCAGCAGAAGGGGCCTGAGCTCCTGGCTGGGCAATCCGGCCCAGGGGCTGAGCCCCATGGACAGCACCAAGCAGAGGCGGCCAGAGCTCTTCCTGCTGCAGTCTCTTCCCCGGGGCAGCCCAGCCCAACTGAGCCCGAGTCTCTGTCTCCCAGGCCAAAGGCAGCCCCAGAGGTGCCGGCCCCGCTCTGCCCCTCTGCCTCTTCCATGGGGATCCCTGTGCTTTGCCTTGCAGCGGAATCTCCAGAGCCCTTCGGGCCCTGCAGGGCCCCGCCGCCATCCAAGACTCGGCTGTGCAGAAGAGTTGGTGCAGCTGCTGAGGCAAAACCGTGACCTGATGCGGCTGCACCTTCGCTACAGCTCTCAGCCGAGGAGACCAACAACCAAGACGGCGGCAAAAGAGGGCACTGGGAGAAGACTCCGCACCTCCCCGCAGCTCTGACCTCCAGCGTCGCACTCCATCTACACAACGTTACGGGGAACGGGTGACCAGTGCCCAGCCCAGGCACTGCGACGTTCCCCACCGTAGAAGTTAGCCACACCCCTGTTGTTCATTGTTGGATTCCCCACCACGTTTCCCCCAAGAAGTTGACCTTTCCCTTAGTGTTCAGTTCTAAACAGTTCAAGTATTGAAGTTTTTTAGGCTTAAGATTCTTACCCCATAGTCTTCTAGTAACGTTGTTGTGTAGATTTTACAAGTAGTCAAGTGAATAAAGTTCACGTTTTCTACATGTTGCTGTGTCATTTTCTTGATGTTGCACCTGAGAGGGGACTCCTTGAGAGATGGGTTTGCATGGCAGCTCCAGACTGCCTGCAATGGAGAGCCCGAGTGCCCCAGCAGGGTTTGCAAGAGTACGGAGGGCAGCGGGAAAGAAGAAGGTGGCCAATGTTCACCTGCCTCCACCTTCCAAGGAAGCTTGGAGTCAAACCCTGTCTGCACTTTAGGGGGGACCCTAAAGGCCCCGGCAGGCATCAGGATGGCCCCAGGAGGGGGGTTTGCAGGACTCTGGGGCACCAGGAAAGGAGCAGGATCATCCCTGGAAAGCTGGGAGAGAAATCCAGAGACGGCTCCCCTGGGATCCAGGCAAGGGCTGAATTCAGGCAGGCAATTAGATCCAGAGGCTGCCTGGGCTATGGCAGCTATCAGTTCTGCTTCATAGATTTCTGGGGGGTTTATATATATATATATATATCTGTATTTAGTTCTTTGTATTTATTCCTTCTCTGTTGACACTGACTGTAGGGTTGTCTAACAGCTTTTCAGACAATTGGGTTTGATTTTGTTCCACAAACCTTACCTAGATCCATATTCATTAGCTGACTCTCTGCTGCCATCAAAATTGAGGGAAGTAACACCTTTTAGCACTGCTTAGAAACAGAAGAGATTAAACTAAACTCTGCAGCTCCAATGAGCTAAGGAATTATGTCCTATCCACCTTCATGAAGTCGCAAAGACCAAAATCTCTTGACAGCATGCCATTTCCTTTCAGCCTTGTGCAGTGAGCCTTCAGCTCATCATGGATCAAAAGATGCTTCACTAAATTACAAGAAAAATTACTGCATTCTGTTTAGTTGCAATCCTGCTAGTCATAACAAATCCTGTGGGCATCAGCTGGGCTCCAGAAAAATCATATGCAACAGCAACACCATCTTCAGAGGCTCTCCCACTCCCTTACCTAATCATTGCTCCGGGACTGTAGAAGACTTGTCCCCACCCTTCACACCTACAGCAACAAACCTACAAATCTTCCAAATAGTTCTTAAATTCCAGGTCCCTCCGGAACATTCCCGCTTAAAACCGCACAGCTGCCCACGGGACAAAGGTCCAGTGTTACAAGCTTCTGCTCTCCCTCCACACACGCCCCTTACACATCTTGCACTGCTGCTCTGAAACTGCAAAATTTGTCAGCAGCGCCATTAGACTCAGAATTGGGGAAACAATTCCTTCTGCTGGGTTAACTTGGAAACAGTTCAAGGTACAGGAGTTATTTATTATTCACGCTCATGGAATGCCCCTGCCCTGCAGAGCTCCAGCACTACTGTGCAGAGCATTTGATGGAGCCAAACAGAAAGGACTGCTGTCCCAAAAGAAGAGTCTGGGAGGAACTCCCGGTGTCCTTCATGCCTTGAGAAAATGAAGGAGCACTCACTGTTGGGCTAAAGGGTACAAATTCAGTTCAGATGACAAATTTTCCAGGGTGATCCCCCTCCTCTTTATCTTCCAACACAACTACAAACAAACCAAATGATAGATTGCACAAGGAATAAGGGATGTTGAAAAGCAAATCTCTAAACTAAGCCTGGCATGCTCACCCAGGAGTTCAACACAGCAAGGCAGGCACTCTGCACTACCTAGTTCATGGTAAGAGATTTCTAAACTCTACCAAATGAAGTTAAGAAATGAAACAAAGAGCAATAGAACCATATTTTAATTCATTTAAAGGTAGGGAATAACACAGAATCTTTGCCATGAAACTAGGGGATTTTTCCGTCTTATCTATTGCCCGAGTAAGATTAGAAATTGGGAAAAAAAACCCACTGAAACTGCAAATGCATTTGGCCCCCAGATAGAAACAAAAGGTAATTATTTGAAAACTAGAAAAAACTCCAAGAGGAAACATAAAACATTATGGAATATGTCTTACTTTGATCACCGAGAATTCCCCATGTTAAAGGCATGGAGAAAACCATCATTCACAAGTGGGAAAACAGAGGGAGTGTAAAAGTGAAATGGAGTTCTGACAGATGATGCTGTGTAGAATATGGGTTCCCAAAGCAACAGAAAAAAGGCACCCCGACAGCAGCAGCCTCAAAGATTGCATATTCCAGCTGAAGCACGCGGGTTTCTGTAGATTCACCTTGTAAACTGGCACACTTACTTGCCAAGGCTGCTCAACTTCTTTCATCTTCAACCACAAAACCTCCCAGTCCTTCCACAGCAATCACTCCATCAAATCAAGACAGACCAAAAAATGTTCTTTTCGCTGTTCACAGTAATATGAAGTTATGTGCCCAAGAGATACCATTTGAAGTCAGAAGGAACAAGCCAGCAAGTGTATAAAACTGATATGTGAAGAAGTGATAAAAAGACAGGAAACTGAAGCCCATGGTTAATACAAAACCCCATGATTAATAGAACACAAATGCAGATGGGTATGAGAAGCTTGCATTGTCAAAGCAAAAATAATTTCTAACAAAAATCCCATTCCCAAGAATTGCATAGCACTTGTGGTGGCCACTCCTGATCTCTACATAATATGGCAGCAGTTCAACTGGCCCTAATCTGTTTTTCTGGATACAAGCAGGGAAGAAGTCAAGGTCCCAGTGACATGCAATTCTGTAACTTCATTAGAAACCTTTCATCTTTCAATCTTTGAAATCAAAGCAAGAAAAGAACCTGTTTTGACACCAACTATCCTTAGTAGCAACATTTTGCAGCACCCAATTTGAAAAGGTTAACCTGCCAGGCAATAATACAGAAAAGAAAAATGAAAAGGAGGGCAAGGAAAATCATCTGCTGCTGAAACTGCTCTTCTACAAAAACAAAGTGATATGAAGATTCAGCCCGTGAAGAACACATTCCTCAACCATGAGAGAAAAACACAATTCTTAAAAATCTCTTTGCTACATTAGAGATAGAAAATTGACTCCAAATCTGGTGTTCAGTACTTGTTGCTTGTTCAGTACTCAGACATCAGAATTACTACCACAATATTAGAAGAACAATCCAATCAACATATTCCAGGGATGCATTTTAATTAACTTGCTGGTGCCAGCCGTGCTGTGCTTTGGTTCTATCCATCCATCCTGCTGCAAAAAGGTTCAATTGTGTTTTCACCATCACGTCAAATCAGCTCTTGGACTCACAGCTCACCACAGACCTCGAAACAGGAGGCAAAGATCTACACCAGTTGGCCTTTCACAACTTCTCACCCATCTATTACCTTTCTCTGGCCAGCTTCAGAAAATGGGGGGGAAGCCATTCCAAAGAACACGACCAAGGAAATCACACAGCACTTGGCACTTTTTCCAGGCATCACATTTTTAATGGATGATGGGAAGTAACACAGAAGCAATTCCTGTCCACAGGAAAAAAAAAATTTTAAAATGGTTTTGTCTCAAGGACAATCACTGGATGTTGAAAATTTCTGCTGCTGAAAGTTACACGAGGTCCTCAACATTGAGCAATCAATATCCCCACAGTCTAAACGGTGAAATTACTACCTCGGCAAGGAGAACATTTTCAGGATTTGCAACTCATCTCCAAACCTCAGTAGAACTAAACCAGCAGAATTTCCCTGAGATGGCATTGTGTTCTGGAACCCCTCAAATACTCACTAAAACAGACTTGACTTTCACTAGGACAGCTGTTCATGAAAATCTGGGGGAAAACCTATGGGAAATGGCCATGTGCACGCATCTTCCTTCCCACAGCAGGCACAATCCAATACTCCTTTGAATGGCCTCAAAGTTGAGCAGCACTCATTGGCACAGCCTCTTCTCCCACAGACAGGCCAGGGAGCAACACGGCAGCGCCAGCCAGATGGGCAAGGACAAGAGAGAGCAGATGCCAACAAGGCTTGGAAGCTGTGCCAAGGGAGGTTTACGCTGGGCATTGGGAAGAACTTGTGCCCAGAAAGGGCCATCAGATACTGCAATGGCCTGACAGGGGGCTGCTGCTGGAGTCATCCTTGTGGCAGGTGTGCAAGGCAAGCCAGGCCGCAGCGCTCGGGCCCCGCTCTGCTGGCCATGCTTGCCGCCATGGCTCACAGCTTGGACTCAACATTCTCTTCTCAGGGCTCTCTGCAGCCAGTGCCTTCTGTGCTTCTGTGACATCACAGCCTCTGGGGACGGCACGGTGGCTGGCAACTGTCCCCAGCTGTTGCTGCGCCCCAGAGCCCAGGCAGAGCTGCTTGCAGAGAGACACCCAGAGCCTTTGTGCTGCTGCCAGAGCACTATGGCTGCTCACGGCTCTTCCTCCCTGCTGCAGCTTTACGTGCTGCTGCTCTTGGCCCATCCCCTCGACCCGTCCAGCAAACCTGAGCAGAGCACGGATACCTCTCCTGTGTTTCTGGAGGATTGCGACCTGGAGGAGACGGACCCCGAGCGCATCCGGTGGGCGGCCAGGACATTCCTGCTGATTGACCTGCTCATCATAGGAATGTCCATGGGATGGTCGCTCGGAAGAAGAATTCAGAGACGCTGGGGAGAGGTGAGGCGGGGGTGGGGGGTCAGGCAGGTGGGATGGGGCAGACCTTGAGGGCCTCTTGGGCACCCTTTGGCCAATGCCCTGCGGCAGAAGGGGCCTGAGCTCCTGGCTGGGCAATCCGGCCCAGGGGCTGAGCCCCATGGACAGCACCAAGCAGAGGCGGCCAGAGCTCTGCCTGCTGCAGCCTCTTCCCCGGGGCAGCCCAACCCAACTGAGCCCGAGTCTCTGTCTCCCAGGCCAAAGGCAGCCCCAGAGGTGCCGGCCCCGCTCTGCCCCTCTGCCTCTTCCATGGGGATCCCTGTGCTTTGCCTTGCAGCGGAATCTCCAGAGCCCTTCGGGCCCTGCAGGGCCCCACCGCCATCTAAGACTCGGCTGTGCAGAAGAGTTGGTGCAGCTGCTGAGGCAAAACCGTGACCTGATGCGGCTGCACCTTCGCTACAGCTCTCAGCCGAGGAGACCAACAACCAAGACGGCGGCAAAAGAGGGCACTGGGAGAAGACTCCGCACCTCCCCGCAGCTCTGACCTCCAGCGTCGCACTCCATCTACACAACGTTACGGGGAACGGGTGACCAGTGCCCAGCCCAGGCACTGCGACGTTCCCCACCGTAGAAGTTAGCCACACCCCTGTTGTTCATTGTTGGATTCCCCACCACGTTTCCCCCAAGAAGTTGACCTTTCCCTTAGTGTTCAGTTCTAAACAGTTCAAGTATTGAAGTTTTTTAGGCTTAAGATTCTTACCCCATAGTCTTCTAGTAACGTTGTTGTGTAGATTTTACAAGTAGTCAAGTGAATAAAGTTCACGTTTTCTACATGTTGCTGTGTCATTTTCTTGATGTTGCACCTGAGAGGGGACTCCTTGAGAGATGGGTTTGCATGGCAGCTCCAGACTGCCTGCAATGGAGAGCCCGAGTGCCCCAGCAGGGTTTGCAAGAGTACGGAGGGCAGCGGGAAAGAAGAAGGTGGCCAATGTTCACCTGCCTCCACCTTCCAAGGAAGCTTGGAGTCAAACCCTGTCTGCACTTTAGGGGGGACCCTAAAGGCCCCGGCAGGCATCAGGATGGCCCCAGGAGGGGGGCTTGCAGGACTCTGGGGCACCAGGAAAGGAGCAGGATCATCCCTGGAAAGCTGGGAGAGAAATCCAGAGACGGCTCCCCTGGGATCCAGGCAAGGGCTGAATTCAGGCAGGCAATTAGATCCAGAGGCTGCCTGGGCTATGGCAGCTATCAGTTCTGCTTCATAGATTTCTGGGGGGTTTATATATATATATATATATATATATCTGTATTTAGTTCTTTGTATTTATTCCTTCTCTGTTGACACTGACTGTAGGGTTGTCTAACAGCTTTTCAGACAATTGGGTTTGATTTTGTTCCACAAACCTTACCTAGATCCATATTCATTAGCTGACTCTCTGCTGCCATCAAAATTGAGGGAAGTAACACCTTTTAGCACTGCTTAGAAACAGAAGAGATTAAACTAAACTCTGCAGCTCCAATGAGCTAAGGAATTATGTCCTATCCACCTTCATGAAGTCGCAAAGACCAAAATCTCTTGACAGCATGCCATTTCCTTTCAGCCTTGTGCAGTGAGCCTTCAGCTCATCATGGATCAAAAGATGCTTCACTAAATTACAAGAAAAATTACTGCATTCTGTTTAGTTGCAATCCTGCTAGTCATAACAAATCCTGTGGGCATCAGCTGGGCTCCAGAAAAATCATATGCAACAGCAACACCATCTTCAGAGGCTCTCCCACTCCCTTACCTAATCATTGCTCCGGGACTGTAGAAGACTTGTCCCCACCCTTCACACCTACAGCAACAAACCTACAAATCTTCCAAATAGTTCTTAAATTCCAGGTCCCTCCGGAACATTCCCGCTTAAAACCGCACAGCTGCCCACGGGACAAAGGTCCAGTGTTACAAGCTTCTGCTCTCCCTCCACACACGCCCCTTACACATCTTGCACTGCTGCTCTGAAACTGCAAAATTTGTCAGCAGCGCCATTAGACTCAGAATTGGGGAAACAATTCCTTCTGCTGGGTTAACTTGGAAACAGTTCAAGGTACAGGAGTTATTTATTATTCACGCTCATGGAATGCCCCTGCCCTGCAGAGCTCCAGCACTACTGTGCAGAGCATTTGATGGAGCCAAACAGAAAGGACTGCTGTCCCAAAAGAAGAGTCTGGGAGGAACTCCCGGTGTCCTTCATGCCTTGAGAAAATGAAGGAGCACTCACTGTTGGGCTAAAGGGTACAAATTCAGTTCAGATGACAAATTTTCCAGGGTGATCCCCCTCCTCTTTATCTTCCAACACAACTACAAACAAACCAAATGATAGATTGCACAAGGAATAAGGGATGTTGAAAAGCAAATCTCTAAACTAAGCCTGGCATGCTCACCCAGGAGTTCAACACAGCAAGGCAGGCACTCTGCACTACCTAGTTCATGGTAAGAGATTTCTAAACTCTACCAAATGAAGTTAAGAAATGAAACAGAGAGCAATAGAACCATATTTTAATTCATTTAAAGGTAGGGAATAACACAGAATCTTTGCCATGAAACTAGGGGATTTTTCCGTCTTATCTATTGCCCGAGTAAGATTAGAAATTGGGAAAAAAACCCCACTGAAACTGCAAATGCATTTGGCCCCCAGATAGAAACAAAAGGTAATTATTTGAAAACTAGAAAAAACTCCAAGAGGAAACATAAAACATTATGGAATATGTCTTATTTTGATCACCGAGAATTCCCCATGTTAAAGGCATGGAGAAAACCATCATTCACAAGTGGGAAAACAGAGGGAGTGTAAAAGTGAAATGGAGTTCTGACAGATGATGCTGTGTAGAATATGGGTTCCCAAAGCAACAGAAAAAAGGCACCCCGACAGCAGCAGCCTCAAAGATTGCATATTCCAGCTGAAGCACGCGGGTTTCTGTAGATTCACCTTGTAAACTGGCACACTTACTTGCCAAGGCTGCTCAACTTCTTTCATCTTCAACCACAAAACCTCCCAGTCCTTCCACAGCAATCACTCCATCAAATCAAGACAGACCAAAAAATGTTCTTTTCGCTGTTCACAGTAATATGAAGTTATGTGCCCAAGAGATACCATTTGAAGTCAGAAGGAACAAGCCAGCAAGTGTATAAAACTGGTATGTGAAGAAGTGATAAAAAGACAGGAAACTGAAGCCCATGGTTAATACAAAACCCCATGATTAATAGAACACAAATGCAGATGGGTATGAGAAGCTTGCATTGTCAAAGCAAAAATAATTTCTAACAAAAATCCCATTCCCAAGAATTGCATAGCACTTGTGGTGGCCACTCCTGATCTCTACATAATATGGCAGCAGTTCAACTGGCCCTAATCTGTTTTTCTGGATACAAGCAGGGAAGAAGTCAAGGTCCCAGTGACATGCAATTCTGTAACTTCATTAGAAACCTTTCATCTTTCAATCTTTGAAATCAAAGCAAGAAAAGAACCTGTTTTGACACCAACTATCCTTAGTAGCAACATTTTGCAGCACCCAATTTGAAAAGGTTAACCTGCCAGGCAATAATACAGAAAAGAAAAATGAAAAGGAGGGCAAGGAAAATCATCTGCTGCTGAAACTGCTCTTCTACAAAAACAAAGTGATATGAAGATTCAGCCCGTGAAGAACACATTCCTCAACCATGAGAGAAAAACACAATTCTTAAAAATCTCTTTGCTACATTAGAGATAGAAAATTGACTCCAAATCTGGTGTTCAGTACTTGTTGCTTGTTCAGTACTCAGACATCAGAATTACTACCACAATATTAGAAGAACAATCCAATCAACATATTCCAGGGATGCATTTTAATTAACTTGCTGGTGCCAGCCGTGCTGTGCTTTGGTTCTATCCATCCATCCTGCTGCAAAAAGGTTCAATTGTGTTTTCACCATCACGTCAAATCAGCTCTTGGACTCACAGCTCACCACAGACCTCGAAACAGGAGGCAAAGATCTACACCAGTTGGCCTTTCACAACTTCTCACCCATCTATTACCTTTCTCTGGCCAGCTTCAGAAAATGGGGGGGAAGCCATTCCAAAGAACACGACCAAGGAAATCACACAGCACTTGGCACTTTTTCCAGGCATCACATTTTTAATGGATGATGGGAAGTAACACAGAAGCAATTCCTGTCCACAGGAAAAAAAAAATTTTAAAATGGTTTTGTCTCAAGGACAATCACTGGATGTTGAAAATTTCTGCTGCTGAAAGTTACACGAGGTCCTCAACATTGAGCAATCAATATCCCCACAGTCTAAACGGTGAAATTACTACCTCGGCAAGGAGAACATTTTCAGGATTTGCAACTCATCTCCAAACCTCAGTAGAACTAAACCAGCAGAATTTCCCTGAGATGGCATTGTGTTCTGGAACCCCTCAAATACTCACTAAAACAGACTTGACTTTCACTAGGACAGCTGTTCATGAAAATCTGGGGGAAAACCTATGGGAAATGGCCATGTGCACGCATCTTCCTTCCCACAGCAGGCACAATCCAATACTCCTTTGAATGGCCTCAAAGTTGAGCAGCACTCATTGGCACAGCCTCTTCTCCCACAGACAGGCCAGGGAGCAACACGGCAGCGCCAGCCAGATGGGCAAGGACAAGAGAGAGCAGATGCCAACAAGGCTTGGAAGCTGTGCCAAGGGAGGTTTACGCTGGGCATTGGGAAGAACTTGTGCCCAGAAAGGGCCATCAGATACTGCAATGGCCTGACAGGGGGCTGCTGCTGGAGTCATCCTTGTGGCAGGTGTGCAAGGCAAGCCAGGCCGCAGCGCTCGGGCCCCGCTCTGCTGGCCATGCTTGCCGCCATGGCTCACAGCTTGGACTCAACATTCTCTTCTCAGGGCTCTCTGCAGCCAGTGCCTTCTGTGCTTCTGTGACATCACAGCCTCTGGGGACGGCACGGTGGCTGGCAACTGTCCCCAGCTGTTGCTGCGCCCCAGAGCCCAGGCAGAGCTGCTTGCAGAGAGACACCCAGAGCCTTTGTGCTGCTGCCAGAGCACTATGGCTGCTCACGGCTCTTCCTCCCTGCTGCAGCTTTACGTGCTGCTGCTCTTGGCCCATCCCCTCGACCCGTCCAGCAAACCTGAGCAGAGCACGGATACCTCTCCTGTGTTTCTGGAGGATTGCGACCTGGAGGAGACGGACCCCGAGCGCATCCGGTGGGCGGCCAGGACATTCCTGCTGATTGACCTGCTCATCATAGGAATGTCCATGGGATGGTCGCTCGGAAGAAGAATTCAGAGACGCTGGGGAGAGGTGAGGCGGGGGTGGGGGGTCAGGCAGGTGGGATGGGGCAGACCTTGAGGGCCTCTTGGGCACCCTTTGGCCAATGCCCTGCGGCAGAAGGGGCCTGAGCTCCTGGCTGGGCAATCCGGCCCAGGGGCTGAGCCCCATGGACAGCACCAAGCAGAGGCGGCCAGAGCTCTGCCTGCTGCAGCCTCTTCCCCGGGGCAGCCCAACCCAACTGAGCCCGAGTCTCTGTCTCCCAGGCCAAAGGCAGCCCCAGAGGTGCCGGCCCCGCTCTGCCCCTCTGCCTCTTCCATGGGGATCCCTGTGCTTTGCCTTGCAGCGGAATCTCCAGAGCCCTTCGGGCCCTGCAGGGCCCCACCGCCATCTAAGACTCGGCTGTGCAGAAGAGTTGGTGCAGCTGCTGAGGCAAAACCGTGACCTGATGCGGCTGCACCTTCGCTACAGCTCTCAGCCGAGGAGACCAACAACCAAGACGGCGGCAAAAGAGGGCACTGGGAGAAGACTCCGCACCTCCCCGCAGCTCTGACCTCCAGCGTCGCACTCCATCTACACAACGTTACGGGGAACGGGTGACCAGTGCCCAGCCCAGGCACTGCGACGTTCCCCACCGTAGAAGTTAGCCACACCCCTGTTGTTCATTGTTGGATTCCCCACCACGTTTCCCCCAAGAAGTTGACCTTTCCCTTAGTGTTCAGTTCTAAACAGTTCAAGTATTGAAGTTTTTTAGGCTTAAGATTCTTACCCCATAGTCTTCTAGTAACGTTGTTGTGTAGATTTTACAAGTAGTCAAGTGAATAAAGTTCACGTTTTCTACATGTTGCTGTGTCATTTTCTTGATGTTGCACCTGAGAGGGGACTCCTTGAGAGATGGGTTTGCATGGCAGCTCCAGACTGCCTGCAATGGAGAGCCCGAGTGCCCCAGCAGGGTTTGCAAGAGTACGGAGGGCAGCGGGAAAGAAGAAGGTGGCCAATGTTCACCTGCCTCCACCTTCCAAGGAAGCTTGGAGTCAAACCCTGTCTGCACTTTAGGGGGGACCCTAAAGGCCCCGGCAGGCATCAGGATGGCCCCAGGAGGGGGGCTTGCAGGACTCTGGGGCACCAGGAAAGGAGCAGGATCATCCCTGGAAAGCTGGGAGAGAAATCCAGAGACGGCTCCCCTGGGATCCAGGCAAGGGCTGAATTCAGGCAGGCAATTAGATCCAGAGGCTGCCTGGGCTATGGCAGCTATCAGTTCTGCTTCATAGATTTCTGGGGGGTTTATATATATATATATATATATATATCTGTATTTAGTTCTTTGTATTTATTCCTTCTCTGTTGACACTGACTGTAGGGTTGTCTAACAGCTTTTCAGACAATTGGGTTTGATTTTGTTCCACAAACCTTACCTAGATCCATATTCATTAGCTGACTCTCTGCTGCCATCAAAATTGAGGGAAGTAACACCTTTTAGCACTGCTTAGAAACAGAAGAGATTAAACTAAACTCTGCAGCTCCAATGAGCTAAGGAATTATGTCCTATCCACCTTCATGAAGTCGCAAAGACCAAAATCTCTTGACAGCATGCCATTTCCTTTCAGCCTTGTGCAGTGAGCCTTCAGCTCATCATGGATCAAAAGATGCTTCACTAAATTACAAGAAAAATTACTGCATTCTGTTTAGTTGCAATCCTGCTAGTCATAACAAATCCTGTGGGCATCAGCTGGGCTCCAGAAAAATCATATGCAACAGCAACACCATCTTCAGAGGCTCTCCCACTCCCTTACCTAATCATTGCTCCGGGACTGTAGAAGACTTGTCCCCACCCTTCACACCTACAGCAACAAACCTACAAATCTTCCAAATAGTTCTTAAATTCCAGGTCCCTCCGGAACATTCCCGCTTAAAACCGCACAGCTGCCCACGGGACAAAGGTCCAGTGTTACAAGCTTCTGCTCTCCCTCCACACACGCCCCTTACACATCTTGCACTGCTGCTCTGAAACTGCAAAATTTGTCAGCAGCGCCATTAGACTCAGAATTGGGGAAACAATTCCTTCTGCTGGGTTAACTTGGAAACAGTTCAAGGTACAGGAGTTATTTATTATTCACGCTCATGGAATGCCCCTGCCCTGCAGAGCTCCAGCACTACTGTGCAGAGCATTTGATGGAGCCAAACAGAAAGGACTGCTGTCCCAAAAGAAGAGTCTGGGAGGAACTCCCGGTGTCCTTCATGCCTTGAGAAAATGAAGGAGCACTCACTGTTGGGCTAAAGGGTACAAATTCAGTTCAGATGACAAATTTTCCAGGGTGATCCCCCTCCTCTTTATCTTCCAACACAACTACAAACAAACCAAATGATAGATTGCACAAGGAATAAGGGATGTTGAAAAGCAAATCTCTAAACTAAGCCTGGCATGCTCACCCAGGAGTTCAACACAGCAAGGCAGGCACTCTGCACTACCTAGTTCATGGTAAGAGATTTCTAAACTCTACCAAATGAAGTTAAGAAATGAAACAGAGAGCAATAGAACCATATTTTAATTCATTTAAAGGTAGGGAATAACACAGAATCTTTGCCATGAAACTAGGGGATTTTTCCGTCTTATCTATTGCCCGAGTAAGATTAGAAATTGGGAAAAAAACCCCACTGAAACTGCAAATGCATTTGGCCCCCAGATAGAAACAAAAGGTAATTATTTGAAAACTAGAAAAAACTCCAAGAGGAAACATAAAACATTATGGAATATGTCTTATTTTGATCACCGAGAATTCCCCATGTTAAAGGCATGGAGAAAACCATCATTCACAAGTGGGAAAACAGAGGGAGTGTAAAAGTGAAATGGAGTTCTGACAGATGATGCTGTGTAGAATATGGGTTCCCAAAGCAACAGAAAAAAGGCACCCCGACAGCAGCAGCCTCAAAGATTGCATATTCCAGCTGAAGCACGCGGGTTTCTGTAGATTCACCTTGTAAACTGGCACACTTACTTGCCAAGGCTGCTCAACTTCTTTCATCTTCAACCACAAAACCTCCCAGTCCTTCCACAGCAATCACTCCATCAAATCAAGACAGACCAAAAAATGTTCTTTTCGCTGTTCACAGTAATATGAAGTTATGTGCCCAAGAGATACCATTTGAAGTCAGAAGGAACAAGCCAGCAAGTGTATAAAACTGGTATGTGAAGAAGTGATAAAAAGACAGGAAACTGAAGCCCATGGTTAATACAAAACCCCATGATTAATAGAACACAAATGCAGATGGGTATGAGAAGCTTGCATTGTCAAAGCAAAAATAATTTCTAACAAAAATCCCATTCCCAAGAATTGCATAGCACTTGTGGTGGCCACTCCTGATCTCTACATAATATGGCAGCAGTTCAACTGGCCCTAATCTGTTTTTCTGGATACAAGCAGGGAAGAAGTCAAGGTCCCAGTGACATGCAATTCTGTAACTTCATTAGAAACCTTTCATCTTTCAATCTTTGAAATCAAAGCAAGAAAAGAACCTGTTTTGACACCAACTATCCTTAGTAGCAACATTTTGCAGCACCCAATTTGAAAAGGTTAACCTGCCAGGCAATAATACAGAAAAGAAAAATGAAAAGGAGGGCAAGGAAAATCATCTGCTGCTGAAACTGCTCTTCTACAAAAACAAAGTGATATGAAGATTCAGCCCGTGAAGAACACATTCCTCAACCATGAGAGAAAAACACAATTCTTAAAAATCTCTTTGCTACATTAGAGATAGAAAATTGACTCCAAATCTGGTGTTCAGTACTTGTTGCTTGTTCAGTACTCAGACATCAGAATTACTACCACAATATTAGAAGAACAATCCAATCAACATATTCCAGGGATGCATTTTAATTAACTTGCTGGTGCCAGCCGTGCTGTGCTTTGGTTCTATCCATCCATCCTGCTGCAAAAAGGTTCAATTGTGTTTTCACCATCACGTCAAATCAGCTCTTGGACTCACAGCTCACCACAGACCTCGAAACAGGAGGCAAAGATCTACACCAGTTGACCTTTCACAACTTCTCACCCATCTATTACCTTTCTCTGGCCAGCTTCAGAAAATGGGGGGGAAGCCATTCCAAAGAACACGACCAAGGAAATCACACAGCACTTGGCACTTTTTCCAGGCATCACATTTTTAATGGATGATGGGAAGTAACACAGAAGCAATTCCTGTCCACAGGAAAAAAAAAATTTTAAAATGGTTTTGTCTCAAGGACAATCACTGGATGTTGAAAATTTCTGCTGCTGAAAGTTACACGAGGTCCTCAACATTGAGCAATCAATATCCCCACAGTCTAAACGGTGAAATTACTACCTCGGCAAGGAGAACATTTTCAGGATTTGCAACTCATCTCCAAACCTCAGTAGAACTAAACCAGCAGAATTTCCCTGAGATGGCATTGTGTTCTGGAACCCCTCAAATACTCACTAAAACAGACTTGACATTCACTAGGACAGCTGTTCATGAAAATCTGGGGGAAAACCTATGGGAAATGGCCATGTGCACGCATCTTCCTTCCCACAGCAGGCACAATCCAATACTCCTTTGAATGGCCTCAAAGTTGAGCAGCACTCATTGGCACAGCCTCTTCTCCCACAGACAGGCCAGGGAGCAACACGGCAGCGCCAGCCAGATGGGCAAGGACAAGAGAGAGCAGATGCCAACAAGGCTTGGAAGCTGTGCTAAGGGAGGTTTATGCTGGGCATTGGGAAGAACTTGTGCCCAGAAAGGGCCATCAGATACTGCAATGGCCTGACAGGGGGCTGCTGCTGGAGTCATCCTTGTGGCAGGTGTGCAAGGCAAGCCAGGCCGCAGCGCTCGGGCCCCGCTCTGCTGGCCATGCTTGCCGCCATGGCTCACAGCTTGGACTCAACATTCTCTTCTCAGGGCTCTCTGCAGCCAGTGCCTTCTGTGCTTCTGTGACATCACAGCCTCTGGGGACGGCACGGTGGCTGGCAACTGTCCCCAGCTGTTGCTGTGCCCCAGAGCCCAGGCAGAGCTGCTTGCAGAGAGACACCCAGAGCCTTTGTGCTGCTGCCAGAGCACTATGGCTGCTCACGGCTCTTCCTCCCTGCTGCAGCTTTACGTGCTGCTGCTCTTGGCCCATCCCCTCGACCCGTCCAGCAAACCTGAGCAGAGCACGGATACCTCTCCTGTGTTTCTGGAGGATTGCGACCTGGAGGAGACGGACCCCGAGCGCATCCGGTGGGCGGCCAGGACATTCCTGCTGATTGACCTGCTCATCATAGGAATGTCCATGGGATGGTCGCTGGGAAGAAGAATTCAGAGACGCTGGGGAGAGGTGAGGCGGGGGTGGGGGGTCAGGCAGGTGGGATGGGGCAGACCTTGAGGGCCTCTTGGGCACCCTTTGGCCAATGCCCTGCGGCAGAAGGGGCCTGAGCTCCTGGCTGGGCAATCCGGCCCAGGGGCTGAGCCCCATGGACAGCACCAAGCAGAGGCGGCCAGAGCTCTGCCTGCTGCAGCCTCTTCCCCGGGGCAGCCCAGCCCAACTGAGCCCGAGTCTCTGTCTCCCAGGCCAAAGGCAGCCCCAGAGGTGCCGGCCCCGCTCTGCCCCTCTGCCTCTTCCATGGGGATCCCTGTGCTTTGCCTTGCAGCGGAATCTCCAGAGCCCTTCGGGCCCTGCAGGGCCCCACCGCCATCCAAGACTCGGCTGTGCAGAAGAGTTGGTGCAGCTGCTGAGGCAAAACCGTGACCTGATGCGGCTGCACCTTCGCTACAGCTCTCAGCCGAGGAGACCAACAACCAAGACGGCGGCAAAAGAGGGCACTGGGAGAAGACTCCGCACCTCCCCGCAGCTCTGACCTCCAGCGTCGCACTCCATCTACACAACGTTACGGGGAACGGGTGACCAGTGCCCAGCCCAGGCACTGCGACGTTCCCCACCGTAGAAGTTAGCCACACCCCTGTTGTTCATTGTTGGATTCCCCACCACGTTTCCCCCAAGAAGTTGACCTTTCCCTTAGTGTTCAGTTCTAAACAGTTCAAGTATTGAAGTTTTTTAGGCTTAAGATTCTTACCCCATAGTCTTCTAGTAACGTTGTTGTGTAGATTTTACAAGTAGTCAAGTGAATAAAGTTCACGTTTTCTACATGTTGCTGTGTCATTTTCTTGATGTTGCACCTGAGAGGGGACTCCTTGAGAGATGGGTTTGCATGGCAGCTCCAGACTGCCTGCAATGGAGAGCCCGAGTGCCCCAGCAGGGTTTGCAAGAGTACGGAGGGCAGCGGGAAAGAAGAAGGTGGCCAATGTTCACCTGCCTCCACCTTCCAAGGAAGCTTGGAGTCAAACCCTGTCTGCACTTTAGGGGGGACCCTAAAGGCCCCGGCAGGCATCAGGATGGCCCCAGGAGGGGGGTTTGCAGGACTCTGGGGCACCAGGAAAGGAGCAGGATCATCCCTGGAAAGCTGGGAGAGAAATCCAGAGACGGCTCCCCTGGGATCCAGGCAAGGGCTGAATTCAGGCAGGCAATTAGATCCAGAGGCTGCCTGGGCTATGGCAGCTATCAGTTCTGCTTCATAGATTTCTGGGGGGTTTATATATATATATATATATATCTGTATTTAGTTCTTTGTATTTATTCCTTCTCTGTTGACACTGACTGTAGGGTTGTCTAACA
The DNA here is from genome assembly GCF_030490865.1 of Poecile atricapillus. NCBI lineage: Eukaryota > Metazoa > Chordata > Aves > Passeriformes > Paridae > Poecile > Poecile atricapillus. The sequence goes on from NC_081285.1 coordinate 1,397,975, forward strand.
GCTTTTCAGACAATTGGGTTTGATTTTGTTCCACAAACCTTACCTAGATCCATATTCATTAGCTGACTCTCTGCTGCCATCAAAATTGAGGGAAGTAACACCTTTTAGCACTGCTTAGAAACAGAAGAGATTAAACTAAACTCTGCAGCTCCAATGAGCTAAGGAATTATGTCCTATCCACCTTCATGAAGTCGCAAAGACCAAAATCTCTTGACAGCATGCCATTTCCTTTCAGCCTTGTGCAGTGAGCCTTCAGCTCATCATGGATCAAAAGATGCTTCACTAAATTACAAGAAAAATTACTGCATTCTGTTTAGTTGCAATCCTGCTAGTCATAACAAATCCTGTGGGCATCAGCTGGGCTCCAGAAAAATCATATGCAACAGCAACACCATCTTCAGAGGCTCTCCCACTCCCTTACCTAATCATTGCTCCGGGACTGTAGAAGACTTGTCCCCACCCTTCACACCTACAGCAACAAACCTACAAATCTTCCAAATAGTTCTTAAATTCCAGGTCCCTCCGGAACATTCCCGCTTAAAACCGCACAGCTGCCCACGGGACAAAGGTCCAGTGTTACAAGCTTCTGCTCTCCCTCCACACACGCCCCTTACACATCTTGCACTGCTGCTCTGAAACTGCAAAATTTGTCAGCAGCGCCATTAGACTCAGAATTGGGGAAACAATTCCTTCTGCTGGGTTAACTTGGAAACAGTTCAAGGTACAGGAGTTATTTATTATTCACGCTCATGGAATGCCCCTGCCCTGCAGAGCTCCAGCACTACTGTGCAGAGCATTTGATGGAGCCAAACAGAAAGGACTGCTGTCCCAAAAGAAGAGTCTGGGAGGAACTCCCGGTGTCCTTCATGCCTTGAGAAAATGAAGGAGCACTCACTGTTGGGCTAAAGGGTACAAATTCAGTTCAGATGACAAATTTTCCAGGGTGATCCCCCTCCTCTTTATCTTCCAACACAACTACAAACAAACCAAATGATAGATTGCACAAGGAATAAGGGATGTTGAAAAGCAAATCTCTAAACTAAGCCTGGCATGCTCACCCAGGAGTTCAACACAGCAAGGCAGGCACTCTGCACTACCTAGTTCATGGTAAGAGATTTCTAAACTCTACCAAATGAAGTTAAGAAATGAAACAGAGAGCAATAGAACCATATTTTAATTCATTTAAAGGTAGGGAATAACACAGAATCTTTGCCATGAAACTAGGGGATTTTTCCGTCTTATCTATTGCCCGAGTAAGATTAGAAATTGGGAAAAAAACCCCACTGAAACTGCAAATGCATTTGGCCCCCGGATAGAAACAAAAGGTAATTATTTGAAAACTAGAAAAAACTCCAAGAGGAAACATAAAACATTATGGAATATGTCTTATTTTGATCACCGAGAATTCCCCATGTTAAAGGCATGGAGAAAACCATCATTCACAAGTGGGAAAACAGAGGGAGTGTAAAAGTGAAATGGAGTTCTGACAGATGATGCTGTGTAGAATATGGGTTCCCAAAGCAACAGAAAAAAGGCACCCCGACAGCAGCAGCCTCAAAGATTGCATATTCCAGCTGAAGCACGCGGGTTTCTGTAGATTCACCTTGTAAACTGGCACACTTACTTGCCAAGGCTGCTCAACTTCTTTCATCTTCAACCACAAAACCTCCCAGTCCTTCCACAGCAATCACTCCATCAAATCAAGACAGACCAAAAAATGTTCTTTTCGCTGTTCACAGTAATATGAAGTTATGTGCCCAAGAGATACCATTTGAAGTCAGAAGGAACAAGCCAGCAAGTGTATAAAACTGGTATGTGAAGAAGTGATAAAAAGACAGGAAACTGAAGCCCATGGTTAATACAAAACCCCATGATTAATAGAACACAAATGCAGATGGGTATGAGAAGCTTGCATTGTCAAAGCAAAAATAATTTCTAACAAAAATCCCATTCCCAAGAATTGCATAGCACTTGTGGTGGCCACTCCTGATCTCTACATAATATGGCAGCAGTTCAACTGGCCCTAATCTGTTTTTCTGGATACAAGCAGGGAAGAAGTCAAGGTCCCAGTGACATGCAATTCTGTAACTTCATTAGAAACCTTTCATCTTTCAATCTTTGAAATCAAAGCAAGAAAAGAACCTGTTTTGACACCAACTATCCTTAGTAGCAACATTTTGCAGCACCCAATTTGAAAAGGTTAACCTGCCAGGCAATAATACAGAAAAGAAAAATGAAAAGGAGGGCAAGGAAAATCATCTGCTGCTGAAACTGCTCTTCTACAAAAACAAAGTGATATGAAGATTCAGCCCGTGAAGAACACATTCCTCAACCATGAGAGAAAAACACAATTCTTAAAAATCTCTTTGCTACATTAGAGATAGAAAATTGACTCCAAATCTGGTGTTCAGTACTTGTTGCTTGTTCAGTACTCAGACATCAGAATTACTACCACAATATTAGAAGAACAATCCAATCAACATATTCCAGGGATGCATTTTAATTAACTTGCTGGTGCCAGCCGTGCTGTGCTTTGGTTCTATCCATCCATCCTGCTGCAAAAAGGTTCAATTGTGTTTTCACCATCACGTCAAATCAGCTCTTGGACTCACAGCTCACCACAGACCTCGAAACAGGAGGCAAAGATCTACACCAGTTGGCCTTTCACAACTTCTCACCCATCTATTACCTTTCTCTGGCCAGCTTCAGAAAATGGGGGGGAAGCCATTCCAAAGAACACGACCAAGGAAATCACACAGCACTTGGCACTTTTTCCAGGCATCACATTTTTAATGGATGATGGGAAGTAACACAGAAGCAATTCCTGTCCACAGGAAAAAAAAAATTTTAAAATGGTTTTGTCTCAAGGACAATCACTGGATGTTGAAAATTTCTGCTGCTGAAAGTTACACGAGGTCCTCAACATTGAGCAATCAATATCCCCACAGTCTAAACGGTGAAATTACTACCTCGGCAAGGAGAACATTTTCAGGATTTGCAACTCATCTCCAAACCTCAGTAGAACTAAACCAGCAGAATTTCCCTGAGATGGCATTGTGTTCTGGAACCCCTCAAATACTCACTAAAACAGACTTGACATTCACTAGGACAGCTGTTCATGAAAATCTGGGGGAAAACCTATGGGAAATGGCCATGTGCACGCATCTTCCTTCCCACAGCAGGCACAATCCAATACTCCTTTGAATGGCCTCAAAGTTGAGCAGCACTCATTGGCACAGCCTCTTCTCCCACAGACAGGCCAGGGAGCAACACGGCAGCGCCAGCCAGATGGGCAAGGACAAGAGAGAGCAGATGCCAACAAGGCTTGGAAGCTGTGCTAAGGGAGGTTTATGCTGGGCATTGGGAAGAACTTGTGCCCAGAAAGGGCCATCAGATACTGCAATGGCCTGACAGGGGGCTGCTGCTGGAGTCATCCTTGTGGCAGGTGTGCAAGGCAAGCCAGGCCGCAGCGCTCGGGCCCCGCTCTGCTGGCCATGCTTGCCGCCATGGCTCACAGCTTGGACTCAACATTCTCTTCTCAGGGCTCTCTGCAGCCAGTGCCTTCTGTGCTTCTGTGACATCACAGCCTCTGGGGACGGCACGGTGGCTGGCAACTGTCCCCAGCTGTTGCTGTGCCCCAGAGCCCAGGCAGAGCTGCTTGCAGAGAGACACCCAGAGCCTTTGTGCTGCTGCCAGAGCACTATGGCTGCTCACGGCTCTTCCTCCCTGCTGCAGCTTTACGTGCTGCTGCTCTTGGCCCATCCCCTCGACCCGTCCAGCAAACCTGAGCAGAGCACGGATACCTCTCCTGTGTTTCTGGAGGATTGCGACCTGGAGGAGACGGACCCCGAGCGCATCCGGTGGGCGGCCAGGACATTCCTGCTGATTGACCTGCTCATCATAGGAATGTCCATGGGATGGTCGCTGGGAAGAAGAATTCAGAGACGCTGGGGAGAGGTGAGGCGGGGGTGGGGGGTCAGGCAGGTGGGATGGGGCAGACCTTGAGGGCCTCTTGGGCACCCTTTGGCCAATGCCCTGCGGCAGAAGGGGCCTGAGCTCCTGGCTGGGCAATCCGGCCCAGGGGCTGAGCCCCATGGACAGCACCAAGCAGAGGCGGCCAGAGCTCTGCCTGCTGCAGCCTCTTCCCCGGGGCAGCCCAGCCCAACTGAGCCCGAGTCTCTGTCTCCCAGGCCAAAGGCAGCCCCAGAGGTGCCGGCCCCGCTCTGCCCCTCTGCCTCTTCCATGGGGATCCCTGTGCTTTGCCTTGCAGCGGAATCTCCAGAGCCCTTCGGGCCCTGCAGGGCCCCACCGCCATCCAAGACTCGGCTGTGCAGAAGAGTTGGTGCAGCTGCTGAGGCAAAACCGTGACCTGATGCGGCTGCACCTTCGCTACAGCTCTCAGCCGAGGAGACCAACAACCAAGACGGCGGCAAAAGAGGGCACTGGGAGAAGACTCCGCACCTCCCCGCAGCTCTGACCTCCAGCGTCGCACTCCATCTACACAACGTTACGGGGAACGGGTGACCAGTGCCCAGCCCAGGCACTGCGACGTTCCCCACCGTAGAAGTTAGCCACACCCCTGTTGTTCATTGTTGGATTCCCCACCACGTTTCCCCCAAGAAGTTGACCTTTCCCTTAGTGTTCAGTTCTAAACAGTTCAAGTATTGAAGTTTTTTAGGCTTAAGATTCTTACCCCATAGTCTTCTAGTAACGTTGTTGTGTAGATTTTACAAGTAGTCAAGTGAATAAAGTTCACGTTTTCTACATGTTGCTGTGTCATTTTCTTGATGTTGCACCTGAGAGGGGACTCCTTGAGAGATGGGTTTGCATGGCAGCTCCAGACTGCCTGCAATGGAGAGCCCGAGTGCCCCAGCAGGGTTTGCAAGAGTACGGAGGGCAGCGGGAAAGAAGAAGGTGGGCAATGTTCACCTGCCTCCACCTTCCAAGGAAGCTTGGAGTCAAACCCTGTCTGCACTTTAGGGGGGACCCTAAAGGCCCCGGCAGGCATCAGGATGGCCCCAGGAGGGGGGTTTGCAGGACTCTGGGGCACCAGGAAAGGAGCAGGATCATCCCTGGAAAGCTGGGAGAGAAATCCAGAGACGGCTCCCCTGGGATCCAGGCAAGGGCTGAATTCAGGCAGGCAATTAGATCCAGAGGCTGCCTGGGCTATGGCAGCTATCAGTTCTGCTTCATAGATTTCTGGGGGGTTTATATATATATATATATATATCTGTATTTAGTTCTTTGTATTTATTCCTTCTCTGTTGACACTGACTGTAGGGTTGTCTAACAGCTTTTCAGACAATTGGGTTTGATTTTGTTCCACAAACCTTACCTAGATCCATATTCATTAGCTGACTCTCTGCTGCCATCAAAATTGAGGGAAGTAACACCTTTTAGCACTGCTTAGAAACAGAAGAGATTAAACTAAACTCTGCAGCTCCAATGAGCTAAGGAATTATGTCCTATCCACCTTCATGAAGTCGCAAAGACCAAAATCTCTTGACAGCATGCCATTTCCTTTCAGCCTTGTGCAGTGAGCCTTCAGCTCATCATGGATCAAAAGATGCTTCACTAAATTACAAGAAAAATTACTGCATTCTGTTTAGTTGCAATCCTGCTAGTCATAACAAATCCTGTGGGCATCAGCTGGGCTCCAGAAAAATCATATGCAACAGCAACACCATCTTCAGAGGCTCTCCCACTCCCTTACCTAATCATTGCTCCGGGACTGTAGAAGACTTGTCCCCACCCTTCACACCTACAGCAACAAACCTACAAATCTTCCAAATAGTTCTTAAATTCCAGGTCCCTCCGGAACATTCCCGCTTAAAACCGCACAGCTGCCCACGGGACAAAGGTCCAGTGTTACAAGCTTCTGCTCTCCCTCCACACACGCCCCTTACACATCTTGCACTGCTGCTCTGAAACTGCAAAATTTGTCAGCAGCGCCATTAGACTCAGAATTGGGGAAACAATTCCTTCTGCTGGGTTAACTTGGAAACAGTTCAAGGTACAGGAGTTATTTATTATTCACGCTCATGGAATGCCCCTGCCCTGCAGAGCTCCAGCACTACTGTGCAGAGCATTTGATGGAGCCAAACAGAAAGGACTGCTGTCCCAAAAGAAGAGTCTGGGAGGAACTCCCGGTGTCCTTCATGCCTTGAGAAAATGAAGGAGCACTCACTGTTGGGCTAAAGGGTACAAATTCAGTTCAGATGACAAATTTTCCAGGGTGATCCCCCTCCTCTTTATCTTCCAACACAACTACAAACAAACCAAATGATAGATTGCACAAGGAATAAGGGATGTTGAAAAGCAAATCTCTAAACTAAGCCTGGCATGCTCACCCAGGAGTTCAACACAGCAAGGCAGGCACTCTGCACTACCTAGTTCATGGTAAGAGATTTCTAAACTCTACCAAATGAAGTTAAGAAATGAAACAGAGAGCAATAGAACCATATTTTAATTCATTTAAAGGTAGGGAATAACACAGAATCTTTGCCATGAAACTAGGGGATTTTTCCGTCTTATCTATTGCCCGAGTAAGATTAGAAATTGGGAAAAAAACCCCACTGAAACTGCAAATGCATTTGGCCCCCGGATAGAAACAAAAGGTAATTATTTGAAAACTAGAAAAAACTCCAAGAGGAAACATAAAACATTATGGAATATGTCTTATTTTGATCACCGAGAATTCCCCATGTTAAAGGCATGGAGAAAACCATCATTCACAAGTGGGAAAACAGAGGGAGTGTAAAAGTGAAATGGAGTTCTGACAGATGATGCTGTGTAGAATATGGGTTCCCAAAGCAACAGAAAAAAGGCACCCCGACAGCAGCAGCCTCAAAGATTGCATATTCCAGCTGAAGCACGCGGGTTTCTGTAGATTCACCTTGTAAACTGGCACACTTACTTGCCAAGGCTGCTCAACTTCTTTCATCTTCAACCACAAAACCTCCCAGTCCTTCCACAGCAATCACTCCATCAAATCAAGACAGACCAAAAAATGTTCTTTTCGCTGTTCACAGTAATATGAAGTTATGTGCCCAAGAGATACCATTTGAAGTCAGAAGGAACAAGCCAGCAAGTGTATAAAACTGGTATGTGAAGAAGTGATAAAAAGACAGGAAACTGAAGCCCATGGTTAATACAAAACCCCATGATTAATAGAACACAAATGCAGATGGGTATGAGAAGCTTGCATTGTCAAAGCAAAAATAATTTCTAACAAAAATCCCATTCCCAAGAATTGCATAGCACTTGTGGTGGCCACTCCTGATCTCTACATAATATGGCAGCAGTTCAACTGGCCCTAATCTGTTTTTCTGGATACAAGCAGGGAAGAAGTCAAGGTCCCAGTGACATGCAATTCTGTAACTTCATTAGAAACCTTTCATCTTTCAATCTTTGAAATCAAAGCAAGAAAAGAACCTGTTTTGACACCAACTATCCTTAGTAGCAACATTTTGCAGCACCCAATTTGAAAAGGTTAACCTGCCAGGCAATAATACAGAAAAGAAAAATGAAAAGGAGGGCAAGGAAAATCATCTGCTGCTGAAACTGCTCTTCTACAAAAACAAAGTGATATGAAGATTCAGCCCGTGAAGAACACATTCCTCAACCATGAGAGAAAAACACAATTCTTAAAAATCTCTTTGCTACATTAGAGATAGAAAATTGACTCCAAATCTGGTGTTCAGTACTTGTTGCTTGTTCAGTACTCAGACATCAGAATTACTACCACAATATTAGAAGAACAATCCAATCAACATATTCCAGGGATGCATTTTAATTAACTTGCTGGTGCCAGCCGTGCTGTGCTTTGGTTCTATCCATCCATCCTGCTGCAAAAAGGTTCAATTGTGTTTTCACCATCACGTCAAATCAGCTCTTGGACTCACAGCTCACCACAGACCTCGAAACAGGAGGCAAAGATCTACACCAGTTGGCCTTTCACAACTTCTCACCCATCTATTACCTTTCTCTGGCCAGCTTCAGAAAATGGGGGGGAAGCCATTCCAAAGAACACGACCAAGGAAATCACACAGCACTTGGCACTTTTTCCAGGCATCACATTTTTAATGGATGATGGGAAGTAACACAGAAGCAATTCCTGTCCACAGGAAAAAAAAAATTTTAAAATGGTTTTGTCTCAAGGACAATCACTGGATGTTGAAAATTTCTGCTGCTGAAAGTTACATGAGGTCCTCAACATTGAGCAATCAATATCCCCACAGTCTAAACGGTGAAATTACTACCTCGGCAAGGAGAACATTTTCAGGATTTGCAACTCATCTCCAAACCTCAGTAGAACTAAACCAGCAGAATTTCCCTGAGATGGCATTGTGTTCTGGAACCCCTCAAATACTCACTAAAACAGACTTGACTTTCACTAGGACAGCTGTTCATGAAAATCTGGGGGAAAACCTATGGGAAATGGCCATGTGCACGCATCTTCCTTCCCACAGCAGGCACAATCCAATACTCCTTTGAATGGCCTCAAAGTTGAGCAGCACTCATTGGCACAGCCTCTTCTCCCACAGACAGGCCAGGGAGCAACACGGCAGCGCCAGCCAGATGGGCAAGGACAAGAGAGAGCAGATGCCAACAAGGCTTGGAAGCTGTGCCAAGGGAGGTTTATGCTGGGCATTGGGAAGAACTTGTGCCCAGAAAGGGCCATCAGATACTGCAATGGCCTGACAGGGGGCTGCTGCTGGAGTCATCCTTGTGGCAGGTGTGCAAGGCAAGCCAGGCCGCAGCGCTCGGGCCCCGCTCTGCTGGCCATGCTTGCCGCCATGGCTCACAGCTTGGACTCAACATTCTCTTCTCAGGGCTCTCTGCAGCCAGTGCCTTCTGTGCTTCTGTGACATCACAGCCTCTGGGGACGGCACGGTGGCTGGCAACTGTCCCCAGCTGTTGCTGTGCCCCAGAGCCCAGGCAGAGCTGCTTGCAGAGAGACACCCAGAGCCTTTGTGCTGCTGCCAGAGCACTATGGCTGCTCACGGCTCTTCCTCCCTGCTGCAGCTTTACGTGCTGCTGCTCTTGGCCCATCCCCTCGACCCGTCCAGCAAACCTGAGCAGAGCACGGATACCTCTCCTGTGTTTCTGGAGGATTGCGACCTGGAGGAGACGGACCCCGAGCGCATCCGGTGGGCGGCCAGGACATTCCTGCTGATTGACCTGCTCATCATAGGAATGTCCATGGGATGGTCGCTGGGAAGAAGAATTCAGAGACGCTGGGGAGAGGTGAGGCGGGGGTGGGGGGTCAGGCAGGTGGGATGGGGCAGACCTTGAGGGCCTCTTGGGCACCCTTTGGCCAATGCCCTGCGGCAGAAGGGGCCTGAGCTCCTGGCTGGGCAATCCGGCCCAGGGGCTGAGCCCCATGGACAGCACCAAGCAGAGGCGGCCAGAGCTCTTCCTGCTGCAGCCTCTTCCCCGGGGCAGCCCAGCCCAACTGAGCCCGAGTCTCTGTCTCCCAGGCCAAAGGCAGCCCCAGAGGTGCCGGCCCCGCTCTGCCCCTCTGCCTCTTCCATGGGGATCCCTGTGCTTTGCCTTGCAGCGGAATCTCCAGAGCCCTTCGGGCCCTGCAGGGCCCCGCCGCCATCCAAGACTCGGCTGTGCAGAAGAGTTGGTGCAGCTGCTGAGGCAAAACCGTGACCTGATGCGGCTGCACCTTCGCTACAGCTCTCAGCCGAGGAGACCAACAACCAAGACGGCGGCAAAAGAGGGCACTGGGAGAAGACTCCGCACCTCCCCGCAGCTCTGACCTCCAGCGTCGCACTCCATCTACACAACGTTACGGGGAACGGGTGACCAGTGCCCAGCCCAGGCACTGCGACGTTCCCCACCGTAGAAGTTAGCCACACCCCTGTTGTTCATTGTTGGATTCCCCACCACGTTTCCCCCAAGAAGTTGACCTTTCCCTTAGTGTTCAGTTCTAAACAGTTCAAGTATTGAAGTTTTTTAGGCTTAAGATTCTTACCCCATAGTCTTCTAGTAACGTTGTTGTGTAGATTTTACAAGTAGTCAAGTGAATAAAGTTCACGTTTTCTACATGTTGCTGTGTCATTTTCTTGATGTTGCACCTGAGAGGGGACTCCTTGAGAGATGGGTTTGCATGGCAGCTCCAGACTGCCTGCAATGGAGAGCCCGAGTGCCCCAGCAGGGTTTGCAAGAGTACGGAGGGCAGCGGGAAAGAAGAAGGTGGGCAATGTTCACCTGCCTCCACCTTCCAAGGAAGCTTGGAGTCAAACCCTGTCTGCACTTTAGGGGGGACCCTAAAGGCCCCGGCAGGCATCAGGATGGCCCCAGGAGGGGGGTTTGCAGGACTCTGGGGCACCAGGAAAGGAGCAGGATCATCCCTGGAAAGCTGGGAGAGAAATCCAGAGACGGCTCCCCTGGGATCCAGGCAAGGGCTGAATTCAGGCAGGCAATTAGATCCAGAGGCTGCCTGGGCTATGGCAGCTATCAGTTCTGCTTCATAGATTTCTGGGGGGTTTATATATATATATATATATCTGTATTTAGTTCTTTGTATTTATTCCTTCTCTGTTGACACTGACTGTAGGGTTGTCTAACAGCTTTTCAGACAATTGGGTTTGATTTTGTTCCACAAACCTTACCTAGATCCATATTCATTAGCTGACTCTCTGCTGCCATCAAAATTGAGGGAAGTAACACCTTTTAGCACTGCTTAGAAACAGAAGAGATTAAACTAAACTCTGCAGCTCCAATGAGCTAAGGAATTATGTCCTATCCACCTTCATGAAGTCGCAAAGACCAAAATCTCTTGACAGCATGCCATTTCCTTTCAGCCTTGTGCAGTGAGCCTTCAGCTCATCATGGATCAAAAGATGCTTCACTAAATTACAAGAAAAATTACTGCATTCTGTTTAGTTGCAATCCTGCTAGTCATAACAAATCCTGTGGGCATCAGCTGGGCTCCAGAAAAATCATATGCAACAGCAACACCATCTTCAGAGGCTCTCCCACTCCCTTACCTAATCATTGCTCCGGGACTGTAGAAGACTTGTCCCCACCCTTCACACCTACAGCAACAAACCTACAAATCTTCCAAATAGTTCTTAAATTCCAGGTCCCTCCGGAACATTCCCGCTTAAAACCGCACAGCTGCCCACGGGACAAAGGTCCAGTGTTACAAGCTTCTGCTCTCCCTCCACACACGCCCCTTACACATCTTGCACTGCTGCTCTGAAACTGCAAAATTTGTCAGCAGCGCCATTAGACTCAGAATTGGGGAAACAATTCCTTCTGCTGGGTTAACTTGGAAACAGTTCAAGGTACAGGAGTTATTTATTATTCACGCTCATGGAATGCCCCTGCCCTGCAGAGCTCCAGCACTACTGTGCAGAGCATTTGATGGAGCCAAACAGAAAGGACTGCTGTCCCAAAAGAAGAGTCTGGGAGGAACTCCCGGTGTCCTTCATGCCTTGAGAAAATGAAGGAGCACTCACTGTTGGGCTAAAGGGTACAAATTCAGTTCAGATGACAAATTTTCCAGGGTGATCCCCCTCCTCTTTATCTTCCAACACAACTACAAACAAACCAAATGATAGATTGCACAAGGAATAAGGGATGTTGAAAAGCAAATCTCTAAACTAAGCCTGGCATGCTCACCCAGGAGTTCAACACAGCAAGGCAGGCACTCTGCACTACCTAGTTCATGGTAAGAGATTTCTAAACTCTACCAAATGAAGTTAAGAAATGAAACAAAGAGCAATAGAACCATATTTTAATTCATTTAAAGGTAGGGAATAACACAGAATCTTTGCCATGAAACTAGGGGATTTTTCTGTCTTATCTATTGCCCGAGTAAGATTAGAAATTGGGAAAAAAAACCCACTGAAACTGCAAATGCATTTGGCCCCCGGATAGAAATAAAAGGTAATTATTTGAAAACTAGAAAAAACTCCAAGAGGAAACATAAAACATTATGGAATATGTCTTACTTTGATCACCGAGAATTCCCCATGTTAAAGGCATGGAGAAAACCATCATTCACAAGTGGGAAAACAGAGGGAGTGTAAAAGTGAAATGGAGTTCTGACAGATGATGCTGTGTAGAATATGGGTTCCCAAAGCAACAGAAAAAAGGCACCCCGACAGCAGCAGCCTCAAAGATTGCATATTCCAGCTGAAGCACGCGGGTTTCTGTAGATTCACCTTGTAAACTGGCACACTTACTTGCCAAGGCTGCTCAACTTCTTTCATCTTCAACCACAAAACCTCCCAGTCCTTCCACAGCAATCACTCCATCAAATCAAGACAGACCAAAAAATGTTCTTTTCGCTGTTCACAGTAATATGAAGTTATGTGCCCAAGAGATACCATTTGAAGTCAGAAGGAACAAGCCAGCAAGTGTATAAAACTGGTATGTGAAGAAGTGATAAAAAGACAGGAAACTGAAGCCCATGGTTAATACAAAACCCCATGATTAATAGAACACAAATGCAGATGGGTATGAGAAGCTTGCATTGTCAAAGCAAAAATAATTTCTAACAAAAATCCCATTCCCAAGAATTGCATAGCACTTGTGGTGGCCACTCCTGATCTCTACATAATATGGCAGCAGTTCAACTGGCCCTAATCTGTTTTTCTGGATACAAGCAGGGAAGAAGTCAAGGTCCCAGTGACATGCAATTCTGTAACTTCATTAGAAACCTTTCATCTTTCAATCTTTGAAATCAAAGCAAGAAAAGAACCTGTTTTGACACCAACTATCCTTAGTAGCAACATTTTGCAGCACCCAATTTGAAAAGGTTAACCTGCCAGGCAATAATACAGAAAAGAAAAATGAAAAGGAGGGCAAGGAAAATCATCTGCTGCTGAAACTGCTCTTCTACAAAAACAAAGTGATATGAAGATTCAGCCCGTGAAGAACACATTCCTCAACCATGAGAGAAAAACACAATTCTTAAAAATCTCTTTGCTACATTAGAGATAGAAAATTGACTCCAAATCTGGTGTTCAGTACTTGTTGCTTGTTCAGTACTCAGACATCAGAATTACTACCACAATATTAGAAGAACAATCCAATCAACATATTCCAGGGATGCATTTTAATTAACTTGCTGGTGCCAGCCGTGCTGTGCTTTGGTTCTATCCATCCATCCTGCTGCAAAAAGGTTCAATTGTGTTTTCACCATCACGTCAAATCAGCTCTTGGACTCACAGCTCACCACAGACCTCGAAACAGGAGGCAAAGATCTACACCAGTTGGCCTTTCACAACTTCTCACCCATCTATTACCTTTCTCTGGCCAGCTTCAGAAAATGGGGGGGAAGCCATTCCAAAGAACACGACCAAGGAAATCACACAGCACTTGGCACTTTTTCCAGGCATCACATTTTTAATGGATGATGGGAAGTAACACAGAAGCAATTCCTGTCCACAGGAAAAAAAAAATTTTAAAATGGTTTTGTCTCAAGGACAATCACTGGATGTTGAAAATTTCTGCTGCTGAAAGTTACATGAGGTCCTCAACATTGAGCAATCAATATCCCCACAGTCTAAACGGTGAAATTACTACCTCGGCAAGGAGAACATTTTCAGGATTTGCAACTCATCTCCAAACCTCAGTAGAACTAAACCAGCAGAATTTCCCTGAGATGGCATTGTGTTCTGGAACCCCTCAAATACTCACTAAAACAGACTTGACTTTCACTAGGACAGCTGTTCATGAAAATCTGGGGGAAAACCTATGGGAAATGGCCATGTGCACGCATCTTCCTTCCCACAGCAGGCACAATCCAATACTCCTTTGAATGGCCTCAAAGTTGAGCAGCACTCATTGGCACAGCCTCTTCTCCCACAGACAGGCCAGGGAGCAACACGGCAGCGCCAGCCAGATGGGCAAGGACAAGAGAGAGCAGATGCCAACAAGGCTTGGAAGCTGTGCCAAGGGAGGTTTATGCTGGGCATTGGGAAGAACTTGTGCCCAGAAAGGGCCATCAGATACTGCAATGGCCTGACAGGGGGCTGCTGCTGGAGTCATCCTTGTGGCAGGTGTGCAAGGCAAGCCAGGCCGCAGCGCTCGGGCCCCGCTCTGCTGGCCATGCTTGCCGCCATGGCTCACAGCTTGGACTCAACATTCTCTTCTCAGGGCTCTCTGCAGCCAGTGCCTTCTGTGCTTCTGTGACATCACAGCCTCTGGGGACGGCACGGTGGCTGGCAACTGTCCCCAGCTGTTGCTGTGCCCCAGAGCCCAGGCAGAGCTGCTTGCAGAGAGACACCCAGAGCCTTTGTGCTGCTGCCAGAGCACTATGGCTGCTCACGGCTCTTCCTCCCTGCTGCAGCTTTACGTGCTGCTGCTCTTGGCCCATCCCCTCGACCCGTCCAGCAAACCTGAGCAGAGCACGGATACCTCTCCTGTGTTTCTGGAGGATTGCGACCTGGAGGAGACGGACCCCGAGCGCATCCGGTGGGCGGCCAGGACATTCCTGCTGATTGACCTGCTCATCATAGGAATGTCCATGGGATGGTCGCTGGGAAGAAGAATTCAGAGACGCTGGGGAGAGGTGAGGCGGGGGTGGGGGGTCAGGCAGGCGGGATGGGGCAGACCTTGAGGGCCTCTTGGGCACCCTTTGGCCAATGCCCTGCGGCAGAAGGGGCCTGAGCTCCTGGCTGGGCAATCCGGCCCAGGGGCTGAGCCCCATGGACAGCACCAAGCAGAGGCGGCCAGAGCTCTTCCTGCTGCAGCCTCTTCCCCGGGGCAGCCCAGCCCAACTGAGCCCGAGTCTCTGTCTCCCAGGCCAAAGGCAGCCCCAGAGGTGCCGGCCCCGCTCTGCCCCTCTGCCTCTTCCATGGGGATCCCTGTGCTTTGCCTTGCAGCGGAATCTCCAGAGCCCTTCGGGCCCTGCAGGGCCCCGCCGCCATCCAAGACTCGGCTGTGCAGAAGAGTTGGTGCAGCTGCTGAGGCAAAACCGTGACCTGATGCGGCTGCACCTTCGCTACAGCTCTCAGCCGAGGAGACCAACAACCAAGACGGCGGCAAAAGAGGGCACTGGGAGAAGACTCCGCACCTCCCCGCAGCTCTGACCTCCAGCGTCGCACTCCATCTACACAACGTTACGGGGAACGGGTGACCAGTGCCCAGCCCAGGCACTGCGACGTTCCCCACCGTAGAAGTTAGCCACACCCCTGTTGTTCATTGTTGGATTCCCCACCACGTTTCCCCCAAGAAGTTGACCTTTCCCTTAGTGTTCAGTTCTAAACAGTTCAAGTATTGAAGTTTTTTAGGCTTAAGATTCTTACCCCATAGTCTTCTAGTAACGTTGTTGTGTAGATTTTACAAGTAGTCAAGTGAATAAAGTTCACGTTTTCTACATGTTGCTGTGTCATTTTCTTGATGTTGCACCTGAGAGGGGACTCCTTGAGAGATGGGTTTGCATGGCAGCTCCAGACTGCCTGCAATGGAGAGCCCGAGTGCCCCAGCAGGGTTTGCAAGAGTACGGAGGGCAGCGGGAAAGAAGAAGGTGGGCAATGTTCACCTGCCTCCACCTTCCAAGGAAGCTTGGAGTCAAACCCTGTCTGCACTTTAGGGGGGACCCTAAAGGCCCCGGCAGGCATCAGGATGGCCCCAGGAGGGGGGTTTGCAGGACTCTGGGGCACCAGGAAAGGAGCAGGATCATCCCTGGAAAGCTGGGAGAGAAATCCAGAGACGGCTCCCCTGGGATCCAGGCAAGGGCTGAATTCAGGCAGGCAATTAGATCCAGAGGCTGCCTGGGCTATGGCAGCTATCAGTTCTGCTTCATAGATTTCTGGGGGGTTTATATATATATATATATATCTGTATTTAGTTCTTTGTATTTATTCCTTCTCTGTTGACACTGACTGTAGGGTTGTCTAACAGCTTTTCAGACAATTGGGTTTGATTTTGTTCCACAAACCTTACCTAGATCCATATTCATTAGCTGACTCTCTGCTGCCATCAAAATTGAGGGAAGTAACACCTTTTAGCACTGCTTAGAAACAGAAGAGATTAAACTAAACTCTGCAGCTCCAATGAGCTAAGGAATTATGTCCTATCCACCTTCATGAAGTCGCAAAGACCAAAATCTCTTGACAGCATGCCATTTCCTTTCAGCCTTGTGCAGTGAGCCTTCAGCTCATCATGGATCAAAAGATGCTTCACTAAATTACAAGAAAAATTACTGCATTCTGTTTAGTTGCAATCCTGCTAGTCATAACAAATCCTGTGGGCATCAGCTGGGCTCCAGAAAAATCATATGCAACAGCAACACCATCTTCAGAGGCTCTCCCACTCCCTTACCTAATCATTGCTCCGGGACTGTAGAAGACTTGTCCCCACCCTTCACACCTACAGCAACAAACCTACAAATCTTCCAAATAGTTCTTAAATTCCAGGTCCCTCCGGAACATTCCCGCTTAAAACCGCACAGCTGCCCACGGGACAAAGGTCCAGTGTTACAAGCTTCTGCTCTCCCTCCACACACGCCCCTTACACATCTTGCACTGCTGCTCTGAAACTGCAAAATTTGTCAGCAGCGCCATTAGACTCAGAATTGGGGAAACAATTCCTTCTGCTGGGTTAACTTGGAAACAGTTCAAGGTACAGGAGTTATTTATTATTCACGCTCATGGAATGCCCCTGCCCTGCAGAGCTCCAGCACTACTGTGCAGAGCATTTGATGGAGCCAAACAGAAAGGACTGCTGTCCCAAAAGAAGAGTCTGGGAGGAACTCCCGGTGTCCTTCATGCCTTGAGAAAATGAAGGAGCACTCACTGTTGGGCTAAAGGGTACAAATTCAGTTCAGATGACAAATTTTCCAGGGTGATCCCCCTCCTCTTTATCTTCCAACACAACTACAAACAAACCAAATGATAGATTGCACAAGGAATAAGGGATGTTGAAAAGCAAATCTCTAAACTAAGCCTGGCATGCTCACCCAGGAGTTCAACACAGCAAGGCAGGCACTCTGCACTACCTAGTTCATGGTAAGAGATTTCTAAACTCTACCAAATGAAGTTAAGAAATGAAACAAAGAGCAATAGAACCATATTTTAATTCATTTAAAGGTAGGGAATAACACAGAATCTTTGCCATGAAACTAGGGGATTTTTCCGTCTTATCTATTGCCCGAGTAAGATTAGAAATTGGGAAAAAAAACCCACTGAAACTGCAAATGCATTTGGCCCCCAGATAGAAACAAAAGGTAATTATTTGAAAACTAGAAAAAACTCCAAGAGGAAACATAAAACATTATGGAATATGTCTTACTTTGATCACCGAGAATTCCCCATGTTAAAGGCATGGAGAAAACCATCATTCACAAGTGGGAAAACAGAGGGAGTGTAAAAGTGAAATGGAGTTCTGACAGATGATGCTGTGTAGAATATGGGTTCCCAAAGCAACAGAAAAAAGGCACCCCGACAGCAGCAGCCTCAAAGATTGCATATTCCAGCTGAAGCACGCGGGTTTCTGTAGATTCACCTTGTAAACTGGCACACTTACTTGCCAAGGCTGCTCAACTTCTTTCATCTTCAACCACAAAACCTCCCAGTCCTTCCACAGCAATCACTCCATCAAATCAAGACAGACCAAAAAATGTTCTTTTCGCTGTTCACAGTAATATGAAGTTATGTGCCCAAGAGATACCATTTGAAGTCAGAAGGAACAAGCCAGCAAGTGTATAAAACTGGTATGTGAAGAAGTGATAAAAAGACAGGAAACTGAAGCCCATGGTTAATACAAAACCCCATGATTAATAGAACACAAATGCAGATGGGTATGAGAAGCTTGCATTGTCAAAGCAAAAATAATTTCTAACAAAAATCCCATTCCCAAGAATTGCATAGCACTTGTGGTGGCCACTCCTGATCTCTACATAATATGGCAGCAGTTCAACTGGCCCTAATCTGTTTTTCTGGATACAAGCAGGGAAGAAGTCAAGGTCCCAGTGACATGCAATTCTGTAACTTCATTAGAAACCTTTCATCTTTCAATCTTTGAAATCAAAGCAAGAAAAGAACCTGTTTTGACACCAACTATCCTTAGTAGCAACATTTTGCAGCACCCAATTTGAAAAGGTTAACCTGCCAGGCAATAATACAGAAAAGAAAAATGAAAAGGAGGGCAAGGAAAATCATCTGCTGCTGAAACTGCTCTTCTACAAAAACAAAGTGATATGAAGATTCAGCCCGTGAAGAACACATTCCTCAACCATGAGAGAAAAACACAATTCTTAAAAATCTCTTTGCTACATTAGAGATAGAAAATTGACTCCAAATCTGGTGTTCAGTACTTGTTGCTTGTTCAGTACTCAGACATCAGAATTACTACCACAATATTAGAAGAACAATCCAATCAACATATTCCAGGGATGCATTTTAATTAACTTGCTGGTGCCAGCCGTGCTGTGCTTTGGTTCTATCCATCCATCCTGCTGCAAAAAGGTTCAATTGTGTTTTCACCATCACGTCAAATCAGCTCTTGGACTCACAGCTCACCACAGACCTCGAAACAGGAGGCAAAGATCTACACCAGTTGGCCTTTCACAACTTCTCACCCATCTATTACCTTTCTCTGGCCAGCTTCAGAAAATGGGGGGGAAGCCATTCCAAAGAACACGACCAAGGAAATCACACAGCACTTGGCACTTTTTCCAGGCATCACATTTTTAATGGATGATGGGAAGTAACACAGAAGCAATTCCTGTCCACAGGAAAAAAAAAATTTTAAAATGGTTTTGTCTCAAGGACAATCACTGGATGTTGAAAATTTCTGCTGCTGAAAGTTACACGAGGTCCTCAACATTGAGCAATCAATATCCCCACAGTCTAAACGGTGAAATTACTACCTCGGCAAGGAGAACATTTTCAGGATTTGCAACTCATCTCCAAACCTCAGTAGAACTAAACCAGCAGAATTTCCCTGAGATGGCATTGTGTTCTGGAACCCCTCAAATACTCACTAAAACAGACTTGACTTTCACTAGGACAGCTGTTCATGAAAATCTGGGGGAAAACCTATGGGAAATGGCCATGTGCACGCATCTTCCTTCCCACAGCAGGCACAATCCAATACTCCTTTGAATGGCCTCAAAGTTGAGCAGCACTCATTGGCACAGCCTCTTCTCCCACAGACAGGCCAGGGAGCAACACGGCAGCGCCAGCCAGATGGGCAAGGACAAGAGAGAGCAGATGCCAACAAGGCTTGGAAGCTGTGCCAAGGGAGGTTTACGCTGGGCATTGGGAAGAACTTGTGCCCAGAAAGGGCCATCAGATACTGCAATGGCCTGACAGGGGGCTGCTGCTGGAGTCATCCTTGTGGCAGGTGTGCAAGGCAAGCCAGGCCGCAGCGCTCGGGCCCCGCTCTGCTGGCCATGCTTGCCGCCATGGCTCACAGCTTGGACTCAACATTCTCTTCTCAGGGCTCTCTGCAGCCAGTGCCTTCTGTGCTTCTGTGACATCACAGCCTCTGGGGACGGCACGGTGGCTGGCAACTGTCCCCAGCTGTTGCTGCGCCCCAGAGCCCAGGCAGAGCTGCTTGCAGAGAGACACCCAGAGCCTTTGTGCTGCTGCCAGAGCACTATGGCTGCTCACGGCTCTTCCTCCCTGCTGCAGCTTTACGTGCTGCTGCTCTTGGCCCATCCCCTCGACCCGTCCAGCAAACCTGAGCAGAGCACGGATACCTCTCCTGTGTTTCTGGAGGATTGCGACCTGGAGGAGACGGACCCCGAGCGCATCCGGTGGGCGGCCAGGACATTCCTGCTGATTGACCTGCTCATCATAGGAATGTCCATGGGATGGTCGCTCGGAAGAAGAATTCAGAGACGCTGGGGAGAGGTGAGGCGGGGGTGGGGGGTCAGGCAGGTGGGATGGGGCAGACCTTGAGGGCCTCTTGGGCACCCTTTGGCCAATGCCCTGCGGCAGAAGGGGCCTGAGCTCCTGGCTGGGCAATCCGGCCCAGGGGCTGAGCCCCATGGACAGCACCAAGCAGAGGCGGCCAGAGCTCTTCCTGCTGCAGCCTCTTCCCCGGGGCAGCCCAACCCAACTGAGCCCGAGTCTCTGTCTCCCAGGCCAAAGGCAGCCCCAGAGGTGCCGGCCCCGCTCTGCCCCTCTGCCTCTTCCATGGGGATCCCTGTGCTTTGCCTTGCAGCGGAATCTCCAGAGCCCTTCGGGCCCTGCAGGGCCCCACCGCCATCTAAGACTCGGCTGTGCAGAAGAGTTGGTGCAGCTGCTGAGGCAAAACCGTGACCTGATGCGGCTGCACCTTCGCTACAGCTCTCAGCCGAGGAGACCAACAACCAAGACGGCGGCAAAAGAGGGCACTGGGAGAAGACTCCGCACCTCCCCGCAGCTCTGACCTCCAGCGTCGCACTCCATCTACACAACGTTACGGGGAACGGGTGACCAGTGCCCAGCCCAGGCACTGCGACGTTCCCCACCGTAGAAGTTAGCCACACCCCTGTTGTTCATTGTTGGATTCCCCACCACGTTTCCCCCAAGAAGTTGACCTTTCCCTTAGTGTTCAGTTCTAAACAGTTCAAGTATTGAAGTTTTTTAGGCTTAAGATTCTTACCCCATAGTCTTCTAGTAACGTTGTTGTGTAGATTTTACAAGTAGTCAAGTGAATAAAGTTCACGTTTTCTACATGTTGCTGTGTCATTTTCTTGATGTTGCACCTGAGAGGGGACTCCTTGAGAGATGGGTTTGCATGGCAGCTCCAGACTGCCTGCAATGGAGAGCCCGAGTGCCCCAGCAGGGTTTGCAAGAGTACGGAGGGCAGCGGGAAAGAAGAAGGTGGCCAATGTTCACCTGCCTCCACCTTCCAAGGAAGCTTGGAGTCAAACCCTGTCTGCACTTTAGGGGGGACCCTAAAGGCCCCGGCAGGCATCAGGATGGCCCCAGGAGGGGGGCTTGCAGGACTCTGGGGCACCAGGAAAGGAGCAGGATCATCCCTGGAAAGCTGGGAGAGAAATCCAGAGACGGCTCCCCTGGGATCCAGGCAAGGGCTGAATTCAGGCAGGCAATTAGATCCAGAGGCTGCCTGGGCTATGGCAGCTATCAGTTCTGCTTCATAGATTTCTGGGGGGTTTATATATATATATATATATATATATATCTGTATTTAGTTCTTTGTATTTATTCCTTCTCTGTTGACACTGACTGTAGGGTTGTCTAACAGCTTTTCAGACAATTGGGTTTGATTTTGTTCCACAAACCTTACCTAGATCCATATTCATTAGCTGACTCTCTGCTGCCATCAAAATTGAGGGAAGTAACACCTTTTAGCACTGCTTAGAAACAGAAGAGATTAAACTAAACTCTGCAGCTCCAATGAGCTAAGGAATTATGTCCTATCCACCTTCATGAAGTCGCAAAGACCAAAATCTCTTGACAGCATGCCATTTCCTTTCAGCCTTGTGCAGTGAGCCTTCAGCTCATCATGGATCAAAAGATGCTTCACTAAATTACAAGAAAAATTACTGCATTCTGTTTAGTTGCAATCCTGCTAGTCATAACAAATCCTGTGGGCATCAGCTGGGCTCCAGAAAAATCATATGCAACAGCAACACCATCTTCAGAGGCTCTCCCACTCCCTTACCTAATCATTGCTCCGGGACTGTAGAAGACTTGTCCCCACCCTTCACACCTACAGCAACAAACCTACAAATCTTCCAAATAGTTCTTAAATTCCAGGTCCCTCCGGAACATTCCCGCTTAAAACCGCACAGCTGCCCACGGGACAAAGGTCCAGTGTTACAAGCTTCTGCTCTCCCTCCACACACGCCCCTTACACATCTTGCACTGCTGCTCTGAAACTGCAAAATTTGTCAGCAGCGCCATTAGACTCAGAATTGGGGAAACAATTCCTTCTGCTGGGTTAACTTGGAAACAGTTCAAGGTACAGGAGTTATTTATTATTCACGCTCATGGAATGCCCCTGCCCTGCAGAGCTCCAGCACTACTGTGCAGAGCATTTGATGGAGCCAAACAGAAAGGACTGCTGTCCCAAAAGAAGAGTCTGGGAGGAACTCCCGGTGTCCTTCATGCCTTGAGAAAATGAAGGAGCACTCACTGTTGGGCTAAAGGGTACAAATTCAGTTCAGATGACAAATTTTCCAGGGTGATCCCCCTCCTCTTTATCTTCCAACACAACTACAAACAAACCAAATGATAGATTGCACAAGGAATAAGGGATGTTGAAAAGCAAATCTCTAAACTAAGCCTGGCATGCTCACCCAGGAGTTCAACACAGCAAGGCAGGCACTCTGCACTACCTAGTTCATGGTAAGAGATTTCTAAACTCTACCAAATGAAGTTAAGAAATGAAACAGAGAGCAATAGAACCATATTTTAATTCATTTAAAGGTAGGGAATAACACAGAATCTTTGCCATGAAACTAGGGGATTTTTCCGTCTTATCTATTGCCCGAGTAAGATTAGAAATTGGGAAAAAAACCCCACTGAAACTGCAAATGCATTTGGCCCCCAGATAGAAACAAAAGGTAATTATTTGAAAACTAGAAAAAACTCCAAGAGGAAACATAAAACATTATGGAATATGTCTTATTTTGATCACCGAGAATTCCCCATGTTAAAGGCATGGAGAAAACCATCATTCACAAGTGGGAAAACAGAGGGAGTGTAAAAGTGAAATGGAGTTCTGACAGATGATGCTGTGTAGAATATGGGTTCCCAAAGCAACAGAAAAAAGGCACCCCGACAGCAGCAGCCTCAAAGATTGCATATTCCAGCTGAAGCACGCGGGTTTCTGTAGATTCACCTTGTAAACTGGCACACTTACTTGCCAAGGCTGCTCAACTTCTTTCATCTTCAACCACAAAACCTCCCAGTCCTTCCACAGCAATCACTCCATCAAATCAAGACAGACCAAAAAATGTTCTTTTCGCTGTTCACAGTAATATGAAGTTATGTGCCCAAGAGATACCATTTGAAGTCAGAAGGAACAAGCCAGCAAGTGTATAAAACTGGTATGTGAAGAAGTGATAAAAAGACAGGAAACTGAAGCCCATGGTTAATACAAAACCCCATGATTAATAGAACACAAATGCAGATGGGTATGAGAAGCTTGCATTGTCAAAGCAAAAATAATTTCTAACAAAAATCCCATTCCCAAGAATTGCATAGCACTTGTGGTGGCCACTCCTGATCTCTACATAATATGGCAGCAGTTCAACTGGCCCTAATCTGTTTTTCTGGATACAAGCAGGGAAGAAGTCAAGGTCCCAGTGACATGCAATTCTGTAACTTCATTAGAAACCTTTCATCTTTCAATCTTTGAAATCAAAGCAAGAAAAGAACCTGTTTTGACACCAACTATCCTTAGTAGCAACATTTTGCAGCACCCAATTTGAAAAGGTTAACCTGCCAGGCAATAATACAGAAAAGAAAAATGAAAAGGAGGGCAAGGAAAATCATCTGCTGCTGAAACTGCTCTTCTACAAAAACAAAGTGATATGAAGATTCAGCCCGTGAAGAACACATTCCTCAACCATGAGAGAAAAACACAATTCTTAAAAATCTCTTTGCTACATTAGAGATAGAAAATTGACTCCAAATCTGGTGTTCAGTACTTGTTGCTTGTTCAGTACTCAGACATCAGAATTACTACCACAATATTAGAAGAACAATCCAATCAACATATTCCAGGGATGCATTTTAATTAACTTGCTGGTGCCAGCCGTGCTGTGCTTTGGTTCTATCCATCCATCCTGCTGCAAAAAGGTTCAATTGTGTTTTCACCATCACGTCAAATCAGCTCTTGGACTCACAGCTCACCACAGACCTCGAAACAGGAGGCAAAGATCTACACCAGTTGGCCTTTCACAACTTCTCACCCATCTATTACCTTTCTCTGGCCAGCTTCAGAAAATGGGGGGGAAGCCATTCCAAAGAACACGACCAAGGAAATCACACAGCACTTGGCACTTTTTCCAGGCATCACATTTTTAATGGATGATGGGAAGTAACACAGAAGCAATTCCTGTCCACAGGAAAAAAAAAATTTTAAAATGGTTTTGTCTCAAGGACAATCACTGGATGTTGAAAATTTCTGCTGCTGAAAGTTACACGAGGTCCTCAACATTGAGCAATCAATATCCCCACAGTCTAAACGGTGAAATTACTACCTCGGCAAGGAGAACATTTTCAGGATTTGCAACTCATCTCCAAACCTCAGTAGAACTAAACCAGCAGAATTTCCCTGAGATGGCATTGTGTTCTGGAACCCCTCAAATACTCACTAAAACAGACTTGACTTTCACTAGGACAGCTGTTCATGAAAATCTGGGGGAAAACCTATGGGAAATGGCCATGTGCACGCATCTTCCTTCCCACAGCAGGCACAATCCAATACTCCTTTGAATGGCCTCAAAGTTGAGCAGCACTCATTGGCACAGCCTCTTCTCCCACAGACAGGCCAGGGAGCAACACGGCAGCGCCAGCCAGATGGGCAAGGACAAGAGAGAGCAGATGCCAACAAGGCTTGGAAGCTGTGCCAAGGGAGGTTTACGCTGGGCATTGGGAAGAACTTGTGCCCAGAAAGGGCCATCAGATACTGCAATGGCCTGACAGGGGGCTGCTGCTGGAGTCATCCTTGTGGCAGGTGTGCAAGGCAAGCCAGGCCGCAGCGCTCGGGCCCCGCTCTGCTGGCCATGCTTGCCGCCATGGCTCACAGCTTGGACTCAACATTCTCTTCTCAGGGCTCTCTGCAGCCAGTGCCTTCTGTGCTTCTGTGACATCACAGCCTCTGGGGACGGCACGGTGGCTGGCAACTGTCCCCAGCTGTTGCTGCGCCCCAGAGCCCAGGCAGAGCTGCTTGCAGAGAGACACCCAGAGCCTTTGTGCTGCTGCCAGAGCACTATGGCTGCTCACGGCTCTTCCTCCCTGCTGCAGCTTTACGTGCTGCTGCTCTTGGCCCATCCCCTCGACCCGTCCAGCAAACCTGAGCAGAGCACGGATACCTCTCCTGTGTTTCTGGAGGATTGCGACCTGGAGGAGACGGACCCCGAGCGCATCCGGTGGGCGGCCAGGACATTCCTGCTGATTGACCTGCTCATCATAGGAATGTCCATGGGATGGTCGCTCGGAAGAAGAATTCAGAGACGCTGGGGAGAGGTGAGGCGGGGGTGGGGGGTCAGGCAGGTGGGATGGGGCAGACCTTGAGGGCCTCTTGGGCACCCTTTGGCCAATGCCCTGCGGCAGAAGGGGCCTGAGCTCCTGGCTGGGCAATCCGGCCCAGGGGCTGAGCCCCATGGACAGCACCAAGCAGAGGCGGCCAGAGCTCTGCCTGCTGCAGCCTCTTCCCCGGGGCAGCCCAACCCAACTGAGCCCGAGTCTCTGTCTCCCAGGCCAAAGGCAGCCCCAGAGGTGCCGGCCCCGCTCTGCCCCTCTGCCTCTTCCATGGGGATCCCTGTGCTTTGCCTTGCAGCGGAATCTCCAGAGCCCTTCGGGCCCTGCAGGGCCCCACCGCCATCTAAGACTCGGCTGTGCAGAAGAGTTGGTGCAGCTGCTGAGGCAAAACCGTGACCTGATGCGGCTGCACCTTCGCTACAGCTCTCAGCCGAGGAGACCAACAACCAAGACGGCGGCAAAAGAGGGCACTGGGAGAAGACTCCGCACCTCCCCGCAGCTCTGACCTCCAGCGTCGCACTCCATCTACACAACGTTACGGGGAACGGGTGACCAGTGCCCAGCCCAGGCACTGCGACGTTCCCCACCGTAGAAGTTAGCCACACCCCTGTTGTTCATTGTTGGATTCCCCACCACGTTTCCCCCAAGAAGTTGACCTTTCCCTTAGTGTTCAGTTCTAAACAGTTCAAGTATTGAAGTTTTTTAGGCTTAAGATTCTTACCCCATAGTCTTCTAGTAACGTTGTTGTGTAGATTTTACAAGTAGTCAAGTGAATAAAGTTCACGTTTTCTACATGTTGCTGTGTCATTTTCTTGATGTTGCACCTGAGAGGGGACTCCTTGAGAGATGGGTTTGCATGGCAGCTCCAGACTGCCTGCAATGGAGAGCCCGAGTGCCCCAGCAGGGTTTGCAAGAGTACGGAGGGCAGCGGGAAAGAAGAAGGTGGCCAATGTTCACCTGCCTCCACCTTCCAAGGAAGCTTGGAGTCAAACCCTGTCTGCACTTTAGGGGGGACCCTAAAGGCCCCGGCAGGCATCAGGATGGCCCCAGGAGGGGGGCTTGCAGGACTCTGGGGCACCAGGAAAGGAGCAGGATCATCCCTGGAAAGCTGGGAGAGAAATCCAGAGACGGCTCCCCTGGGATCCAGGCAAGGGCTGAATTCAGGCAGGCAATTAGATCCAGAGGCTGCCTGGGCTATGGCAGCTATCAGTTCTGCTTCATAGATTTCTGGGGGGTTTATATATATATATATATATATATATCTGTATTTAGTTCTTTGTATTTATTCCTTCTCTGTTGACACTGACTGTAGGGTTGTCTAACAGCTTTTCAGACAATTGGGTTTGATTTTGTTCCACAAACCTTACCTAGATCCATATTCATTAGCTGACTCTCTGCTGCCATCAAAATTGAGGGAAGTAACACCTTTTAGCACTGCTTAGAAACAGAAGAGATTAAACTAAACTCTGCAGCTCCAATGAGCTAAGGAATTATGTCCTATCCACCTTCATGAAGTCGCAAAGACCAAAATCTCTTGACAGCATGCCATTTCCTTTCAGCCTTGTGCAGTGAGCCTTCAGCTCATCATGGATCAAAAGATGCTTCACTAAATTACAAGAAAAATTACTGCATTCTGTTTAGTTGCAATCCTGCTAGTCATAACAAATCCTGTGGGCATCAGCTGGGCTCCAGAAAAATCATATGCAACAGCAACACCATCTTCAGAGGCTCTCCCACTCCCTTACCTAATCATTGCTCCGGGACTGTAGAAGACTTGTCCCCACCCTTCACACCTACAGCAACAAACCTACAAATCTTCCAAATAGTTCTTAAATTCCAGGTCCCTCCGGAACATTCCCGCTTAAAACCGCACAGCTGCCCACGGGACAAAGGTCCAGTGTTACAAGCTTCTGCTCTCCCTCCACACACGCCCCTTACACATCTTGCACTGCTGCTCTGAAACTGCAAAATTTGTCAGCAGCGCCATTAGACTCAGAATTGGGGAAACAATTCCTTCTGCTGGGTTAACTTGGAAACAGTTCAAGGTACAGGAGTTATTTATTATTCACGCTCATGGAATGCCCCTGCCCTGCAGAGCTCCAGCACTACTGTGCAGAGCATTTGATGGAGCCAAACAGAAAGGACTGCTGTCCCAAAAGAAGGGTCTGGGAGGAACTCCCGGTGTCCTTCATGCCTTGAGAAAATGAAGGAGCACTCACTGTTGGGCTAAAGGGTACAAATTCAGTTCAGATGACAAATTTTCCAGGGTGATCCCCCTCCTCTTTATCTTCCAACACAACTACAAACAAACCAAATGATAGATTGCACAAGGAATAAGGGATGTTGAAAAGCAAATCTCTAAACTAAGCCTGGCATGCTCACCCAGGAGTTCAACACAGCAAGGCAGGCACTCTGCACTACCTAGTTCATGGTAAGAGATTTCTAAACTCTACCAAATGAAGTTAAGAAATGAAACAGAGAGCAATAGAACCATATTTTAATTCATTTAAAGGTAGGGAATAACACAGAATCTTTGCCATGAAACTAGGGGATTTTTCCGTCTTATCTATTGCCCGAGTAAGATTAGAAATTGGGAAAAAAACCCCACTGAAACTGCAAATGCATTTGGCCCCCAGATAGAAACAAAAGGTAATTATTTGAAAACTAGAAAAAACTCCAAGAGGAAACATAAAACATTATGGAATATGTCTTATTTTGATCACCGAGAATTCCCCATGTTAAAGGCATGGAGAAAACCATCATTCACAAGTGGGAAAACAGAGGGAGTGTAAAAGTGAAATGGAGTTCTGACAGATGATGCTGTGTAGAATATGGGTTCCCAAAGCAACAGAAAAAAGGCACCCCGACAGCAGCAGCCTCAAAGATTGCATATTCCAGCTGAAGCACGCGGGTTTCTGTAGATTCACCTTGTAAACTGGCACACTTACTTGCCAAGGCTGCTCAACTTCTTTCATCTTCAACCACAAAACCTCCCAGTCCTTCCACAGCAATCACTCCATCAAATCAAGACAGACCAAAAAATGTTCTTTTCGCTGTTCACAGTAATATGAAGTTATGTGCCCAAGAGATACCATTTGAAGTCAGAAGGAACAAGCCAGCAAGTGTATAAAACTGGTATGTGAAGAAGTGATAAAAAGACAGGAAACTGAAGCCCATGGTTAATACAAAACCCCATGATTAATAGAACACAAATGCAGATGGGTATGAGAAGCTTGCATTGTCAAAGCAAAAATAATTTCTAACAAAAATCCCATTCCCAAGAATTGCATAGCACTTGTGGTGGCCACTCCTGATCTCTACATAATATGGCAGCAGTTCAACTGGCCCTAATCTGTTTTTCTGGATACAAGCAGGGAAGAAGTCAAGGTCCCAGTGACATGCAATTCTGTAACTTCATTAGAAACCTTTCATCTTTCAATCTTTGAAATCAAAGCAAGAAAAGAACCTGTTTTGACACCAACTATCCTTAGTAGCAACATTTTGCAGCACCCAATTTGAAAAGGTTAACCTGCCAGGCAATAATACAGAAAAGAAAAATGAAAAGGAGGGCAAGGAAAATCATCTGCTGCTGAAACTGCTCTTCTACAAAAACAAAGTGATATGAAGATTCAGCCCGTGAAGAACACATTCCTCAACCATGAGAGAAAAACACAATTCTTAAAAATCTCTTTGCTACATTAGAGATAGAAAATTGACTCCAAATCTGGTGTTCAGTACTTGTTGCTTGTTCAGTACTCAGACATCAGAATTACTACCACAATATTAGAAGAACAATCCAATCAACATATTCCAGGGATGCATTTTAATTAACTTGCTGGTGCCAGCCGTGCTGTGCTTTGGTTCTATCCATCCATCCTGCTGCAAAAAGGTTCAATTGTGTTTTCACCATCACGTCAAATCAGCTCTTGGACTCACAGCTCACCACAGACCTCGAAACAGGAGGCAAAGATCTACACCAGTTGGCCTTTCACAACTTCTCACCCATCTATTACCTTTCTCTGGCCAGCTTCAGAAAATGGGGGGGAAGCCATTCCAAAGAACACGACCAAGGAAATCACACAGCACTTGGCACTTTTTCCAGGCATCACATTTTTAATGGATGATGGGAAGTAACAC
Source organism: Poecile atricapillus (assembly GCF_030490865.1). Classification (NCBI taxonomy): domain Eukaryota; kingdom Metazoa; phylum Chordata; class Aves; order Passeriformes; family Paridae; genus Poecile; species Poecile atricapillus. Next base: position 1,427,254 of record NC_081285.1, read on the forward strand.
AGAAGCAATTCCTGTCCACAGGAAAAAAAAAATTTTAAAATGGTTTTGTCTCAAGGACAATCACTGGATGTTGAAAATTTCTGCTGCTGAAAGTTACACGAGGTCCTCAACATTGAGCAATCAATATCCCCACAGTCTAAACGGTGAAATTACTACCTCGGCAAGGAGAACATTTTCAGGATTTGCAACTCATCTCCAAACCTCAGTAGAACTAAACCAGCAGAATTTCCCTGAGATGGCATTGTGTTCTGGAACCCCTCAAATACTCACTAAAACAGACTTGACATTCACTAGGACAGCTGTTCATGAAAATCTGGGGGAAAACCTATGGGAAATGGCCATGTGCACGCATCTTCCTTCCCACAGCAGGCACAATCCAATACTCCTTTGAATGGCCTCAAAGTTGAGCAGCACTCATTGGCACAGCCTCTTCTCCCACAGACAGGCCAGGGAGCAACACGGCAGCGCCAGCCAGATGGGCAAGGACAAGAGAGAGCAGATGCCAACAAGGCTTGGAAGCTGTGCTAAGGGAGGTTTATGCTGGGCATTGGGAAGAACTTGTGCCCAGAAAGGGCCATCAGATACTGCAATGGCCTGACAGGGGGCTGCTGCTGGAGTCATCCTTGTGGCAGGTGTGCAAGGCAAGCCAGGCCGCAGCGCTCGGGCCCCGCTCTGCTGGCCATGCTTGCCGCCATGGCTCACAGCTTGGACTCAACATTCTCTTCTCAGGGCTCTCTGCAGCCAGTGCCTTCTGTGCTTCTGTGACATCACAGCCTCTGGGGACGGCACGGTGGCTGGCAACTGTCCCCAGCTGTTGCTGTGCCCCAGAGCCCAGGCAGAGCTGCTTGCAGAGAGACACCCAGAGCCTTTGTGCTGCTGCCAGAGCACTATGGCTGCTCACGGCTCTTCCTCCCTGCTGCAGCTTTACGTGCTGCTGCTCTTGGCCCATCCCCTCGACCCGTCCAGCAAACCTGAGCAGAGCACGGATACCTCTCCTGTGTTTCTGGAGGATTGCGACCTGGAGGAGACGGACCCCGAGCGCATCCGGTGGGCGGCCAGGACATTCCTGCTGATTGACCTGCTCATCATAGGAATGTCCATGGGATGGTCGCTGGGAAGAAGAATTCAGAGACGCTGGGGAGAGGTGAGGCGGGGGTGGGGGGTCAGGCAGGTGGGATGGGGCAGACCTTGAGGGCCTCTTGGGCACCCTTTGGCCAATGCCCTGCGGCAGAAGGGGCCTGAGCTCCTGGCTGGGCAATCCGGCCCAGGGGCTGAGCCCCATGGACAGCACCAAGCAGAGGCGGCCAGAGCTCTTCCTGCTGCAGCCTCTTCCCCGGGGCAGCCCAGCCCAACTGAGCCCGAGTCTCTGTCTCCCAGGCCAAAGGCAGCCCCAGAGGTGCCGGCCCCGCTCTGCCCCTCTGCCTCTTCCATGGGGATCCCTGTGCTTTGCCTTGCAGCGGAATCTCCAGAGCCCTTCGGGCCCTGCAGGGCCCCACCGCCATCCAAGACTCGGCTGTGCAGAAGAGTTGGTGCAGCTGCTGAGGCAAAACCGTGACCTGATGCGGCTGCACCTTCGCTACAGCTCTCAGCCGAGGAGACCAACAACCAAGACGGCGGCAAAAGAGGGCACTGGGAGAAGACTCCGCACCTCCCCGCAGCTCTGACCTCCAGCGTCGCACTCCATCTACACAACGTTACGGGGAACGGGTGACCAGTGCCCAGCCCAGGCACTGCGACGTTCCCCACCGTAGAAGTTAGCCACACCCCTGTTGTTCATTGTTGGATTCCCCACCACGTTTCCCCCAAGAAGTTGACCTTTCCCTTAGTGTTCAGTTCTAAACAGTTCAAGTATTGAAGTTTTTTAGGCTTAAGATTCTTACCCCATAGTCTTCTAGTAACGTTGTTGTGTAGATTTTACAAGTAGTCAAGTGAATAAAGTTCACGTTTTCTACATGTTGCTGTGTCATTTTCTTGATGTTGCACCTGAGAGGGGACTCCTTGAGAGATGGGTTTGCATGGCAGCTCCAGACTGCCTGCAATGGAGAGCCCGAGTGCCCCAGCAGGGTTTGCAAGAGTACGGAGGGCAGCGGGAAAGAAGAAGGTGGCCAATGTTCACCTGCCTCCACCTTCCAAGGAAGCTTGGAGTCAAACCCTGTCTGCACTTTAGGGGGGACCCTAAAGGCCCCGGCAGGCATCAGGATGGCCCCAGGAGGGGGGTTTGCAGGACTCTGGGGCACCAGGAAAGGAGCAGGATCATCCCTGGAAAGCTGGGAGAGAAATCCAGAGACGGCTCCCCTGGGATCCAGGCAAGGGCTGAATTCAGGCAGGCAATTAGATCCAGAGGCTGCCTGGGCTATGGCAGCTATCAGTTCTGCTTCATAGATTTCTGGGGGGTTTATATATATATATATATATATCTGTATTTAGTTCTTTGTATTTATTCCTTCTCTGTTGACACTGACTGTAGGGTTGTCTAACAGCTTTTCAGACAATTGGGTTTGATTTTGTTCCACAAACCTTACCTAGATCCATATTCATTAGCTGACTCTCTGCTGCCATCAAAATTGAGGGAAGTAACACCTTTTAGCACTGCTTAGAAACAGAAGAGATTAAACTAAACTCTGCAGCTCCAATGAGCTAAGGAATTATGTCCTATCCACCTTCATGAAGTCGCAAAGACCAAAATCTCTTGACAGCATGCCATTTCCTTTCAGCCTTGTGCAGTGAGCCTTCAGCTCATCATGGATCAAAAGATGCTTCACTAAATTACAAGAAAAATTACTGCATTCTGTTTAGTTGCAATCCTGCTAGTCATAACAAATCCTGTGGGCATCAGCTGGGCTCCAGAAAAATCATATGCAACAGCAACACCATCTTCAGAGGCTCTCCCACTCCCTTACCTAATCATTGCTCCGGGACTGTAGAAGACTTGTCCCCACCCTTCACACCTACAGCAACAAACCTACAAATCTTCCAAATAGTTCTTAAATTCCAGGTCCCTCCGGAACATTCCCGCTTAAAACCGCACAGCTGCCCACGGGACAAAGGTCCAGTGTTACAAGCTTCTGCTCTCCCTCCACACACGCCCCTTACACATCTTGCACTGCTGCTCTGAAACTGCAAAATTTGTCAGCAGCGCCATTAGACTCAGAATTGGGGAAACAATTCCTTCTGCTGGGTTAACTTGGAAACAGTTCAAGGTACAGGAGTTATTTATTATTCACGCTCATGGAATGCCCCTGCCCTGCAGAGCTCCAGCACTACTGTGCAGAGCATTTGATGGAGCCAAACAGAAAGGACTGCTGTCCCAAAAGAAGAGTCTGGGAGGAACTCCCGGTGTCCTTCATGCCTTGAGAAAATGAAGGAGCACTCACTGTTGGGCTAAAGGGTACAAATTCAGTTCAGATGACAAATTTTCCAGGGTGATCCCCCTCCTCTTTATCTTCCAACACAACTACAAACAAACCAAATGATAGATTGCACAAGGAATAAGGGATGTTGAAAAGCAAATCTCTAAACTAAGCCTGGCATGCTCACCCAGGAGTTCAACACAGCAAGGCAGGCACTCTGCACTACCTAGTTCATGGTAAGAGATTTCTAAACTCTACCAAATGAAGTTAAGAAATGAAACAGAGAGCAATAGAACCATATTTTAATTCATTTAAAGGTAGGGAATAACACAGAATCTTTGCCATGAAACTAGGGGATTTTTCCGTCTTATCTATTGCCCGAGTAAGATTAGAAATTGGGAAAAAAAACCCACTGAAACTGCAAATGCATTTGGCCCCCAGATAGAAACAAAAGGTAATTATTTGAAAACTAGAAAAAACTCCAAGAGGAAACATAAAACATTATGGAATATGTCTTACTTTGATCACCGAGAATTCCCCATGTTAAAGGCATGGAGAAAACCATCATTCACAAGTGGGAAAACAGAGGGAGTGTAAAAGTGAAATGGAGTTCTGACAGATGATGCTGTGTAGAATATGGGTTCCCAAAGCAACAGAAAAAAGGCACCCCGACAGCAGCAGCCTCAAAGATTGCATATTCCAGCTGAAGCACGCGGGTTTCTGTAGATTCACCTTGTAAACTGGCACACTTACTTGCCAAGGCTGCTCAACTTCTTTCATCTTCAACCACAAAACCTCCCAGTCCTTCCACAGCAATCACTCCATCAAATCAAGACAGACCAAAAAATGTTCTTTTCGCTGTTCACAGTAATATGAAGTTATGTGCCCAAGAGATACCATTTGAAGTCAGAAGGAACAAGCCAGCAAGTGTATAAAACTGGTATGTGAAGAAGTGATAAAAAGACAGGAAACTGAAGCCCATGGTTAATACAAAACCCCATGATTAATAGAACACAAATGCAGATGGGTATGAGAAGCTTGCATTGTCAAAGCAAAAATAATTTCTAACAAAAATCCCATTCCCAAGAATTGCATAGCACTTGTGGTGGCCACTCCTGATCTCTACATAATATGGCAGCAGTTCAACTGGCCCTAATCTGTTTTTCTGGATACAAGCAGGGAAGAAGTCAAGGTCCCAGTGACATGCAATTCTGTAACTTCATTAGAAACCTTTCATCTTTCAATCTTTGAAATCAAAGCAAGAAAAGAACCTGTTTTGACACCAACTATCCTTAGTAGCAACATTTTGCAGCACCCAATTTGAAAAGGTTAACCTGCCAGGCAATAATACAGAAAAGAAAAATGAAAAGGAGGGCAAGGAAAATCATCTGCTGCTGAAACTGCTCTTCTACAAAAACAAAGTGATATGAAGATTCAGCCCGTGAAGAACACATTCCTCAACCATGAGAGAAAAACACAATTCTTAAAAATCTCTTTGCTACATTAGAGATAGAAAATTGACTCCAAATCTGGTGTTCAGTACTTGTTGCTTGTTCAGTACTCAGACATCAGAATTACTACCACAATATTAGAAGAACAATCCAATCAACATATTCCAGGGATGCATTTTAATTAACTTGCTGGTGCCAGCCGTGCTGTGCTTTGGTTCTATCCATCCATCCTGCTGCAAAAAGGTTCAATTGTGTTTTCACCATCACGTCAAATCAGCTCTTGGACTCACAGCTCACCACAGACCTCGAAACAGGAGGCAAAGATCTACACCAGTTGACCTTTCACAACTTCTCACCCATCTATTACCTTTCTCTGGCCAGCTTCAGAAAATGGGGGGGAAGCCATTCCAAAGAACACGACCAAGGAAATCACACAGCACTTGGCACTTTTTCCAGGCATCACATTTTTAATGGATGATGGGAAGTAACACAGAAGCAATTCCTGTCCACAGGAAAAAAAAAATTTTAAAATGGTTTTGTCTCAAGGACAATCACTGGATGTTGAAAATTTCTGCTGCTGAAAGTTACACGAGGTCCTCAACATTGAGCAATCAATATCCCCACAGTCTAAACGGTGAAATTACTACCTCGGCAAGGAGAACATTTTCAGGATTTGCAACTCATCTCCAAACCTCAGTAGAACTAAACCAGCAGAATTTCCCTGAGATGGCATTGTGTTCTGGAACCCCTCAAATACTCACTAAAACAGACTTGACATTCACTAGGACAGCTGTTCATGAAAATCTGGGGGAAAACCTATGGGAAATGGCCATGTGCACGCATCTTCCTTCCCACAGCAGGCACAATCCAATACTCCTTTGAATGGCCTCAAAGTTGAGCAGCACTCATTGGCACAGCCTCTTCTCCCACAGACAGGCCAGGGAGCAACACGGCAGCGCCAGCCAGATGGGCAAGGACAAGAGAGAGCAGATGCCAACAAGGCTTGGAAGCTGTGCTAAGGGAGGTTTATGCTGGGCATTGGGAAGAACTTGTGCCCAGAAAGGGCCATCAGATACTGCAATGGCCTGACAGGGGGCTGCTGCTGGAGTCATCCTTGTGGCAGGTGTGCAAGGCAAGCCAGGCCGCAGAGCTCGGGCCCCGCTCTGCTGGCCATGCTTGCCGCCATGGCTCACAGCTTGGACTCAACATTCTCTTCTCAGGGCTCTCTGCAGCCAGTGCCTTCTGTGCTTCTGTGACATCACAGCCTCTGGGGACGGCACGGTGGCTGGCAACTGTCCCCAGCTGTTGCTGTGCCCCAGAGCCCAGGCAGAGCTGCTTGCAGAGAGACACCCAGAGCCTTTGTGCTGCTGCCAGAGCACTATGGCTGCTCACGGCTCTTCCTCCCTGCTGCAGCTTTACGTGCTGCTGCTCTTGGCCCATCCCCTCGACCCGTCCAGCAAACCTGAGCAGAGCACGGATACCTCTCCTGTGTTTCTGGAGGATTGCGACCTGGAGGAGACGGACCCCGAGCGCATCCGGTGGGCGGCCAGGACATTCCTGCAGATTGACCTGCTCATCATAGGAATGTCCATGGGATGGTCGCTGGGAAGAAGAATTCAGAGACGCTGGGGAGAGGTGAGGCGGGGGTGGGGGGTCAGGCAGGTGGGATGGGGCAGACCTTGAGGGCCTCTTGGGCACCCTTTGGCCAATGCCCTGCGGCAGAAGGGGCCTGAGCTCCTGGCTGGGCAATCCGGCCCAGGGGCTGAGCCCCATGGACAGCACCAAGCAGAGGCGGCCAGAGCTCTGCCTGCTGCAGCCTCTTCCCCGGGGCAGCCCAGCCCAACTGAGCCCGAGTCTCTGTCTCCCAGGCCAAAGGCAGCCCCAGAGGTGCCGGCCCCGCTCTGCCCCTCTGCCTCTTCCATGGGGATCCCTGTGCTTTGCCTTGCAGCGGAATCTCCAGAGCCCTTCGGGCCCTGCAGGGCCCCACCGCCATCCAAGACTCGGCTGTGCAGAAGAGTTGGTGCAGCTGCTGAGGCAAAACCGTGACCTGATGCGGCTGCACCTTCGCTACAGCTCTCAGCCGAGGAGACCAACAACCAAGACGGCGGCAAAAGAGGGCACTGGGAGAAGACTCCGCACCTCCCCGCAGCTCTGACCTCCAGCGTCGCACTCCATCTACACAACGTTACGGGGAACGGGTGACCAGTGCCCAGCCCAGGCACTGCGACGTTCCCCACCGTAGAAGTTAGCCACACCCCTGTTGTTCATTGTTGGATTCCCCACCACGTTTCCCCCAAGAAGTTGACCTTTCCCTTAGTGTTCAGTTCTAAACAGTTCAAGTATTGAAGTTTTTTAGGCTTAAGATTCTTACCCCATAGTCTTCTAGTAACGTTGTTGTGTAGATTTTACAAGTAGTCAAGTGAATAAAGTTCACGTTTTCTACATGTTGCTGTGTCATTTTCTTGATGTTGCACCTGAGAGGGGACTCCTTGAGAGATGGGTTTGCATGGCAGCTCCAGACTGCCTGCAATGGAGAGCCCGAGTGCCCCAGCAGGGTTTGCAAGAGTACGGAGGGCAGCGGGAAAGAAGAAGGTGGGCAATGTTCACCTGCCTCCACCTTCCAAGGAAGCTTGGAGTCAAACCCTGTCTGCACTTTAGGGGGGACCCTAAAGGCCCCGGCAGGCATCAGGATGGCCCCAGGAGGGGGGTTTGCAGGACTCTGGGGCACCAGGAAAGGAGCAGGATCATCCCTGGAAAGCTGGGAGAGAAATCCAGAGACGGCTCCCCTGGGATCCAGGCAAGGGCTGAATTCAGGCAGGCAATTAGATCCAGAGGCTGCCTGGGCTATGGCAGCTATCAGTTCTGCTTCATAGATTTCTGGGGGGTTTATATATATATATATATATATCTGTATTTAGTTCTTTGTATTTATTCCTTCTCTGTTGACACTGACTGTAGGGTTGTCTAACAGCTTTTCAGACAATTGGGTTTGATTTTGTTCCACAAACCTTACCTAGATCCATATTCATTAGCTGACTCTCTGCTGCCATCAAAATTGAGGGAAGTAACACCTTTTAGCACTGCTTAGAAACAGAAGAGATTAAACTAAACTCTGCAGCTCCAATGAGCTAAGGAATTATGTCCTATCCACCTTCATGAAGTCGCAAAGACCAAAATCTCTTGACAGCATGCCATTTCCTTTCAGCCTTGTGCAGTGAGCCTTCAGCTCATCATGGATCAAAAGATGCTTCACTAAATTACAAGAAAAATTACTGCATTCTGTTTAGTTGCAATCCTGCTAGTCATAACAAATCCTGTGGGCATCAGCTGGGCTCCAGAAAAATCATATGCAACAGCAACACCATCTTCAGAGGCTCTCCCACTCCCTTACCTAATCATTGCTCCGGGACTGTAGAAGACTTGTCCCCACCCTTCACACCTACAGCAACAAACCTACAAATCTTCCAAATAGTTCTTAAATTCCAGGTCCCTCCGGAACATTCCCGCTTAAAACCGCACAGCTGCCCACGGGACAAAGGTCCAGTGTTACAAGCTTCTGCTCTCCCTCCACACACGCCCCTTACACATCTTGCACTGCTGCTCTGAAACTGCAAAATTTGTCAGCAGCGCCATTAGACTCAGAATTGGGGAAACAATTCCTTCTGCTGGGTTAACTTGGAAACAGTTCAAGGTACAGGAGTTATTTATTATTCACGCTCATGGAATGCCCCTGCCCTGCAGAGCTCCAGCACTACTGTGCAGAGCATTTGATGGAGCCAAACAGAAAGGACTGCTGTCCCAAAAGAAGAGTCTGGGAGGAACTCCCGGTGTCCTTCATGCCTTGAGAAAATGAAGGAGCACTCACTGTTGGGCTAAAGGGTACAAATTCAGTTCAGATGACAAATTTTCCAGGGTGATCCCCCTCCTCTTTATCTTCCAACACAACTACAAACAAACCAAATGATAGATTGCACAAGGAATAAGGGATGTTGAAAAGCAAATCTCTAAACTAAGCCTGGCATGCTCACCCAGGAGTTCAACACAGCAAGGCAGGCACTCTGCACTACCTAGTTCATGGTAAGAGATTTCTAAACTCTACCAAATGAAGTTAAGAAATGAAACAGAGAGCAATAGAACCATATTTTAATTCATTTAAAGGTAGGGAATAACACAGAATCTTTGCCATGAAACTAGGGGATTTTTCCGTCTTATCTATTGCCCGAGTAAGATTAGAAATTGGGAAAAAAAACCCACTGAAACTGCAAATGCATTTGGCCCCCGGATAGAAACAAAAGGTAATTATTTGAAAACTAGAAAAAACTCCAAGAGGAAACATAAAACATTATGGAATATGTCTTATTTTGATCACCGAGAATTCCCCATGTTAAAGGCATGGAGAAAACCATCATTCACAAGTGGGAAAACAGAGGGAGTGTAAAAGTGAAATGGAGTTCTGACAGATGATGCTGTGTAGAATATGGGTTCCCAAAGCAACAGAAAAAAGGCACCCCGACAGCAGCAGCCTCAAAGATTGCATATTCCAGCTGAAGCACGCGGGTTTCTGTAGATTCACCTTGTAAACTGGCACACTTACTTGCCAAGGCTGCTCAACTTCTTTCATCTTCAACCACAAAACCTCCCAGTCCTTCCACAGCAATCACTCCATCAAATCAAGACAGACCAAAAAATGTTCTTTTCGCTGTTCACAGTAATATGAAGTTATGTGCCCAAGAGATACCATTTGAAGTCAGAAGGAACAAGCCAGCAAGTGTATAAAACTGGTATGTGAAGAAGTGATAAAAAGACAGGAAACTGAAGCCCATGGTTAATACAAAACCCCATGATTAATAGAACACAAATGCAGATGGGTATGAGAAGCTTGCATTGTCAAAGCAAAAATAATTTCTAACAAAAATCCCATTCCCAAGAATTGCATAGCACTTGTGGTGGCCACTCCTGATCTCTACATAATATGGCAGCAGTTCAACTGGCCCTAATCTGTTTTTCTGGATACAAGCAGGGAAGAAGTCAAGGTCCCAGTGACATGCAATTCTGTAACTTCATTAGAAACCTTTCATCTTTCAATCTTTGAAATCAAAGCAAGAAAAGAACCTGTTTTGACACCAACTATCCTTAGTAGCAACATTTTGCAGCACCCAATTTGAAAAGGTTAACCTGCCAGGCAATAATACAGAAAAGAAAAATGAAAAGGAGGGCAAGGAAAATCATCTGCTGCTGAAACTGCTCTTCTACAAAAACAAAGTGATATGAAGATTCAGCCCGTGAAGAACACATTCCTCAACCATGAGAGAAAAACACAATTCTTAAAAATCTCTTTGCTACATTAGAGATAGAAAATTGACTCCAAATCTGGTGTTCAGTACTTGTTGCTTGTTCAGTACTCAGACATCAGAATTACTACCACAATATTAGAAGAACAATCCAATCAACATATTCCAGGGATGCATTTTAATTAACTTGCTGGTGCCAGCCGTGCTGTGCTTTGGTTCTATCCATCCATCCTGCTGCAAAAAGGTTCAATTGTGTTTTCACCATCACGTCAAATCAGCTCTTGGACTCACAGCTCACCACAGACCTCGAAACAGGAGGCAAAGATCTACACCAGTTGGCCTTTCACAACTTCTCACCCATCTATTACCTTTCTCTGGCCAGCTTCAGAAAATGGGGGGGAAGCCATTCCAAAGAACACGACCAAGGAAATCACACAGCACTTGGCACTTTTTCCAGGCATCACATTTTTAATGGATGATGGGAAGTAACACAGAAGCAATTCCTGTCCACAGGAAAAAAAAAAATTTTAAAATGGTTTTGTCTCAAGGACAATCACTGGATGTTGAAAATTTCTGCTGCTGAAAGTTACACGAGGTCCTCAACATTGAGCAATCAATATCCCCACAGTCTAAACGGTGAAATTACTACCTCGGCAAGGAGAACATTTTCAGGATTTGCAACTCATCTCCAAACCTCAGTAGAACTAAACCAGCAGAATTTCCCTGAGATGGCATTGTGTTCTGGAACCCCTCAAATACTCACTAAAACAGACTTGACATTCACTAGGACAGCTGTTCATGAAAATCTGGGGGAAAACCTATGGGAAATGGCCATGTGCACGCATCTTCCTTCCCACAGCAGGCACAATCCAATACTCCTTTGAATGGCCTCAAAGTTGAGCAGCACTCATTGGCACAGCCTCTTCTCCCACAGACAGGCCAGGGAGCAACACGGCAGCGCCAGCCAGATGGGCAAGGACAAGAGAGAGCAGATGCCAACAAGGCTTGGAAGCTGTGCCAAGGGAGGTTTACGCTGGGCATTGGGCCCAGAAAGGGCCATCAGATACTGCAATGGCCTGACAGGGGGCTGCTGCTGGAGTCATCCTTGTGGCAGGTGTGCAAGGCAAGCCAGGCCGCAGCGCTCGGGCCCCGCTCTGCTGGCCATGCTTGCCGCCATGGCTCACAGCTTGGACTCAACATTCTCTTCTCAGGGCTCTCTGCAGCCAGTGCCTTCTGTGCTTCTGTGACATCACAGCCTCTGGGGACGGCACGGTGGCTGGCAACTGTCCCCAGCTGTTGCTGCGCCCCAGAGCCCAGGCAGAGCTGCTTGCAGAGAGACACCCAGAGCCTTTGTGCTGCTGCCAGAGCACTATGGCTGCTCACGGCTCTTCCTCCCTGCTGCAGCTTTACGTGCTGCTGCTCTTGGCCCATTCCCTCGACCCGTCCAGCAAACCTGAGCAGAGCACGGATACCTCTCCTGTGTTTCTGGAGGATTGCGACCTGGAGGAGACGGACCCCGAGCGCATCCGGTGGGCGGCCAGGACATTCCTGCTGATTGACCTGCTCATCATAGGAATGTCCATGGGATGGTCGCTGGGAAGAAGAATTCAGAGACGCTGGGGAGAGGTGAGGCGGGGGTGGGGGGTCAGGCAGGCAGGATGGGGCAGACCTTGAGGGCCTCTTGGGCACCCTTTGGCCAATGCCCTGCAGCAGAAGGGGCCTGAGCTCCTGGCTGGGCAATCCGGCCCAGGGGCTGAGCCCCATGGACAGCACCAAGCAGAGGCGGCCAGAGCTCTTCCTGCTGCAGTCTCTTCCCCGGGGCAGCCCAGCCCAACTGAGCCCGAGTCTCTGTCTCCCAGGCCAAAGGCAGCCCCAGAGGTGCCGGCCCCGCTCTGCCCCTCTGCCTCTTCCATGGGGATCCCTGTGCTTTGCCTTGCAGCGGAATCTCCAGAGCCCTTCGGGCCCTGCAGGGCCCCACCGCCATCTAAGACTCGGCTGTGCAGAAGAGTTGGTGCAGCTGCTGAGGCAAAACCGTGACCTGATGCGGCTGCACCTTCGCTACAGCTCTCAGCCGAGGAGACCAACAACCAAGACGGCGGCAAAAGAGGGCACTGGGAGAAGACTCCGCACCTCCCCGCAGCTCTGACCTCCAGCGTCGCACTCCATCTACACAACGTTACGGGGAACGGGTGACCAGTGCCCAGCCCAGGCACTGCGACGTTCCCCACCGTAGAAGTTAGCCACACCCCTCTTGTTCATTGTTGGATTCCCCACCACGTTTCCCCCAAGAAGTTGACCTTTCCCTTAGTGTTCAGTTCTAAACAGTTCAAGTATTGAAGTTTTTTAGGCTTAAGATTCTTACCCCATAGTCTTCTAGTAACGTTGTTGTGTAGATTTTACAAGTAGTCAAGTGAATAAAGTTCACGTTTTCTACATGTTGCTGTGTCATTTTCTTGATGTTGCACCTGAGAGGGGACTCCTTGAGAGATGGGTTTGCATGGCAGCTCCAGACTGCCTGCAATGGAGAGCCCGAGTGCCCCAGCAGGGTTTGCAAGAGTACGGAGGGCAGCGGGAAAGAAGAAGGTGGGCAATGTTCACCTGCCTCCACCTTCCAAGGAAGCTTGGAGTCAAACCCTGTCTGCACTTTAGGGGGGACCCTAAAGGCCCCGGCAGGCATCAGGATGGCCCCAGGAGGGGGGTTTGCAGGACTCTGGGGCACCAGGAAAGGAGCAGGATCATCCCTGGAAAGCTGGGAGAGAAATCCAGAGACGGCTCCCCTGGGATCCAGGCAAGGGCTGAATTCAGGCAGGCAATTAGATCCAGAGGCTGCCTGGGCTATGGCAGCTATCAGTTCTGCTTCATAGATTTCTGGGGGGTTTATATATATATATATATATATATATATCTGTATTTAGTTCTTTGTATTTATTCCTTCTCTGTTGACACTGACTGTAGGGTTGTCTAACAGCTTTTCAGACAATTGGGTTTGATTTTGTTCCACAAACCTTACCTAGATCCATATTCATTAGCTGACTCTCTGCTGCCATCAAAATTGAGGGAAGTAACACCTTTTAGCACTGCTTAGAAACAGAAGAGATTAAACTAAACTCTGCAGCTCCAATGAGCTAAGGAATTATGTCCTATCCACCTTCATGAAGTCGCAAAGACCAAAATCTCTTGACAGCATGCCATTTCCTTTCAGCCTTGTGCAGTGAGCCTTCAGCTCATCATGGATCAAAAGATGCTTCACTAAATTACAAGAAAAATTACTGCATTCTGTTTAGTTGCAATCCTGCTAGTCATAACAAATCCTGTGGGCATCAGCTGGGCTCCAGAAAAATCATATGCAACAGCAACACCATCTTCAGAGGCTCTCCCACTCCCTTACCTAATCATTGCTCCGGGACTGTAGAAGACTTGTCCCCACCCTTCACACCTACAGCAACAAACCTACAAATCTTCCAAATAGTTCTTAAATTCCAGGTCCCTCCGGAACATTCCCGCTTAAAACCGCACAGCTGCCCACGGGACAAAGGTCCAGTGTTACAAGCTTCTGCTCTCCCTCCACACACGCCCCTTACACATCTTGCACTGCTGCTCTGAAACTGCAAAATTTGTCAGCAGCGCCATTAGACTCAGAATTGGGGAAACAATTCCTTCTGCTGGGTTAACTTGGAAACAGTTCAAGGTACAGGAGTTATTTATTATTCACGCTCATGGAATGCCCCTGCCCTGCAGAGCTCCAGCACTACTGTGCAGAGCATTTGATGGAGCCAAACAGAAAGGACTGCTGTCCCAAAAGAAGAGTCTGGGAGGAACTCCCGGTGTCCTTCATGCCTTGAGAAAATGAAGGAGCACTCACTGTTGGGCTAAAGGGTACAAATTCAGTTCAGATGACAAATTTTCCAGGGTGATCCCCCTCCTCTTTATCTTCCAACACAACTACAAACAAACCAAATGATAGATTGCACAAGGAATAAGGGATGTTGAAAAGCAAATCTCTAAACTAAGCCTGGCATGCTCACCCAGGAGTTCAACACAGCAAGGCAGGCACTCTGCACTACCTAGTTCATGGTAAGAGATTTCTAAACTCTACCAAATGAAGTTAAGAAATGAAACAGAGAGCAATAGAACCATATTTTAATTCATTTAAAGGTAGGGAATAACACAGAATCTTTGCCATGAAACTAGGGGATTTTTCCGTCTTATCTATTGCCCGAGTAAGATTAGAAATTGGGAAAAAAAACCCACTGAAACTGCAAATGCATTTGGCCCCCGGATAGAAACAAAAGGTAATTATTTGAAAACTAGAAAAAACTCCAAGAGGAAACATAAAACATTATGGAATATGTCTTATTTTGATCACCGAGAATTCCCCATGTTAAAGGCATGGAGAAAACCATCATTCACAAGTGGGAAAACAGAGGGAGTGTAAAAGTGAAATGGAGTTCTGACAGATGATGCTGTGTAGAATATGGGTTCCCAAAGCAACAGAAAAAAGGCACCCCGACAGCAGCAGCCTCAAAGATTGCATATTCCAGCTGAAGCACGCGGGTTTCTGTAGATTCACCTTGTAAACTGGCACACTTACTTGCCAAGGCTGCTCAACTTCTTTCATCTTCAACCACAAAACCTCCCAGTCCTTCCACAGCAATCACTCCATCAAATCAAGACAGACCAAAAAATGTTCTTTTCGCTGTTCACAGTAATATGAAGTTATGTGCCCAAGAGATACCATTTGAAGTCAGAAGGAACAAGCCAGCAAGTGTATAAAACTGGTATGTGAAGAAGTGATAAAAAGACAGGAAACTGAAGCCCATGGTTAATACAAAACCCCATGATTAATAGAACACAAATGCAGATGGGTATGAGAAGCTTGCATTGTCAAAGCAAAAATAATTTCTAACAAAAATCCCATTCCCAAGAATTGCATAGCACTTGTGGTGGCCACTCCTGATCTCTACATAATATGGCAGCAGTTCAACTGGCCCTAATCTGTTTTTCTGGATACAAGCAGGGAAGAAGTCAAGGTCCCAGTGACATGCAATTCTGTAACTTCATTAGAAACCTTTCATCTTTCAATCTTTGAAATCAAAGCAAGAAAAGAACCTGTTTTGACACCAACTATCCTTAGTAGCAACATTTTGCAGCACCCAATTTGAAAAGGTTAACCTGCCAGGCAATAATACAGAAAAGAAAAATGAAAAGGAGGGCAAGGAAAATCATCTGCTGCTGAAACTGCTCTTCTACAAAAACAAAGTGATATGAAGATTCAGCCCGTGAAGAACACATTCCTCAACCATGAGAGAAAAACACAATTCTTAAAAATCTCTTTGCTACATTAGAGATAGAAAATTGACTCCAAATCTGGTGTTCAGTACTTGTTGCTTGTTCAGTACTCAGACATCAGAATTACTACCACAATATTAGAAGAACAATCCAATCAACATATTCCAGGGATGCATTTTAATTAACTTGCTGGTGCCAGCCGTGCTGTGCTTTGGTTCTATCCATCCATCCTGCTGCAAAAAGGTTCAATTGTGTTTTCACCATCACGTCAAATCAGCTCTTGGACTCACAGCTCACCACAGACCTCGAAACAGGAGGCAAAGATCTACACCAGTTGGCCTTTCACAACTTCTCACCCATCTATTACCTTTCTCTGGCCAGCTTCAGAAAATGGGGGGGAAGCCATTCCAAAGAACACGACCAAGGAAATCACACAGCACTTGGCACTTTTTCCAGGCATCACATTTTTAATGGATGATGGGAAGTAACACAGAAGCAATTCCTGTCCACAGGAAAAAAAAAATTTTAAAATGGTTTTGTCTCAAGGACAATCACTGGATGTTGAAAATTTCTGCTGCTGAAAGTTACACGAGGTCCTCAACATTGAGCAATCAATATCCCCACAGTCTAAACGGTGAAATTACTACCTCGGCAAGGAGAACATTTTCAGGATTTGCAACTCATCTCCAAACCTCAGTAGAACTAAACCAGCAGAATTTCCCTGAGATGGCATTGTGTTCTGGAACCCCTCAAATACTCACTAAAACAGACTTGACTTTCACTAGGACAGCTGTTCATGAAAATCTGGGGGAAAACCTATGGGAAATGGCCATGTGCACGCATCTTCCTTCCCACAGCAGGCACAATCCAATACTCCTTTGAATGGCCTCAAAGTTGAGCAGCACTCATTGGCACAGCCTCTTCTCCCACAGACAGGCCAGGGAGCAACACGGCAGCGCCAGCCAGATGGGCAAGGACAAGAGAGAGCAGATGCCAACAAGGCTTGGAAGCTGTGCCAAGGGAGGTTTACGCTGGGCATTGGGAAGAACTTGTGCCCAGAAAGGGCCATCAGATACTGCAATGGCCTGACAGGGGGCTGCTGCTGGAGTCATCCTTGTGGCAGGTGTGCAAGGCAAGCCAGGCCGCAGCGCTCGGGCCCCGCTCTGCTGGCCATGCTTGCCGCCATGGCTCACAGCTTGGACTCAACATTCTCTTCTCAGGGCTCTCTGCAGCCAGTGCCTTCTGTGCTTCTGTGACATCACAGCCTCTGGGGACGGCACGGTGGCTGGCAACTGTCCCCAGCTGTTGCTGCGCCCCAGAGCCCAGGCAGAGCTGCTTGCAGAGAGACACCCAGAGCCTTTGTGCTGCTGCCAGAGCACTATGGCTGCTCACGGCTCTTCCTCGCTGCTGCAGCTTTACGTGCTGCTGCTCTTGGCCCATCCCCTCGACCCGTCCAGCAAACCTGAGCAGAGCACGGATACCTCTCCTGTGTTTCTGGAGGATTGCGACCTGGAGGAGACGGACCCCGAGCGCATCCGGTGGGCGGCCAGGACATTCCTGCTGATTGACCTGCTCATCATAGGAATGTCCATGGGATGGTCGCTGGGAAGAAGAATTCAGAGACGCTGGGGAGAGGTGAGGCGGGGGTGGGGGGTCAGGCAGGTGGGATGGGGCAGACCTTGAGGGCCTCTTGGGCACCCTTTGGCCAATGCCCTGCGGCAGAAGGGGCCTGAGCTCCTGGCTGGGCAATCCGGCCCAGGGGCTGAGCCCCATGGACAGCACCAAGCAGAGGCGGCCAGAGCTCTGCCTGCTGCAGCCTCTTCCCCGGGGCAGCCCAACCCAACTGAGCCCGAGTCTCTGTCTCCCAGGCCAAAGGCAGCCCCAGAGGTGCCGGCCCCGCTCTGCCCCTCTGCCTCTTCCATGGGGATCCCTGTGCTTTGCCTTGCAGCGGAATCTCCAGAGCCCTTCGGGCCCTGCAGGGCCCCACCGCCATCTAAGACTCGGCTGTGCAGAAGAGTTGGTGCAGCTGCTGAGGCAAAACCGTGACCTGATGCGGCTGCACCTTCGCTACAGCTCTCAGCCGAGGAGACCAACAACCAAGACGGCGGCAAAAGAGGGCACTGGGAGAAGACTCCGCACCTCCCCGCAGCTCTGACCTCCAGCGTCGCACTCCATCTACACAACGTTACGGGGAACGGGTGACCAGTGCCCAGCCCAGGCACTGCGACGTTCCCCACCGTAGAAGTTAGCCACACCCCTGTTGTTCATTGTTGGATTCCCCACCACGTTTCCCCCAAGAAGTTGACCTTTCCCTTAGTGTTCAGTTCTAAACAGTTCAAGTATTGAAGTTTTTTAGGCTTAAGATTCTTACCCCATAGTCTTCTAGTAACGTTGTTGTGTAGATTTTACAAGTAGTCAAGTGAATAAAGTTCACGTTTTCTACATGTTGCTGTGTCATTTTCTTGATGTTGCACCTGAGAGGGGACTCCTTGAGAGATGGGTTTGCATGGCAGCTCCAGACTGCCTGCAATGGAGAGCCCGAGTGCCCCAGCAGGGTTTGCAAGAGTACGGAGGGCAGCGGGAAAGAAGAAGGTGGCCAATGTTCACCTGCCTCCACCTTCCAAGGAAGCTTGGAGTCAAACCCTGTCTGCACTTTAGGGGGGACCCTAAAGGCCCCGGCAGGCATCAGGATGGCCCCAGGAGGGGGGTTTGCAGGACTCTGGGGCACCAGGAAAGGAGCAGGATCATCCCTGGAAAGCTGGGAGAGAAATCCAGAGACGGCTCCCCTGGGATCCAGGCAAGGGCTGAATTCAGGCAGGCAATTAGATCCAGAGGCTGCCTGGGCTATGGCAGCTATCAGTTCTGCTTCATAGATTTCTGGGGGGTTTATATATATATATATATATCTGTATTTAGTTCTTTGTATTTATTCCTTCTCTGTTGACACTGACTGTAGGGTTGTCTAACAGCTTTTCAGACAATTGGGTTTGATTTTGTTCCACAAACCTTACCTAGATCCATATTCATTAGCTGACTCTCTGCTGCCATCAAAATTGAGGGAAGTAACACCTTTTAGCACTGCTTAGAAACAGAAGAGATTAAACTAAACTCTGCAGCTCCAATGAGCTAAGGAATTATGTCCTATCCACCTTCATGAAGTCGCAAAGACCAAAATCTCTTGACAGCATGCCATTTCCTTTCAGCCTTGTGCAGTGAGCCTTCAGCTCATCATGGATCAAAAGATGCTTCACTAAATTACAAGAAAAATTACTGCATTCTGTTTAGTTGCAATCCTGCTAGTCATAACAAATCCTGTGGGCATCAGCTGGGCTCCAGAAAAATCATATGCAACAGCAACACCATCTTCAGAGGCTCTCCCACTCCCTTACCTAATCATTGCTCCGGGACTGTAGAAGACTTGTCCCCACCCTTCACACCTACAGCAACAAACCTACAAATCTTCCAAATAGTTCTTAAATTCCAGGTCCCTCCGGAACATTCCCGCTTAAAACCGCACAGCTGCCCACGGGACAAAGGTCCAGTGTTACAAGCTTCTGCTCTCCCTCCACACACGCCCCTTACACATCTTGCACTGCTGCTCTGAAACTGCAAAATTTGTCAGCAGCGCCATTAGACTCAGAATTGGGGAAACAATTCCTTCTGCTGGGTTAACTTGGAAACAGTTCAAGGTACAGGAGTTATTTATTATTCACGCTCATGGAATGCCCCTGCCCTGCAGAGCTCCAGCACTACTGTGCAGAGCATTTGATGGAGCCAAACAGAAAGGACTGCTGTCCCAAAAGAAGAGTCTGGGAGGAACTCCCGGTGTCCTTCATGCCTTGAGAAAATGAAGGAGCACTCACTGTTGGGCTAAAGGGTACAAATTCAGTTCAGATGACAAATTTTCCAGGGTGATCCCCCTCCTCTTTATCTTCCAACACAACTACAAACAAACCAAATGATAGATTGCACAAGGAATAAGGGATGTTGAAAAGCAAATCTCTAAACTAAGCCTGGCATGCTCACCCAGGAGTTCAACACAGCAAGGCAGGCACTCTGCACTACCTAGTTCATGGTAAGAGATTTCTAAACTCTACCAAATGAAGTTAAGAAATGAAACAGAGAGCAATAGAACCATATTTTAATTCATTTAAAGGTAGGGAATAACACAGAATCTTTGCCATGAAACTAGGGGATTTTTCCGTCTTATCTATTGCCCGAGTAAGATTAGAAATTGGGAAAAAAAACCCACTGAAACTGCAAATGCATTTGGCCCCCGGATAGAAACAAAAGGTAATTATTTGAAAACTAGAAAAAACTCCAAGAGGAAACATAAAACATTATGGAATATGTCTTATTTTGATCACCGAGAATTCCCCATGTTAAAGGCATGGAGAAAACCATCATTCACAAGTGGGAAAACAGAGGGAGTGTAAAAGTGAAATGGAGTTCTGACAGATGATGCTGTGTAGAATATGGGTTCCCAAAGCAACAGAAAAAAGGCACCCCGACAGCAGCAGCCTCAAAGATTGCATATTCCAGCTGAAGCACGCGGGTTTCTGTAGATTCACCTTGTAAACTGGCACACTTACTTGCCAAGGCTGCTCAACTTCTTTCATCTTCAACCACAAAACCTCCCAGTCCTTCCACAGCAATCACTCCATCAAATCAAGACAGACCAAAAAATGTTCTTTTCGCTGTTCACAGTAATATGAAGTTATGTGCCCAAGAGATACCATTTGAAGTCAGAAGGAACAAGCCAGCAAGTGTATAAAACTGGTATGTGAAGAAGTGATAAAAAGACAGGAAACTGAAGCCCATGGTTAATACAAAACCCCATGATTAATAGAACACAAATGCAGATGGGTATGAGAAGCTTGCATTGTCAAAGCAAAAATAATTTCTAACAAAAATCCCATTCCCAAGAATTGCATAGCACTTGTGGTGGCCACTCCTGATCTCTACATAATATGGCAGCAGTTCAACTGGCCCTAATCTGTTTTTCTGGATACAAGCAGGGAAGAAGTCAAGGTCCCAGTGACATGCAATTCTGTAACTTCATTAGAAACCTTTCATCTTTCAATCTTTGAAATCAAAGCAAGAAAAGAACCTGTTTTGACACCAACTATCCTTAGTAGCAACATTTTGCAGCACCCAATTTGAAAAGGTTAACCTGCCAGGCAATAATACAGAAAAGAAAAATGAAAAGGAGGGCAAGGAAAATCATCTGCTGCTGAAACTGCTCTTCTACAAAAACAAAGTGATATGAAGATTCAGCCCGTGAAGAACACATTCCTCAACCATGAGAGAAAAACACAATTCTTAAAAATCTCTTTGCTACATTAGAGATAGAAAATTGACTCCAAATCTGGTGTTCAGTACTTGTTGCTTGTTCAGTACTCAGACATCAGAATTACTACCACAATATTAGAAGAACAATCCAATCAACATATTCCAGGGATGCATTTTAATTAACTTGCTGGTGCCAGCCGTGCTGTGCTTTGGTTCTATCCATCCATCCTGCTGCAAAAAGGTTCAATTGTGTTTTCACCATCACGTCAAATCAGCTCTTGGACTCACAGCTCACCACAGACCTCGAAACAGGAGGCAAAGATCTACACCAGTTGACCTTTCACAACTTCTCACCCATCTATTACCTTTCTCTGGCCAGCTTCAGAAAATGGGGGGGAAGCCATTCCAAAGAACACGACCAAGGAAATCACACAGCACTTGGCACTTTTTCCAGGCATCACATTTTTAATGGATGATGGGAAGTAACACAGAAGCAATTCCTGTCCACAGGAAAAAAAAAATTTTAAAATGGTTTTGTCTCAAGGACAATCACTGGATGTTGAAAATTTCTGCTGCTGAAAGTTACACGAGGTCCTCAACATTGAGCAATCAATATCCCCACAGTCTAAACGGTGAAATTACTACCTCGGCAAGGAGAACATTTTCAGGATTTGCAACTCATCTCCAAACCTCAGTAGAACTAAACCAGCAGAATTTCCCTGAGATGGCATTGTGTTCTGGAACCCCTCAAATACTCACTAAAACAGACTTGACATTCACTAGGACAGCTGTTCATGAAAATCTGGGGGAAAACCTATGGGAAATGGCCATGTGCACGCATCTTCCTTCCCACAGCAGGCACAATCCAATACTCCTTTGAATGGCCTCAAAGTTGAGCAGCACTCATTGGCACAGCCTCTTCTCCCACAGACAGGCCAGGGAGCAACACGGCAGCGCCAGCCAGATGGGCAAGGACAAGAGAGAGCAGATGCCAACAAGGCTTGGAAGCTGTGCCAAGGGAGGTTTACGCTGGGCATTGGGCCCAGAAAGGGCCATCAGATACTGCAATGGCCTGACAGGGGGCTGCTGCTGGAGTCATCCTTGTGGCAGGTGTGCAAGGCAAGCCAGGCCGCAGCGCTCGGGCCCCGCTCTGCTGGCCATGCTTGCCGCCATGGCTCACAGCTTGGACTCAACATTCTCTTCTCAGGGCTCTCTGCAGCCAGTGCCTTCTGTGCTTCTGTGACATCACAGCCTCTGGGGACGGCACGGTGGCTGGCAACTGTCCCCAGCTGTTGCTGCGCCCCAGAGCCCAGGCAGAGCTGCTTGCAGAGAGACACCCAGAGCCTTTGTGCTGCTGCCAGAGCACTATGGCTGCTCACGGCTCTTCCTCCCTGCTGCAGCTTTACGTGCTGCTGCTCTTGGCCCATTCCCTCGACCCGTCCAGCAAACCTGAGCAGAGCACGGATACCTCTCCTGTGTTTCTGGAGGATTGCGACCTGGAGGAGACGGACCCCGAGCGCATCCGGTGGGCGGCCAGGACATTCCTGCTGATTGACCTGCTCATCATAGGAATGTCCATGGGATGGTCGCTCGGAAGAAGAATTCAGAGACGCTGGGGAGAGGTGAGGCGGGGGTGGGGGGTCAGGCAGGCAGGATGGGGCAGACCTTGAGGGCCTCTTGGGCACCCTTTGGCCAATGCCCTGCAGCAGAAGGGGCCTGAGCTCCTGGCTGGGCAATCCGGCCCAGGGGCTGAGCCCCATGGACAGCACCAAGCAGAGGCGGCCAGAGCTCTTCCTGCTGCAGTCTCTTCCCCGGGGCAGCCCAGCCCAACTGAGCCCGAGTCTCTGTCTCCCAGGCCAAAGGCAGCCCCAGAGGTGCCGGCCCCGCTCTGCCCCTCTGCCTCTTCCATGGGGATCCCTGTGCTTTGCCTTGCAGCGGAATCTCCAGAGCCCTTCGGGCCCTGCAGGGCCCCACCGCCATCTAAGACTCGGCTGTGCAGAAGAGTTGGTGCAGCTGCTGAGGCAAAACCGTGACCTGATGCGGCTGCACCTTCGCTACAGCTCTCAGCCGAGGAGACCAACAACCAAGACGGCGGCAAAAGAGGGCACTGGGAGAAGACTCCGCACCTCCCCGCAGCTCTGACCTCCAGCGTCGCACTCCATCTACACAACGTTACGGGGAACGGGTGACCAGTGCCCAGCCCAGGCACTGCGACGTTCCCCACCGTAGAAGTTAGCCACACCCCTCTTGTTCATTGTTGGATTCCCCACCACGTTTCCCCCAAGAAGTTGACCTTTCCCTTAGTGTTCAGTTCTAAACAGTTCAAGTATTGAAGTTTTTTAGGCTTAAGATTCTTACCCCATAGTCTTCTAGTAACGTTGTTGTGTAGATTTTACAAGTAGTCAAGTGAATAAAGTTCACGTTTTCTACATGTTGCTGTGTCATTTTCTTGATGTTGCACCTGAGAGGGGACTCCTTGAGAGATGGGTTTGCATGGCAGCTCCAGACTGCCTGCAATGGAGAGCCCGAGTGCCCCAGCAGGGTTTGCAAGAGTACGGAGGGCAGCGGGAAAGAAGAAGGTGGGCAATGTTCACCTGCCTCCACCTTCCAAGGAAGCTTGGAGTCAAACCCTGTCTGCACTTTAGGGGGGACCCTAAAGGCCCCGGCAGGCATCAGGATGGCCCCAGGAGGGGGGTTTGCAGGACTCTGGGGCACCAGGAAAGGAGCAGGATCATCCCTGGAAAGCTGGGAGAGAAATCCAGAGACGGCTCCCCTGGGATCCAGGCAAGGGCTGAATTCAGGCAGGCAATTAGATCCAGAGGCTGCCTGGGCTATGGCAGCTATCAGTTCTGCTTCATAGATTTCTGGGGGGTTTATATATATATATATATATATCTGTATTTAGTTCTTTGTATTTATTCCTTCTCTGTTGACACTGACTGTAGGGTTGTCTAACAGCTTTTCAGACAATTGGGTTTGATTTTGTTCCACAAACCTTACCTAGATCCATATTCATTAGCTGACTCTCTGCTGCCATCAAAATTGAGGGAAGTAACACCTTTTAGCACTGCTTAGAAACAGAAGAGATTAAACTAAACTCTGCAGCTCCAATGAGCTAAGGAATTATGTCCTATCCACCTTCATGAAGTCGCAAAGACCAAAATCTCTTGACAGCATGCCATTTCCTTTCAGCCTTGTGCAGTGAGCCTTCAGCTCATCATGGATCAAAAGATGCTTCACTAAATTACAAGAAAAATTACTGCATTCTGTTTAGTTGCAATCCTGCTAGTCATAACAAATCCTGTGGGCATCAGCTGGGCTCCAGAAAAATCATATGCAACAGCAACACCATCTTCAGAGGCTCTCCCACTCCCTTACCTAATCATTGCTCCGGGACTGTAGAAGACTTGTCCCCACCCTTCACACCTACAGCAACAAACCTACAAATCTTCCAAATAGTTCTTAAATTCCAGGTCCCTCCGGAACATTCCCGCTTAAAACCGCACAGCTGCCCACGGGACAAAGGTCCAGTGTTACAAGCTTCTGCTCTCCCTCCACACACGCCCCTTACACATCTTGCACTGCTGCTCTGAAACTGCAAAATTTGTCAGCAGCGCCATTAGACTCAGAATTGGGGAAACAATTCCTTCTGCTGGGTTAACTTGGAAACAGTTCAAGGTACAGGAGTTATTTATTATTCACGCTCATGGAATGCCCCTGCCCTGCAGAGCTCCAGCACTACTGTGCAGAGCATTTGATGGAGCCAAACAGAAAGGACTGCTGTCCCAAAAGAAGAGTCTGGGAGGAACTCCCGGTGTCCTTCATGCCTTGAGAAAATGAAGGAGCACTCACTGTTGGGCTAAAGGGTACAAATTCAGTTCAGATGACAAATTTTCCAGGGTGATCCCCCTCCTCTTTATCTTCCAACACAACTACAAACAAACCAAATGATAGATTGCACAAGGAATAAGGGATGTTGAAAAGCAAATCTCTAAACTAAGCCTGGCATGCTCACCCAGGAGTTCAACACAGCAAGGCAGGCACTCTGCACTACCTAGTTCATGGTAAGAGATTTCTAAACTCTACCAAATGAAGTTAAGAAATGAAACAGAGAGCAATAGAACCATATTTTAATTCATTTAAAGGTAGGGAATAACACAGAATCTTTGCCATGAAACTAGGGGATTTTTCCGTCTTATCTATTGCCCGAGTAAGATTAGAAATTGGGAAAAAAAACCCACTGAAACTGCAAATGCATTTGGCCCCCGGATAGAAACAAAAGGTAATTATTTGAAAACTAGAAAAAACTCCAAGAGGAAACATAAAACATTATGGAATATGTCTTATTTTGATCACCGAGAATTCCCCATGTTAAAGGCATGGAGAAAACCATCATTCACAAGTGGGAAAACAGAGGGAGTGTAAAAGTGAAATGGAGTTCTGACAGATGATGCTGTGTAGAATATGGGTTCCCAAAGCAACAGAAAAAAGGCACCCCGACAGCAGCAGCCTCAAAGATTGCATATTCCAGCTGAAGCACGCGGGTTTCTGTAGATTCACCTTGTAAACTGGCACACTTACTTGCCAAGGCTGCTCAACTTCTTTCATCTTCAACCACAAAACCTCCCAGTCCTTCCACAGCAATCACTCCATCAAATCAAGACAGACCAAAAAATGTTCTTTTCGCTGTTCACAGTAATATGAAGTTATGTGCCCAAGAGATACCATTTGAAGTCAGAAGGAACAAGCCAGCAAGTGTATAAAACTGGTATGTGAAGAAGTGATAAAAAGACAGGAAACTGAAGCCCATGGTTAATACAAAACCCCATGATTAATAGAACACAAATGCAGATGGGTATGAGAAGCTTGCATTGTCAAAGCAAAAATAATTTCTAACAAAAATCCCATTCCCAAGAATTGCATAGCACTTGTGGTGGCCACTCCTGATCTCTACATAATATGGCAGCAGTTCAACTGGCCCTAATCTGTTTTTCTGGATACAAGCAGGGAAGAAGTCAAGGTCCCAGTGACATGCAATTCTGTAACTTCATTAGAAACCTTTCATCTTTCAATCTTTGAAATCAAAGCAAGAAAAGAACCTGTTTTGACACCAACTATCCTTAGTAGCAACATTTTGCAGCACCCAATTTGAAAAGGTTAACCTGCCAGGCAATAATACAGAAAAGAAAAATGAAAAGGAGGGCAAGGAAAATCATCTGCTGCTGAAACTGCTCTTCTACAAAAACAAAGTGATATGAAGATTCAGCCCGTGAAGAACACATTCCTCAACCATGAGAGAAAAACACAATTCTTAAAAATCTCTTTGCTACATTAGAGATAGAAAATTGACTCCAAATCTGGTGTTCAGTACTTGTTGCTTGTTCAGTACTCAGACATCAGAATTACTACCACAATATTAGAAGAACAATCCAATCAACATATTCCAGGGATGCATTTTAATTAACTTGCTGGTGCCAGCCGTGCTGTGCTTTGGTTCTATCCATCCATCCTGCTGCAAAAAGGTTCAATTGTGTTTTCACCATCACGTCAAATCAGCTCTTGGACTCACAGCTCACCACAGACCTCGAAACAGGAGGCAAAGATCTACACCAGTTGGCCTTTCACAACTTCTCACCCATCTATTACCTTTCTCTGGCCAGCTTCAGAAAATGGGGGGGAAGCCATTCCAAAGAACACGACCAAGGAAATCACACAGCACTTGGCACTTTTTCCAGGCATCACATTTTTAATGGATGATGGGAAGTAACACAGAAGCAATTCCTGTCCACAGGAAAAAAAAAATTTTAAAATGGTTTTGTCTCAAGGACAATCGCTGGATGTTGAAAATTTCTGCTGCTGAAAGTTACACGAGGTCCTCAACATTGAGCAATCAATATCCCCACAGTCTAAACGGTGAAATTACTACCTCGGCAAGGAGAACATTTTCAGGATTTGCAACTCATCTCCAAACCTCAGTAGAACTAAACCAGCAGAATTTCCCTGAGATGGCATTGTGTTCTGGAACCCCTCAAATACTCACTAAAACAGACTTGACTTTCACTAGGACAGCTGTTCATGAAAATCTGGGGGAAAACCTATGGGAAATGGCCATGTGCACGCATCTTCCTTCCCACAGCAGGCACAATCCAATACTCCTTTGAATGGCCTCAAAGTTGAGCAGCACTCATTGGCACAGCCTCTTCTCCCACAGACAGGCCAGGGAGCAACACGGCAGCGCCAGCCAGATGGGCAAGGACAAGAGAGAGCAGATGCCAACAAGGCTTGGAAGCTGTGCCAAGGGAGGTTTACGCTGGGCATTGGGAAGAACTTGTGCCCAGAAAGGGCCATCAGATACTGCAATGGCCTGACAGGGGGCTGCTGCTGGAGTCATCCTTGTGGCAGGTGTGCAAGGCAAGCCAGGCCGCAGCGCTCGGGCCCCGCTCTGCTGGCCATGCTTGCCGCCATGGCTCACAGCTTGGACTCAACATTCTCTTCTCAGGGCTCTCTGCAGCCAGTGCCTTCTGTGCTTCTGTGACATCACAGCCTCTGGGGACGGCACGGTGGCTGGCAACTGTCCCCAGCTGTTGCTGCGCCCCAGAGCCCAGGCAGAGCTGCTTGCAGAGAGACACCCAGAGCCTTTGTGCTGCTGCCAGAGCACTATGGCTGCTCACGGCTCTTCCTCCCTGCTGCAGCTTTACGTGCTGCTGCTCTTGGCCCATCCCCTCGACCCGTCCAGCAAACCTGAGCAGAGCACGGATACCTCTCCTGTGTTTCTGGAGGATTGCGACCTGGAGGAGACGGACCCCGAGCGCATCCGGTGGGCGGCCAGGACATTCCTGCTGATTGACCTGCTCATCATAGGAATGTCCATGGGATGGTCGCTGGGAAGAAGAATTCAGAGACGCTGGGGAGAGGTGAGGCGGGGGTGGGGGGTCAGGCAGGTGGGATGGGGCAGACCTTGAGGGCCTCTTGGGCACCCTTTGGCCAATGCCCTGCGGCAGAAGGGGCCTGAGCTCCTGGCTGGGCAATCCGGCCCAGGGGCTGAGCCCCATGGACAGCACCAAGCAGAGGCGGCCAGAGCTCTGCCTGCTGCAGCCTCTTCCCCGGGGCAGCCCAGCCCAACTGAGCCCGAGTCTCTGTCTCCCAGGCCAAAGGCAGCCCCAGAGGTGCCGGCCCCGCTCTGCCCCTCTGCCTCTTCCATGGGGATCCCTGTGCTTTGCCTTGCAGCGGAATCTCCAGAGACCTTCGGGCCCTGCAGGGCCCCGCCGCCATCCAAGACTCGGCTGTGCAGAAGAGTTGGTGCAGCTGCTGAGGCAAAACCGTGACCTGATGCGGCTGCACCTTCGCTACAGCTCTCAGCCGAGGAGACCAACAACCAAGACGGCGGCAAAAGAGGGCACTGGGAGAAGACTCCGCACCTCCCCGCAGCTCTGACCTCCAGCGTCGCACTCCATCTACACAACGTTACGGGGAACGGGTGACCAGTGCCCAGCCCAGGCACTGCGACGTTCCCCACCGTAGAAGTTAGCCACACCCCTGTTGTTCATTGTTGGATTCCCCACCACGTTTCCCCCAAGAAGTTGACCTTTCCCTTAGTGTTCAGTTCTAAACAGTTCAAGTATTGAAGTTTTTTAGGCTTAAGATTCTTACCCCATAGTCTTCTAGTAACGTTGTTGTGTAGATTTTACAAGTAGTCAAGTGAATAAAGTTCACGTTTTCTACATGTTGCTGTGTCATTTTCTTGATGTTGCACCTGAGAGGGGACTCCTTGAGAGATGGGTTTGCATGGCAGCTCCAGACTGCCTGCAATGGAGAGCCCGAGTGCCCCAGCAGGGTTTGCAAGAGTACGGAGGGCAGCGGGAAAGAAGAAGGTGGCCAATGTTCACCTGCCTCCACCTTCCAAGGAAGCTTGGAGTCAAACCCTGTCTGCACTTTAGGGGGGACCCTAAAGGCCCCGGCAGGCATCAGGATGGCCCCAGGAGGGGGGTTTGCAGGACTCTGGGGCACCAGGAAAGGAGCAGGATCATCCCTGGAAAGCTGGGAGAGAAATCCAGAGACGGCTCCCCTGGGATCCAGGCAAGGGCTGAATTCAGGCAGGCAATTAGATCCAGAGGCTGCCTGGGCTATGGCAGCTATCAGTTCTGCTTCATAGATTTCTGGGGGGTTTATATATATATATATATATATCTGTATTTAGTTCTTTGTATTTATTCCTTCTCTGTTGACACTGACTGTAGGGTTGTCTAACAGCTTTTCAGACAATTGGGTTTGATTTTGTTCCACAAACCTTACCTAGATCCATATTCATTAGCTGACTCTCTGCTGCCATCAAAATTGAGGGAAGTAACACCTTTTAGCACTGCTTAGAAACAGAAGAGATTAAACTAAACTCTGCAGCTCCAATGAGCTAAGGAATTATGTCCTATCCACCTTCATGAAGTCGCAAAGACCAAAATCTCTTGACAGCATGCCATTTCCTTTCAGCCTTGTGCAGTGAGCCTTCAGCTCATCATGGATCAAAAGATGCTTCACTAAATTACAAGAAAAATTACTGCATTCTGTTTAGTTGCAATCCTGCTAGTCATAACAAATCCTGTGGGCATCAGCTGGGCTCCAGAAAAATCATATGCAACAGCAACACCATCTTCAGAGGCTCTCCCACTCCCTTACCTAATCATTGCTCCGGGACTGTAGAAGACTTGTCCCCACCCTTCACACCTACAGCAACAAACCTACAAATCTTCCAAATAGTTCTTAAATTCCAGGTCCCTCCGGAACATTCCCGCTTAAAACCGCACAGCTGCCCACGGGACAAAGGTCCAGTGTTACAAGCTTCTGCTCTCCCTCCACACACGCCCCTTACACATCTTGCACTGCTGCTCTGAAACTGCAAAATTTGTCAGCAGCGCCATTAGACTCAGAATTGGGGAAACAATTCCTTCTGCTGGGTTAACTTGGAAACAGTTCAAGGTACAGGAGTTATTTATTATTCACGCTCATGGAATGCCCCTGCCCTGCAGAGCTCCAGCACTACTGTGCAGAGCATTTGATGGAGCCAAACAGAAAGGACTGCTGTCCCAAAAGAAGAGTCTGGGAGGAACTCCCGGTGTCCTTCATGCCTTGAGAAAATGAAGGAGCACTCACTGTTGGGCTAAAGGGTACAAATTCAGTTCAGATGACAAATTTTCCAGGGTGATCCCCCTCCTCTTTATCTTCCAACACAACTACAAACAAACCAAATGATAGATTGCACAAGGAATAAGGGATGTTGAAAAGCAAATCTCTAAACTAAGCCTGGCATGCTCACCCAGGAGTTCAACACAGCAAGGCAGGCACTCTGCACTACCTAGTTCATGGTAAGAGATTTCTAAACTCTACCAAATGAAGTTAAGAAATGAAACAGAGAGCAATAGAACCATATTTTAATTCATTTAAAGGTAGGGAATAACACAGAATCTTTGCCATGAAACTAGGGGATTTTTCCGTCTTATCTATTGCCCGAGTAAGATTAGAAATTGGGAAAAAAACCCCACTGAAACTGCAAATGCATTTGGCCCCCGGATAGAAACAAAAGGTAATTATTTGAAAACTAGAAAAAACTCCAAGAGGAAACATAAAACATTATGGAATATGTCTTATTTTGATCACCGAGAATTCCCCATGTTAAAGGCATGGAGAAAACCATCATTCACAAGTGGGAAAACAGAGGGAGTGTAAAAGTGAAATGGAGTTCTGACAGATGATGCTGTGTAGAATATGGGTTCCCAAAGCAACAGAAAAAAGGCACCCCGACAGCAGCAGCCTCAAAGATTGCATATTCCAGCTGAAGCACGCGGGTTTCTGTAGATTCACCTTGTAAACTGGCACACTTACTTGCCAAGGCTGCTCAACTTCTTTCATCTTCAACCACAAAACCTCCCAGTCCTTCCACAGCAATCACTCCATCAAATCAAGACAGACCAAAAAATGTTCTTTTCGCTGTTCACAGTAATATGAAGTTATGTGCCCAAGAGATACCATTTGAAGTCAGAAGGAACAAGCCAGCAAGTGTATAAAACTGGTATGTGAAGAAGTGATAAAAAGACAGGAAACTGAAGCCCATGGTTAATACAAAACCCCATGATTAATAGAACACAAATGCAGATGGGTATGAGAAGCTTGCATTGTCAAAGCAAAAATAATTTCTAACAAAAATCCCATTCCCAAGAATTGCATAGCACTTGTGGTGGCCACTCCTGATCTCTACATAATATGGCAGCAGTTCAACTGGCCCTAATCTGTTTTTCTGGATACAAGCAGGGAAGAAGTCAAGGTCCCAGTGACATGCAATTCTGTAACTTCATTAGAAACCTTTCATCTTTCAATCTTTGAAATCAAAGCAAGAAAAGAACCTGTTTTGACACCAACTATCCTTAGTAGCAACATTTTGCAGCACCCAATTTGAAAAGGTTAACCTGCCAGGCAATAATACAGAAAAGAAAAATGAAAAGGAGGGCAAGGAAAATCATCTGCTGCTGAAACTGCTCTTCTACAAAAACAAAGTGATATGAAGATTCAGCCCGTGAAGAACACATTCCTCAACCATGAGAGAAAAACACAATTCTTAAAAATCTCTTTGCTACATTAGAGATAGAAAATTGACTCCAAATCTGGTGTTCAGTACTTGTTGCTTGTTCAGTACTCAGACATCAGAATTACTACCACAATATTAGAAGAACAATCCAATCAACATATTCCAGGGATGCATTTTAATTAACTTGCTGGTGCCAGCCGTGCTGTGCTTTGGTTCTATCCATCCATCCTGCTGCAAAAAGGTTCAATTGTGTTTTCACCATCACGTCAAATCAGCTCTTGGACTCACAGCTCACCACAGACCTCGAAACAGGAGGCAAAGATCTACACCAGTTGACCTTTCACAACTTCTCACCCATCTATTACCTTTCTCTGGCCAGCTTCAGAAAATGGGGGGGAAGCCATTCCAAAGAACACGACCAAGGAAATCACACAGCACTTGGCACTTTTTCCAGGCATCACATTTTTAATGGATGATGGGAAGTAACACAGAAGCAATTCCTGTCCACAGGAAAAAAAAAATTTTAAAATGGTTTTGTCTCAAGGACAATCACTGGATGTTGAAAATTTCTGCTGCTGAAAGTTACACGAGGTCCTCAACATTGAGCAATCAATATCCCCACAGTCTAAACGGTGAAATTACTACCTCGGCAAGGAGAACATTTTCAGGATTTGCAACTCATCTCCAAACCTCAGTAGAACTAAACCAGCAGAATTTCCCTGAGATGGCATTGTGTTCTGGAACCCCTCAAATACTCACTAAAACAGACTTGACATTCACTAGGACAGCTGTTCATGAAAATCTGGGGGAAAACCTATGGGAAATGGCCATGTGCACGCATCTTCCTTCCCACAGCAGGCACAATCCAATACTCCTTTGAATGGCCTCAAAGTTGAGCAGCACTCATTGGCACAGCCTCTTCTCCCACAGACAGGCCAGGGAGCAACACGGCAGCGCCAGCCAGATGGGCAAGGACAAGAGAGAGCAGATGCCAACAAGGCTTGGAAGCTGTGCTAAGGGAGGTTTATGCTGGGCATTGGGAAGAACTTGTGCCCAGAAAGGGCCATCAGATACTGCAATGGCCTGACAGGGGGCTGCTGCTGGAGTCATCCTTGTGGCAGGTGTGCAAGGCAAGCCAGGCCGCAGCGCTCGGGCCCCGCTCTGCTGGCCATGCTTGCCGCCATGGCTCACAGCTTGGACTCAACATTCTCTTCTCAGGGCTCTCTGCAGCCAGTGCCTTCTGTGCTTCTGTGACATCACAGCCTCTGGGGACGGCACGGTGGCTGGCAACTGTCCCCAGCTGTTGCTGTGCCCCAGAGCCCAGGCAGAGCTGCTTGCAGAGAGACACCCAGAGCCTTTGTGCTGCTGCCAGAGCACTATGGCTGCTCACGGCTCTTCCTCCCTGCTGCAGCTTTACGTGCTGCTGCTCTTGGCCCATCCCCTCGACCCGTCCAGCAAACCTGAGCAGAGCACGGATACCTCTCCTGTGTTTCTGGAGGATTGCGACCTGGAGGAGACGGACCCCGAGCGCATCCGGTGGGCGGCCAGGACATTCCTGCTGATTGACCTGCTCATCATAGGAATGTCCATGGGATGGTCGCTGGGAAGAAGAATTCAGAGACGCTGGGGAGAGGTGAGGCGGGGGTGGGGGGTCAGGCAGGTGGGATGGGGCAGACCTTGAGGGCCTCTTGGGCACCCTTTGGCCAATGCCCTGCGGCAGAAGGGGCCTGAGCTCCTGGCTGGGCAATCCGGCCCAGGGGCTGAGCCCCATGGACAGCACCAAGCAGAGGCGGCCAGAGCTCTTCCTGCTGCAGCCTCTTCCCCGGGGCAGCCCAGCCCAACTGAGCCCGAGTCTCTGTCTCCCAGGCCAAAGGCAGCCCCAGAGGTGCCGGCCCCGCTCTGCCCCTCTGCCTCTTCCATGGGGATCCCTGTGCTTTGCCTTGCAGCGGAATCTCCAGAGCCCTTCGGGCCCTGCAGGGCCCCGCCGCCATCCAAGACTCGGCTGTGCAGAAGAGTTGGTGCAGCTGCTGAGGCAAAACCGTGACCTGATGCGGCTGCACCTTCGCTACAGCTCTCAGCCGAGGAGACCAACAACCAAGACGGCGGCAAAAGAGGGCACTGGGAGAAGACTCCGCACCTCCCCGCAGCTCTGACCTCCAGCGTCGCACTCCATCTACACAACGTTACGGGGAACGGGTGACCAGTGCCCAGCCCAGGCACTGCGACGTTCCCCACCGTAGAAGTTAGCCACACCCCTGTTGTTCATTGTTGGATTCCCCACCACGTTTCCCCCAAGAAGTTGACCTTTCCCTTAGTGTTCAGTTCTAAACAGTTCAAGTATTGAAGTTTTTTAGGCTTAAGATTCTTACCCCATAGTCTTCTAGTAACGTTGTTGTGTAGATTTTACAAGTAGTCAAGTGAATAAAGTTCACGTTTTCTACATGTTGCTGTGTCATTTTCTTGATGTTGCACCTGAGAGGGGACTCCTTGAGAGATGGGTTTGCATGGCAGCTCCAGACTGCCTGCAATGGAGAGCCCGAGTGCCCCAGCAGGGTTTGCAAGAGTACGGAGGGCAGTGGGAAAGAAGAAGGTGGCCAATGTTCACCTGCCTCCACCTTCCAAGGAAGCTTGGAGTCAAACCCTGTCTGCACTTTAGGGGGGACCCTAAAGGCCCCGGCAGGCATCAGGATGGCCCCAGGAGGGGGGTTTGCAGGACTCTGGGGCACCAGGAAAGGAGCAGGATCATCCCTGGAAAGCTGGGAGAGAAATCCAGAGACGGCTCCCCTGGGATCCAGGCAAGGGCTGAATTCAGGCAGGCAATTAGATCCAGAGGCTGCCTGGGCTATGGCAGCTATCAGTTCTGCTTCATAGATTTCTGGGGGGTTTATATATATATATATATATATCTGTATTTAGTTCTTTGTATTTATTCCTTCTCTGTTGACACTGACTGTAGGGTTGTCTAACAGCTTTTCAGACAATTGGGTTTGATTTTGTTCCACAAACCTTACCTAGATCCATATTCATTAGCTGACTCTCTGCTGCCATCAAAATTGAGGGAAGTAACACCTTTTAGCACTGCTTAGAAACAGAAGAGATTAAACTAAACTCTGCAGCTCCAATGAGCTAAGGAATTATGTCCTATCCACCTTCATGAAGTCGCAAAGACCAAAATCTCTTGACAGCATGCCATTTCCTTTCAGCCTTGTGCAGTGAGCCTTCAGCTCATCATGGATCAAAAGATGCTTCACTAAATTACAAGAAAAATTACTGCATTCTGTTTAGTTGCAATCCTGCTAGTCATAACAAATCCTGTGGGCATCAGCTGGGCTCCAGAAAAATCATATGCAACAGCAACACCATCTTCAGAGGCTCTCCCACTCCCTTACCTAATCATTGCTCCGGGACTGTAGAAGACTTGTCCCCACCCTTCACACCTACAGCAACAAACCTACAAATCTTCCAAATAGTTCTTAAATTCCAGGTCCCTCCGGAACATTCCCGCTTAAAACCGCACAGCTGCCCACGGGACAAAGGTCCAGTGTTACAAGCTTCTGCTCTCCCTCCACACACGCCCCTTACACATCTTGCACTGCTGCTCTGAAACTGCAAAATTTGTCAGCAGCGCCATTAGACTCAGAATTGGGGAAACAATTCCTTCTGCTGGGTTAACTTGGAAACAGTTCAAGGTACAGGAGTTATTTATTATTCACGCTCATGGAATGCCCCTGCCCTGCAGAGCTCCAGCACTACTGTGCAGAGCATTTGATGGAGCCAAACAGAAAGGACTGCTGTCCCAAAAGAAGAGTCTGGGAGGAACTCCCGGTGTCCTTCATGCCTTGAGAAAATGAAGGAGCACTCACTGTTGGGCTAAAGGGTACAAATTCAGTTCAGATGACAAATTTTCCAGGGTGATCCCCCTCCTCTTTATCTTCCAACACAACTACAAACAAACCAAATGATAGATTGCACAAGGAATAAGGGATGTTGAAAAGCAAATCTCTAAACTAAGCCTGGCATGCTCACCCAGGAGTTCAACACAGCAAGGCAGGCACTCTGCACTACCTAGTTCATGGTAAGAGATTTCTAAACTCTACCAAATGAAGTTAAGAAATGAAACAGAGAGCAATAGAACCATATTTTAATTCATTTAAAGGTAGGGAATAACACAGAATCTTTGCCATGAAACTAGGGGATTTTTCCGTCTTATCTATTGCCCGAGTAAGATTAGAAATTGGGAAAAAAAACCCACTGAAACTGCAAATGCATTTGGCCCCCAGATAGAAACAAAAGGTAATTATTTGAAAACTAGAAAAAACTCCAAGAGGAAACATAAAACATTATGGAATATGTCTTACTTTGATCACCGAGAATTCCCCATGTTAAAGGCATGGAGAAAACCATCATTCACAAGTGGGAAAACAGAGGGAGTGTAAAAGTGAAATGGAGTTCTGACAGATGATGCTGTGTAGAATATGGGTTCCCAAAGCAACAGAAAAAAGGCACCCCGACAGCAGCAGCCTCAAAGATTGCATATTCCAGCTGAAGCACGCGGGTTTCTGTAGATTCACCTTGTAAACTGGCACACTTACTTGCCAAGGCTGCTCAACTTCTTTCATCTTCAACCACAAAACCTCCCAGTCCTTCCACAGCAATCACTCCATCAAATCAAGACAGACCAAAAAATGTTCTTTTCGCTGTTCACAGTAATATGAAGTTATGTGCCCAAGAGATACCATTTGAAGTCAGAAGGAACAAGCCAGCAAGTGTATAAAACTGGTATGTGAAGAAGTGATAAAAAGACAGGAAACTGAAGCCCATGGTTAATACAAAACCCCATGATTAATAGAACACAAATGCAGATGGGTATGAGAAGCTTGCATTGTCAAAGCAAAAATAATTTCTAACAAAAATCCCATTCCCAAGAATTGCATAGCACTTGTGGTGGCCACTCCTGATCTCTACATAATATGGCAGCAGTTCAACTGGCCCTAATCTGTTTTTCTGGATACAAGCAGGGAAGAAGTCAAGGTCCCAGTGACATGCAATTCTGTAACTTCATTAGAAACCTTTCATCTTTCAATCTTTGAAATCAAAGCAAGAAAAGAACCTGTTTTGACACCAACTATCCTTAGTAGCAACATTTTGCAGCACCCAATTTGAAAAGGTTAACCTGCCAGGCAATAATACAGAAAAGAAAAATGAAAAGGAGGGCAAGGAAAATCATCTGCTGCTGAAACTGCTCTTCTACAAAAACAAAGTGATATGAAGATTCAGCCCGTGAAGAACACATTCCTCAACCATGAGAGAAAAACACAATTCTTAAAAATCTCTTTGCTACATTAGAGATAGAAAATTGACTCCAAATCTGGTGTTCAGTACTTGTTGCTTGTTCAGTACTCAGACATCAGAATTACTACCACAATATTAGAAGAACAATCCAATCAACATATTCCAGGGATGCATTTTAATTAACTTGCTGGTGCCAGCCGTGCTGTGCTTTGGTTCTATCCATCCATCCTGCTGCAAAAAGGTTCAATTGTGTTTTCACCATCACGTCAAATCAGCTCTTGGACTCACAGCTCACCACAGACCTCGAAACAGGAGGCAAAGATCTACACCAGTTGACCTTTCACAACTTCTCACCCATCTATTACCTTTCTCTGGCCAGCTTCAGAAAATGGGGGGGAAGCCATTCCAAAGAACACGACCAAGGAAATCACACAGCACTTGGCACTTTTTCCAGGCATCACATTTTTAATGGATGATGGGAAGTAACACAGAAGCAATTCCTGTCCACAGGAAAAAAAAAATTTTAAAATGGTTTTGTCTCAAGGACAATCACTGGATGTTGAAAATTTCTGCTGCTGAAAGTTACACGAGGTCCTCAACATTGAGCAATCAATATCCCCACAGTCTAAACGGTGAAATTACTACCTCGGCAAGGAGAACATTTTCAGGATTTGCAACTCATCTCCAAACCTCAGTAGAACTAAACCAGCAGAATTTCCCTGAGATGGCATTGTGTTCTGGAACCCCTCAAATACTCACTAAAACAGACTTGACATTCACTAGGACAGCTGTTCATGAAAATCTGGGGGAAAACCTATGGGAAATGGCCATGTGCACGCATCTTCCTTCCCACAGCAGGCACAATCCAATACTCCTTTGAATGGCCTCAAAGTTGAGCAGCACTCATTGGCACAGCCTCTTCTCCCACAGACAGGCCAGGGAGCAACACGGCAGCGCCAGCCAGATGGGCAAGGACAAGAGAGAGCAGATGCCAACAAGGCTTGGAAGCTGTGCCAAGGGAGGTTTATGCTGGGCATTGGGAAGAACTTGTGCCCAGAAAGGGCCATCAGATACTGCAATGGCCTGACAGGGGGCTGCTGCTGGAGTCATCCTTGTGGCAGGTGTGCAAGGCAAGCCAGGCCGCAGCGCTCGGGCCCCGCTCTGCTGGCCATGCTTGCCGCCATGGCTCACAGCTTGGACTCAACATTCTCTTCTCAGGGCTCTCTGCAGCCAGTGCCTTCTGTGCTTCTGTGACATCACAGCCTCTGGGGACGGCACGGTGGCTGGCAACTGTCCCCAGCTGTTGCTGTGCCCCAGAGCCCAGGCAGAGCTGCTTGCAGAGAGACACCCAGAGCCTTTGTGCTGCTGCCAGAGCACTATGGCTGCTCACGGCTCTTCCTCCCTGCTGCAGCTTTACGTGCTGCTGCTCTTGGCCCATCCCCTCGACCCGTCCAGCAAACCTGAGCAGAGCACGGATACCTCTCCTGTGTTTCTGGAGGATTGCGACCTGGAGGAGACGGACCCCGAGCGCATCCGGTGGGCGGCCAGGACATTCCTGCTGATTGACCTGCTCATCATAGGAATGTCCATGGGATGGTCGCTGGGAAGAAGAATTCAGAGACGCTGGGGAGAGGTGAGGCGGGGGTGGGGGGTCAGGCAGGTGGGATGGGGCAGACCTTGAGGGCCTCTTGGGCACCCTTTGGCCAATGCCCTGCGGCAGAAGGGGCCTGAGCTCCTGGCTGGGCAATCCGGCCCAGGGGCTGAGCCCCATGGACAGCACCAAGCAGAGGCGGCCAGAGCTCTGCCTGCTGCAGCCTCTTCCCCGGGGCAGCCCAGCCCAACTGAGCCCGAGTCTCTGTCTCCCAGGCCAAAGGCAGCCCCAGAGGTGCCGGCCCCGCTCTGCCCCTCTGCCTCTTCCATGGGGATCCCTGTGCTTTGCCTTGCAGCGGAATCTCCAGAGCCCTTCGGGCCCTGCAGGGCCCCACCGCCATCCAAGACTCGGCTGTGCAGAAGAGTTGGTGCAGCTGCTGAGGCAAAACCGTGACCTGATGCGGCTGCACCTTCGCTACAGCTCTCAGCCGAGGAGACCAACAACCAAGACGGCGGCAAAAGAGGGCACTGGGAGAAGACTCCGCACCTCCCCGCAGCTCTGACCTCCAGCGTCGCACTCCATCTACACAACGTTACGGGGAACGGGTGACCAGTGCCCAGCCCAGGCACTGCGACGTTCCCCACCGTAGAAGTTAGCCACACCCCTGTTGTTCATTGTTGGATTCCCCACCACGTTTCCCCCAAGAAGTTGACCTTTCCCTTAGTGTTCAGTTCTAAACAGTTCAAGTATTGAAGTTTTTTAGGCTTAAGATTCTTACCCCATAGTCTTCTAGTAACGTTGTTGTGTAGATTTTACAAGTAGTCAAGTGAATAAAGTTCACGTTTTCTACATGTTGCTGTGTCATTTTCTTGATGTTGCACCTGAGAGGGGACTCCTTGAGAGATGGGTTTGCATGGCAGCTCCAGACTGCCTGCAATGGAGAGCCCGAGTGCCCCAGCAGGGTTTGCAAGAGTACGGAGGGCAGCGGGAAAGAAGAAGGTGGCCAATGTTCACCTGCCTCCACCTTCCAAGGAAGCTTGGAGTCAAACCCTGTCTGCACTTTAGGGGGGACCCTAAAGGCCCCGGCAGGCATCAGGATGGCCCCAGGAGGGGGGTTTGCAGGACTCTGGGGCACCAGGAAAGGAGCAGGATCATCCCTGGAAAGCTGGGAGAGAAATCCAGAGACGGCTCCCCTGGGATCCAGGCAAGGGCTGAATTCAGGCAGGCAATTAGATCCAGAGGCTGCCTGGGCTATGGCAGCTATCAGTTCTGCTTCATAGATTTCTGGGGGGTTTATATATATATATATATATATCTGTATTTAGTTCTTTGTATTTATTCCTTCTCTGTTGACACTGACTGTAGGGTTGTCTAACAGCTTTTCAGACAATTGGGTTTGATTTTGTTCCACAAACCTTACCTAGATCCATATTCATTAGCTGACTCTCTGCTGCCATCAAAATTGAGGGAAGTAACACCTTTTAGCACTGCTTAGAAACAGAAGAGATTAAACTAAACTCTGCAGCTCCAATGAGCTAAGGAATTATGTCCTATCCACCTTCATGAAGTCGCAAAGACCAAAATCTCTTGACAGCATGCCATTTCCTTTCAGCCTTGTGCAGTGAGCCTTCAGCTCATCATGGATCAAAAGATGCTTCACTAAATTACAAGAAAAATTACTGCATTCTGTTTAGTTGCAATCCTGCTAGTCATAACAAATCCTGTGGGCATCAGCTGGGCTCCAGAAAAATCATATGCAACAGCAACACCATCTTCAGAGGCTCTCCCACTCCCTTACCTAATCATTGCTCCGGGACTGTAGAAGACTTGTCCCCACCCTTCACACCTACAGCAACAAACCTACAAATCTTCCAAATAGTTCTTAAATTCCAGGTCCCTCCGGAACATTCCCGCTTAAAACCGCACAGCTGCCCACGGGACAAAGGTCCAGTGTTACAAGCTTCTGCTCTCCCTCCACACACGCCCCTTACACATCTTGCACTGCTGCTCTGAAACTGCAAAATTTGTCAGCAGCGCCATTAGACTCAGAATTGGGGAAACAATTCCTTCTGCTGGGTTAACTTGGAAACAGTTCAAGGTACAGGAGTTATTTATTATTCACGCTCATGGAATGCCCCTGCCCTGCAGAGCTCCAGCACTACTGTGCAGAGCATTTGATGGAGCCAAACAGAAAGGACTGCTGTCCCAAAAGAAGAGTCTGGGAGGAACTCCCGGTGTCCTTCATGCCTTGAGAAAATGAAGGAGCACTCACTGTTGGGCTAAAGGGTACAAATTCAGTTCAGATGACAAATTTTCCAGGGTGATCCCCCTCCTCTTTATCTTCCAACACAACTACAAACAAACCAAATGATAGATTGCACAAGGAATAAGGGATGTTGAAAAGCAAATCTCTAAACTAAGCCTGGCATGCTCACCCAGGAGTTCAACACAGCAAGGCAGGCACTCTGCACTACCTAGTTCATGGTAAGAGATTTCTAAACTCTACCAAATGAAGTTAAGAAATGAAACAGAGAGCAATAGAACCATATTTTAATTCATTTAAAGGTAGGGAATAACACAGAATCTTTGCCATGAAACTAGGGGATTTTTCCGTCTTATCTATTGCCCGAGTAAGATTAGAAATTGGGAAAAAAAACCCACTGAAACTGCAAATGCATTTGGCCCCCAGATAGAAACAAAAGGTAATTATTTGAAAACTAGAAAAAACTCCAAGAGGAAACATAAAACATTATGGAATATGTCTTACTTTGATCACCGAGAATTCCCCATGTTAAAGGCATGGAGAAAACCATCATTCACAAGTGGGAAAACAGAGGGAGTGTAAAAGTGAAATGGAGTTCTGACAGATGATGCTGTGTAGAATATGGGTTCCCAAAGCAACAGAAAAAAGGCACCCCGACAGCAGCAGCCTCAAAGATTGCATATTCCAGCTGAAGCACGCGGGTTTCTGTAGATTCACCTTGTAAACTGGCACACTTACTTGCCAAGGCTGCTCAACTTCTTTCATCTTCAACCACAAAACCTCCCAGTCCTTCCACAGCAATCACTCCATCAAATCAAGACAGACCAAAAAATGTTCTTTTCGCTGTTCACAGTAATATGAAGTTATGTGCCCAAGAGATACCATTTGAAGTCAGAAGGAACAAGCCAGCAAGTGTATAAAACTGGTATGTGAAGAAGTGATAAAAAGACAGGAAACTGAAGCCCATGGTTAATACAAAACCCCATGATTAATAGAACACAAATGCAGATGGGTATGAGAAGCTTGCATTGTCAAAGCAAAAATAATTTCTAACAAAAATCCCATTCCCAAGAATTGCATAGCACTTGTGGTGGCCACTCCTGATCTCTACATAATATGGCAGCAGTTCAACTGGCCCTAATCTGTTTTTCTGGATACAAGCAGGGAAGAAGTCAAGGTCCCAGTGACATGCAATTCTGTAACTTCATTAGAAACCTTTCATCTTTCAATCTTTGAAATCAAAGCAAGAAAAGAACCTGTTTTGACACCAACTATCCTTAGTAGCAACATTTTGCAGCACCCAATTTGAAAAGGTTAACCTGCCAGGCAATAATACAGAAAAGAAAAATGAAAAGGAGGGCAAGGAAAATCATCTGCTGCTGAAACTGCTCTTCTACAAAAACAAAGTGATATGAAGATTCAGCCCGTGAAGAACACATTCCTCAACCATGAGAGAAAAACACAATTCTTAAAAATCTCTTTGCTACATTAGAGATAGAAAATTGACTCCAAATCTGGTGTTCAGTACTTGTTGCTTGTTCAGTACTCAGACATCAGAATTACTACCACAATATTAGAAGAACAATCCAATCAACATATTCCAGGGATGCATTTGAATTAACTTGCTGGTGCCAGCCGTGCTGTGCTTTGGTTCTATCCATCCATCCTGCTGCAAAAAGGTTCAATTGTGTTTTCACCATCACGTCAAATCAGCTCTTGGACTCACAGCTCACCACAGACCTCGAAACAGGAGGCAAAGATCTACACCAGTTGACCTTTCACAACTTCTCACCCATCTATTACCTTTCTCTGGCCAGCTTCAGAAAATGGGGGGGAAGCCATTCCAAAGAACACGACCAAGGAAATCACACAGCACTTGGCACTTTTTCCAGGCATCACATTTTTAATGGATGATGGGAAGTAACACAGAAGCAATTCCTGTCCACAGGAAAAAAAAAATTTTAAAATGGTTTTGTCTCAAGGACAATCACTGGATGTTGAAAATTTCTGCTGCTGAAAGTTACACGAGGTCCTCAACATTGAGCAATCAATATCCCCACAGTCTAAACGGTGAAATTACTACCTCGGCAAGGAGAACATTTTCAGGATTTGCAACTCATCTCCAAACCTCAGTAGAACTAAACCAGCAGAATTTCCCTGAGATGGCATTGTGTTCTGGAACCCCTCAAATACTCACTAAAACAGACTTGACATTCACTAGGACAGCTGTTCATGAAAATCTGGGGGAAAACCTATGGGAAATGGCCATGTGCACGCATCTTCCTTCCCACAGCAGGCACAATCCAATACTCCTTTGAATGGCCTCAAAGTTGAGCAGCACTCATTGGCACAGCCTCTTCTCCCACAGACAGGCCAGGGAGCAACACGGCAGCGCCAGCCAGATGGGCAAGGACAAGAGAGAGCAGATGCCAACAAGGCTTGGAAGCTGTGCCAAGGGAGGTTTATGCTGGGCATTGGGAAGAACTTGTGCCCAGAAAGGGCCATCAGATACTGCAATGGCCTGACAGGGGGCTGCTGCTGGAGTCATCCTTGTGGCAGGTGTGCAAGGCAAGCCAGGCCGCAGCGCTCGGGCCCCGCTCTGCTGGCCATGCTTGCCGCCATGGCTCACAGCTTGGACTCAACATTCTCTTCTCAGGGCTCTCTGCAGCCAGTGCCTTCTGTGCTTCTGTGACATCACAGCCTCTGGGGACGGCACGGTGGCTGGCAACTGTCCCCAGCTGTTGCTGTGCCCCAGAGCCCAGGCAGAGCTGCTTGCAGAGAGACACCCAGAGCCTTTGTGCTGCTGCCAGAGCACTATGGCTGCTCACGGCTCTTCCTCGCTGCTGCAGCTTTACGTGCTGCTGCTCTTGGCCCATCCCCTCGACCCGTCCAGCAAACCTGAGCAGAGCACGGATACCTCTCCTGTGTTTCTGGAGGATTGCGACCTGGAGGAGACGGACCCCGAGCGCATCCGGTGGGCGGCCAGGACATTCCTGCTGATTGACCTGCTCATCATAGGAATGTCCATGGGATGGTCGCTGGGAAGAAGAATTCAGAGACGCTGGGGAGAGGTGAGGCGGGGGTGGGGGGTCAGGCAGGTGGGATGGGGCAGACCTTGAGGGCCTCTTGGGCACCCTTTGGCCAATGCCCTGCGGCAGAAGGGGCCTGAGCTCCTGGCTGGGCAATCCGGCCCAGGGGCTGAGCCCCATGGACAGCACCAAGCAGAGGCGGCCAGAGCTCTGCCTGCTGCAGCCTCTTCCCCGGGGCAGCCCAGCCCAACTGAGCCCGAGTCTCTGTCTCCCAGGCCAAAGGCAGCCCCAGAGGTGCCGGCCCCGCTCTGCCCCTCTGCCTCTTCCATGGGGATCCCTGTGCTTTGCCTTGCAGCGGAATCTCCAGAGACCTTCGGGCCCTGCAGGGCCCCACCGCCATCCAAGACTCGGCTGTGCAGAAGAGTTGGTGCAGCTGCTGAGGCAAAACCGTGACCTGATGCGGCTGCACCTTCGCTACAGCTCTCAGCCGAGGAGACCAACAACCAAGACGGCGGCAAAAGAGGGCACTGGGAGAAGACTCCGCACCTCCCCGCAGCTCTGACCTCCAGCGTCGCACTCCATCTACACAACGTTACGGGGAACGGGTGACCAGTGCCCAGCCCAGGCACTGCGACGTTCCCCACCGTAGAAGTTAGCCACACCCCTGTTGTTCATTGTTGGATTCCCCACCACGTTTCCCCCAAGAAGTTGACCTTTCCCTTAGTGTTCAGTTCTAAACAGTTCAAGTATTGAAGTTTTTTAGGCTTAAGATTCTTACCCCATAGTCTTCTAGTAACGTTGTTGTGTAGATTTTACAAGTAGTCAAGTGAATAAAGTTCACGTTTTCTACATGTTGCTGTGTCATTTTCTTGATGTTGCACCTGAGAGGGGACTCCTTGAGAGATGGGTTTGCATGGCAGCTCCAGACTGCCTGCAATGGAGAGCCCGAGTGCCCCAGCAGGGTTTGCAAGAGTACGGAGGGCAGCGGGAAAGAAGAAGGTGGCCAATGTTCACCTGCCTCCACCTTCCAAGGAAGCTTGGAGTCAAACCCTGTCTGCACTTTAGGGGGGACCCTAAAGGCCCCGGCAGGCATCAGGATGGCCCCAGGAGGGGGGTTTGCAGGACTCTGGGGCACCAGGAAAGGAGCAGGATCATCCCTGGAAAGCTGGGAGAGAAATCCAGAGACGGCTCCCCTGGGATCCAGGCAAGGGCTGAATTCAGGCAGGCAATTAGATCCAGAGGCTGCCTGGGCTATGGCAGCTATCAGTTCTGCTTCATAGATTTCTGGGGGGTTTATATATATATATATATATATCTGTATTTAGTTCTTTGTATTTATTCCTTCTCTGTTGACACTGACTGTAGGGTTGTCTAACAGCTTTTCAGACAATTGGGTTTGATTTTGTTCCACAAACCTTACCTAGATCCATATTCATTAGCTGACTCTCTGCTGCC
Organism: Poecile atricapillus; assembly: GCF_030490865.1. Lineage (NCBI taxonomy): Eukaryota > Metazoa > Chordata > Aves > Passeriformes > Paridae > Poecile > Poecile atricapillus. Next base: position 1,472,130 of record NC_081285.1, read on the forward strand.
ATCAAAATTGAGGGAAGTAACACCTTTTAGCACTGCTTAGAAACAGAAGAGATTAAACTAAACTCTGCAGCTCCAATGAGCTAAGGAATTATGTCCTATCCACCTTCATGAAGTCGCAAAGACCAAAATCTCTTGACAGCATGCCATTTCCTTTCAGCCTTGTGCAGTGAGCCTTCAGCTCATCATGGATCAAAAGATGCTTCACTAAATTACAAGAAAAATTACTGCATTCTGTTTAGTTGCAATCCTGCTAGTCATAACAAATCCTGTGGGCATCAGCTGGGCTCCAGAAAAATCATATGCAACAGCAACACCATCTTCAGAGGCTCTCCCACTCCCTTACCTAATCATTGCTCCGGGACTGTAGAAGACTTGTCCCCACCCTTCACACCTACAGCAACAAACCTACAAATCTTCCAAATAGTTCTTAAATTCCAGGTCCCTCCGGAACATTCCCGCTTAAAACCGCACAGCTGCCCACGGGACAAAGGTCCAGTGTTACAAGCTTCTGCTCTCCCTCCACACACGCCCCTTACACATCTTGCACTGCTGCTCTGAAACTGCAAAATTTGTCAGCAGCGCCATTAGACTCAGAATTGGGGAAACAATTCCTTCTGCTGGGTTAACTTGGAAACAGTTCAAGGTACAGGAGTTATTTATTATTCACGCTCATGGAATGCCCCTGCCCTGCAGAGCTCCAGCACTACTGTGCAGAGCATTTGATGGAGCCAAACAGAAAGGACTGCTGTCCCAAAAGAAGAGTCTGGGAGGAACTCCCGGTGTCCTTCATGCCTTGAGAAAATGAAGGAGCACTCACTGTTGGGCTAAAGGGTACAAATTCAGTTCAGATGACAAATTTTCCAGGGTGATCCCCCTCCTCTTTATCTTCCAACACAACTACAAACAAACCAAATGATAGATTGCACAAGGAATAAGGGATGTTGAAAAGCAAATCTCTAAACTAAGCCTGGCATGCTCACCCAGGAGTTCAACACAGCAAGGCAGGCACTCTGCACTACCTAGTTCATGGTAAGAGATTTCTAAACTCTACCAAATGAAGTTAAGAAATGAAACAGAGAGCAATAGAACCATATTTTAATTCATTTAAAGGTAGGGAATAACACAGAATCTTTGCCATGAAACTAGGGGATTTTTCTGTCTTATCTATTGCCCGAGTAAGATTAGAAATTGGGAAAAAAAACCCACTGAAACTGCAAATGCATTTGGCCCCCAGATAGAAACAAAAGGTAATTATTTGAAAACTAGAAAAAACTCCAAGAGGAAACATAAAACATTATGGAATATGTCTTACTTTGATCACCGAGAATTCCCCATGTTAAAGGCATGGAGAAAACCATCATTCACAAGTGGGAAAACAGAGGGAGTGTAAAAGTGAAATGGAGTTCTGACAGATGATGCTGTGTAGAATATGGGTTCCCAAAGCAACAGAAAAAAGGCACCCCGACAGCAGCAGCCTCAAAGATTGCATATTCCAGCTGAAGCACGCGGGTTTCTGTAGATTCACCTTGTAAACTGGCACACTTACTTGCCAAGGCTGCTCAACTTCTTTCATCTTCAACCACAAAACCTCCCAGTCCTTCCACAGCAATCACTCCATCAAATCAAGACAGACCAAAAAATGTTCTTTTCGCTGTTCACAGTAATATGAAGTTATGTGCCCAAGAGATACCATTTGAAGTCAGAAGGAACAAGCCAGCAAGTGTATAAAACTGGTATGTGAAGAAGTGATAAAAAGACAGGAAACTGAAGCCCATGGTTAATACAAAACCCCATGATTAATAGAACACAAATGCAGATGGGTATGAGAAGCTTGCATTGTCAAAGCAAAAATAATTTCTAACAAAAATCCCATTCCCAAGAATTGCATAGCACTTGTGGTGGCCACTCCTGATCTCTACATAATATGGCAGCAGTTCAACTGGCCCTAATCTGTTTTTCTGGATACAAGCAGGGAAGAAGTCAAGGTCCCAGTGACATGCAATTCTGTAACTTCATTAGAAACCTTTCATCTTTCAATCTTTGAAATCAAAGCAAGAAAAGAACCTGTTTTGACACCAACTATCCTTAGTAGCAACATTTTGCAGCACCCAATTTGAAAAGGTTAACCTGCCAGGCAATAATACAGAAAAGAAAAATGAAAAGGAAGGCAAGGAAAATCATCTGCTGCTGAAACTGCTCTTCTACAAAAACAAAGTGATATGAAGATTCAGCCCGTGAAGAACACATTCCTCAACCATGAGAGAAAAACACAATTCTTAAAAATCTCTTTGCTACATTAGAGATAGAAAATTGACTCCAAATCTGGTGTTCAGTACTTGTTGCTTGTTCAGTACTCAGACATCAGAATTACTACCACAATATTAGAAGAACAATCCAATCAACATATTCCAGGGATGCATTTTAATTAACTTGCTGGTGCCAGCCGTGCTGTGCTTTGGTTCTATCCATCCATCCTGCTGCAAAAAGGTTCAATTGTGTTTTCACCATCACGTCAAATCAGCTCTTGGACTCACAGCTCACCACAGACCTCGAAACAGGAGGCAACCAGTTGGCCTTTCACAACTTCTCACCCATCTATTACCTTTCTCTGGCCAGCTTCAGAAAATGGGGGGGAAGCCATTCCAAAGAACACGACCAAGGAAATCACACAGCACTTGGCACTTTTTCCAGGCATCACATTTTTAATGGATGATGGGAAGTAACACAGAAGCAATTCCTGTCCACAGGAAAAAAAAAATTTTAAAATGGTTTTGTCTCAAGGACAATCACTGGATGTTGAAAATTTCTGCTGCTGAAAGTTACATGAGGTCCTCAACATTGAGCAATCAATATCCCCACAGTCTAAACGGTGAAATTACTACCTCGGCAAGGAGAACATTTTCAGGATTTGCAACTCATCTCCAAACCTCAGTAGAACTAAACCAGCAGAATTTCCCTGAGATGGCATTGTGTTCTGGAACCCCTCAAATACTCACTAAAACAGACTTGACTTTCACTAGGACAGCTGTTCATGAAAATCTGGGGGAAAACCTATGGGAAATGGCCATGTGCACGCATCTTCCTTCCCACAGCAGGCACAATCCAATACTCCTTTGAATGGCCTCAAAGTTGAGCAGCACTCATTGGCACAGCCTCTTCTCCCACAGACAGGCCAGGGAGCAACACGGCAGCGCCAGCCAGATGGGCAAGGACAAGAGAGAGCAGATGCCAACAAGGCTTGGAAGCTGTGCCAAGGGAGGTTTATGCTGGGCATTGGGAAGAACTTGTGCCCAGAAAGGGCCATCAGATACTGCAATGGCCTGACAGGGGGCTGCTGCTGGAGTCATCCTTGTGGCAGGTGTGCAAGGCAAGCCAGGCCGCAGCGCTCGGGCCCCGCTCTGCTGGCCATGCTTGCCGCCATGGCTCACAGCTTGGACTCAACATTCTCTTCTCAGGGCTCTCTGCAGCCAGTGCCTTCTGTGCTTCTGTGACATCACAGCCTCTGGGGACGGCACGGTGGCTGGCAACTGTCCCCAGCTGTTGCTGTGCCCCAGAGCCCAGGCAGAGCTGCTTGCAGAGAGACACCCAGAGCCTTTGTGCTGCTGCCAGAGCACTATGGCTGCTCACGGCTCTTCCTCCCTGCTGCAGCTTTACGTGCTGCTGCTCTTGGCCCATCCCCTCGACCCGTCCAGCAAACCTGAGCAGAGCACGGATACCTCTCCTGTGTTTCTGGAGGATTGCGACCTGGAGGAGACGGACCCCGAGCGCATCCGGTGGGCGGCCAGGACATTCCTGCTGATTGACCTGCTCATCATAGGAATGTCCATGGGATGGTCGCTGGGAAGAAGAATTCAGAGACGCTGGGGAGAGGTGAGGCGGGGGTGGGGGGTCAGGCAGGTGGGATGGGGCAGACCTTGAGGGCCTCTTGGGCACCCTTTGGCCAATGCCCTGCGGCAGAAGGGGCCTGAGCTCCTGGCTGGGCAATCCGGCCCAGGGGCTGAGCCCCATGGACAGCACCAAGCAGAGGCGGCCAGAGCTCTGCCTGCTGCAGCCTCTTCCCCGGGGCAGCCCAGCCCAACTGAGCCCGAGTCTCTGTCTCCCAGGCCAAAGGCAGCCCCAGAGGTGCCGGCCCCGCTCTGCCCCTCTGCCTCTTCCATGGGGATCCCTGTGCTTTGCCTTGCAGCGGAATCTCCAGAGCCCTTCGGGCCCTGCAGGGCCCCGCCGCCATCCAAGACTCGGCTGTGCAGAAGAGTTGGTGCAGCTGCTGAGGCAAAACCGTGACCTGATGCGGCTGCACCTTCGCTACAGCTCTCAGCCGAGGAGACCAACAACCAAGACGGCGGCAAAAGAGGGCACTGGGAGAAGACTCCGCACCTCCCCGCAGCTCTGACCTCCAGCGTCGCACTCCATCTACACAACGTTACGGGGAACGGGTGACCAGTGCCCAGCCCAGGCACTGCGACGTTCCCCACCGTAGAAGTTAGCCACACCCCTGTTGTTCATTGTTGGATTCCCCACCACGTTTCCCCCAAGAAGTTGACCTTTCCCTTAGTGTTCAGTTCTAAACAGTTCAAGTATTGAAGTTTTTTAGGCTTAAGATTCTTACCCCATAGTCTTCTAGTAACGTTGTTGTGTAGATTTTACAAGTAGTCAAGTGAATAAAGTTCACGTTTTCTACATGTTGCTGTGTCATTTTCTTGATGTTGCACCTGAGAGGGGACTCCTTGAGAGATGGGTTTGCATGGCAGCTCCAGACTGCCTGCAATGGAGAGCCCGAGTGCCCCAGCAGGGTTTGCAAGAGTACGGAGGGCAGCGGGAAAGAAGAAGGTGGCCAATGTTCACCTGCCTCCACCTTCCAAGGAAGCTTGGAGTCAAACCCTGTCTGCACTTTAGGGGGGACCCTAAAGGCCCCGGCAGGCATCAGGATGGCCCCAGGAGGGGGGTTTGCAGGACTCTGGGGCACCAGGAAAGGAGCAGGATCATCCCTGGAAAGCTGGGAGAGAAATCCAGAGACGGCTCCCCTGGGATCCAGGCAAGGGCTGAATTCAGGCAGGCAATTAGATCCAGAGGCTGCCTGGGCTATGGCAGCTATCAGTTCTGCTTCATAGATTTCTGGGGGGTTTATATATATATATATATATATATCTGTATTTAGTTCTTTGTATTTATTCCTTCTCTGTTGACACTGACTGTAGGGTTGTCTAACAGCTTTTCAGACAATTGGGTTTGATTTTGTTCCACAAACCTTACCTAGATCCATATTCATTAGCTGACTCTCTGCTGCCATCAAAATTGAGGGAAGTAACACCTTTTAGCACTGCTTAGAAACAGAAGAGATTAAACTAAACTCTGCAGCTCCAATGAGCTAAGGAATTATGTCCTATCCACCTTCATGAAGTCGCAAAGACCAAAATCTCTTGACAGCATGCCATTTCCTTTCAGCCTTGTGCAGTGAGCCTTCAGCTCATCATGGATCAAAAGATGCTTCACTAAATTACAAGAAAAATTACTGCATTCTGTTTAGTTGCAATCCTGCTAGTCATAACAAATCCTGTGGGCATCAGCTGGGCTCCAGAAAAATCATATGCAACAGCAACACCATCTTCAGAGGCTCTCCCACTCCCTTACCTAATCATTGCTCCGGGACTGTAGAAGACTTGTCCCCACCCTTCACACCTACAGCAACAAACCTACAAATCTTCCAAATAGTTCTTAAATTCCAGGTCCCTCCGGAACATTCCCGCTTAAAACCGCACAGCTGCCCACGGGACAAAGGTCCAGTGTTACAAGCTTCTGCTCTCCCTCCACACACGCCCCTTACACATCTTGCACTGCTGCTCTGAAACTGCAAAATTTGTCAGCAGCGCCATTAGACTCAGAATTGGGGAAACAATTCCTTCTGCTGGGTTAACTTGGAAACAGTTCAAGGTACAGGAGTTATTTATTATTCACGCTCATGGAATGCCCCTGCCCTGCAGAGCTCCAGCACTACTGTGCAGAGCATTTGATGGAGCCAAACAGAAAGGACTGCTGTCCCAAAAGAAGGGTCTGGGAGGAACTCCCGGTGTCCTTCATGCCTTGAGAAAATGAAGGAGCACTCACTGTTGGGCTAAAGGGTACAAATTCAGTTCAGATGACAAATTTTCCAGGGTGATCCCCCTCCTCTTTATCTTCCAACACAACTACAAACAAACCAAATGATAGATTGCACAAGGAATAAGGGATGTTGAAAAGCAAATCTCTAAACTAAGCCTGGCATGCTCACCCAGGAGTTCAACACAGCAAGGCAGGCACTCTGCACTACCTAGTTCATGGTAAGAGATTTCTAAACTCTACCAAATGAAGTTAAGAAATGAAACAGAGAGCAATAGAACCATATTTTAATTCATTTAAAGGTAGGGAATAACACAGAATCTTTGCCATGAAACTAGGGGATTTTTCTGTCTTATCTATTGCCCGAGTAAGATTAGAAATTGGGAAAAAAAACCCACTGAAACTGCAAATGCATTTGGCCCCCAGATAGAAACAAAAGGTAATTATTTGAAAACTAGAAAAAACTCCAAGAGGAAACATAAAACATTATGGAATATGTCTTACTTTGATCACCGAGAATTCCCCATGTTAAAGGCATGGAGAAAACCATCATTCACAAGTGGGAAAACAGAGGGAGTGTAAAAGTGAAATGGAGTTCTGACAGATGATGCTGTGTAGAATATGGGTTCCCAAAGCAACAGAAAAAAGACACCCCGACAGCAGCAGCCTCAAAGATTGCATATTCCAGCTGAAGCACGCGGGTTTCTGTAGATTCACCTTGTAAACTGGCACACTTACTTGCCAAGGCTGCTCAACTTCTTTCATCTTCAACCACAAAACCTCCCAGTCCTTCCACAGCAATCACTCCATCAAATCAAGACAGACCAAAAAATGTTCTTTTCGCTGTTCACAGTAATATGAAGTTATGTGCCCAAGAGATACCATTTGAAGTCAGAAGGAACAAGCCAGCAAGTGTATAAAACTGGTATGTGAAGAAGTGATAAAAAGACAGGAAACTGAAGCCCATGGTTAATACAAAACCCCATGATTAATAGAACACAAATGCAGATGGGTATGAGAAGCTTGCATTGTCAAAGCAAAAATAATTTCTAACAAAAATCCCATTCCCAAGAATTGCATAGCACTTGTGGTGGCCACTCCTGATCTCTACATAATATGGCAGCAGTTCAACTGGCCCTAATCTGTTTTTCTGGATACAAGCAGGGAAGAAGTCAAGGTCCCAGTGACATGCAATTCTGTAACTTCATTAGAAACCTTTCATCTTTCAATCTTTGAAATCAAAGCAAGAAAAGAACCTGTTTTGACACCAACTATCCTTAGTAGCAACATTTTGCAGCACCCAATTTGAAAAGGTTAACCTGCCAGGCAATAATACAGAAAAGAAAAATGAAAAGGAAGGCAAGGAAAATCATCTGCTGCTGAAACTGCTCTTCTACAAAAACAAAGTGATATGAAGATTCAGCCCGTGAAGAACACATTCCTCAACCATGAGAGAAAAACACAATTCTTAAAAATCTCTTTGCTACATTAGAGATAGAAAATTGACTCCAAATCTGGTGTTCAGTACTTGTTGCTTGTTCAGTACTCAGACATCAGAATTACTACCACAATATTAGAAGAACAATCCAATCAACATATTCCAGGGATGCATTTTAATTAACTTGCTGGTGCCAGCCGTGCTGTGCTTTGGTTCTATCCATCCATCCTGCTGCAAAAAGGTTCAATTGTGTTTTCACCATCACGTCAAATCAGCTCTTGGACTCACAGCTCACCACAGACCTCGAAACAGGAGGCAACCAGTTGGCCTTTCACAACTTCTCACCCATCTATTACCTTTCTCTGGCCAGCTTCAGAAAATGGGGGGGAAGCCATTCCAAAGAACACGACCAAGGAAATCACACAGCACTTGGCACTTTTTCCAGGCATCACATTTTTAATGGATGATGGGAAGTAACACAGAAGCAATTCCTGTCCACAGGAAAAAAAAAATTTTAAAATGGTTTTGTCTCAAGGACAATCACTGGATGTTGAAAATTTCTGCTGCTGAAAGTTACATGAGGTCCTCAACATTGAGCAATCAATATCCCCACAGTCTAAACGGTGAAATTACTACCTCGGCAAGGAGAACATTTTCAGGATTTGCAACTCATCTCCAAACCTCAGTAGAACTAAACCAGCAGAATTTCCCTGAGATGGCATTGTGTTCTGGAACCCCTCAAATACTCACTAAAACAGACTTGACTTTCACTAGGACAGCTGTTCATGAAAATCTGGGGGAAAACCTATGGGAAATGGCCATGTGCACGCATCTTCCTTCCCACAGCAGGCACAATCCAATACTCCTTTGAATGGCCTCAAAGTTGAGCAGCACTCATTGGCACAGCCTCTTCTCCCACAGACAGGCCAGGGAGCAACACGGCAGCGCCAGCCAGATGGGCAAGGACAAGAGAGAGCAGATGCCAACAAGGCTTGGAAGCTGTGCCAAGGGAGGTTTATGCTGGGCATTGGGAAGAACTTGTGCCCAGAAAGGGCCATCAGATACTGCAATGGCCTGACAGGGGGCTGCTGCTGGAGTCATCCTTGTGGCAGGTGTGCAAGGCAAGCCAGGCCGCAGCGCTCGGGCCCCGCTCTGCTGGCCATGCTTGCCGCCATGGCTCACAGCTTGGACTCAACATTCTCTTCTCAGGGCTCTCTGCAGCCAGTGCCTTCTGTGCTTCTGTGACATCACAGCCTCTGGGGACGGCACGGTGGCTGGCAACTGTCCCCAGCTGTTGCTGTGCCCCAGAGCCCAGGCAGAGCTGCTTGCAGAGAGACACCCAGAGCCTTTGTGCTGCTGCCAGAGCACTATGGCTGCTCACGGCTCTTCCTCGCTGCTGCAGCTTTACGTGCTGCTGCTCTTGGCCCATCCCCTCGACCCGTCCAGCAAACCTGAGCAGAGCACGGATACCTCTCCTGTGTTTCTGGAGGATTGCGACCTGGAGGAGACGGACCCCGAGCGCATCCGGTGGGCGGCCAGGACATTCCTGCTGATTGACCTGCTCATCATAGGAATGTCCATGGGATGGTCGCTCGGAAGAAGAATTCAGAGACGCTGGGGAGAGGTGAGGCGGGGGTGGGGGGTCAGGCAGGCGGGATGGGGCAGACCTTGAGGGCCTCTTGGGCACCCTTTGGCCAATGCCCTGCGGCAGAAGGGGCCTGAGCTCCTGGCTGGGCAATCCGGCCCAGGGGCTGAGCCCCATGGACAGCACCAAGCAGAGGCGGCCAGAGCTCTGCCTGCTGCAGCCTCTTCCCCGGGGCAGCCCAGCCCAACTGAGCCCGAGTCTCTGTCTCCCAGGCCAAAGGCAGCCCCAGAGGTGCCGGCCCCGCTCTGCCCCTCTGCCTCTTCCATGGGGATCCCTGTGCTTTGCCTTGCAGCGGAATCTCCAGAGCCCTTCGGGCCCTGCAGGGCCCCGCCGCCATCCAAGACTCGGCTGTGCAGAAGAGTTGGTGCAGCTGCTGAGGCAAAACCGTGACCTGATGCGGCTGCACCTTCGCTACAGCTCTCAGCCGAGGAGACCAACAACCAAGACGGCGGCAAAAGAGGGCACTGGGAGAAGACTCCGCACCTCCCCGCAGCTCTGACCTCCAGCGTCGCACTCCATCTACACAACGTTACGGGGAACGGGTGACCAGTGCCCAGCCCAGGCACTGCGACGTTCCCCACCGTAGAAGTTAGCCACACCCCTGTTGTTCATTGTTGGATTCCCCACCACGTTTCCCCCAAGAAGTTGACCTTTCCCTTAGTGTTCAGTTCTAAACAGTTCAAGTATTGAAGTTTTTTAGGCTTAAGATTCTTACCCCATAGTCTTCTAGTAACGTTGTTGTGTAGATTTTACAAGTAGTCAAGTGAATAAAGTTCACGTTTTCTACATGTTGCTGTGTCATTTTCTTGATGTTGCACCTGAGAGGGGACTCCTTGAGAGATGGGTTTGCATGGCAGCTCCAGACTGCCTGCAATGGAGAGCCCGAGTGCCCCAGCAGGGTTTGCAAGAGTACGGAGGGCAGCGGGAAAGAAGAAGGTGGCCAATGTTCACCTGCCTCCACCTTCCAAGGAAGCTTGGAGTCAAACTCTGTCTGCACTTTAGGGGGGACCCTAAAGGCCCCGGCAGGCATCAGGATGGCCCCAGGAGGGGGGTTTGCAGGACTCTGGGGCACCAGGAAAGGAGCAGGATCATCCCTGGAAAGCTGGGAGAGAAATCCAGAGACGGCTCCCCTGGGATCCAGGCAAGGGCTGAATTCAGGCAGGCAATTAGATCCAGAGGCTGCCTGGGCTATGGCAGCTATCAGTTCTGCTTCATAGATTTCTGGGGGGTTTATATATATATATATATATATATCTGTATTTAGTTCTTTGTATTTATTCCTTCTCTGTTGACACTGACTGTAGGGTTGTCTAACAGCTTTTCAGACAATTGGGTTTGATTTTGTTCCACAAACCTTACCTAGATCCATATTCATTAGCTGACTCTCTGCTGCCATCAAAATTGAGGGAAGTAACACCTTTTAGCACTGCTTAGAAACAGAAGAGATTAAACTAAACTCTGCAGCTCCAATGAGCTAAGGAATTATGTCCTATCCACCTTCATGAAGTCGCAAAGACCAAAATCTCTTGACAGCATGCCATTTCCTTTCAGCCTTGTGCAGTGAGCCTTCAGCTCATCATGGATCAAAAGATGCTTCACTAAATTACAAGAAAAATTACTGCATTCTGTTTAGTTGCAATCCTGCTAGTCATAACAAATCCTGTGGGCATCAGCTGGGCTCCAGAAAAATCATATGCAACAGCAACACCATCTTCAGAGGCTCTCCCACTCCCTTACCTAATCATTGCTCCGGGACTGTAGAAGACTTGTCCCCACCCTTCACACCTACAGCAACAAACCTACAAATCTTCCAAATAGTTCTTAAATTCCAGGTCCCTCCGGAACATTCCCGCTTAAAACCGCACAGCTGCCCACGGGACAAAGGTCCAGTGTTACAAGCTTCTGCTCTCCCTCCACACACGCCCCTTACACATCTTGCACTGCTGCTCTGAAACTGCAAAATTTGTCAGCAGCGCCATTAGACTCAGAATTGGGGAAACAATTCCTTCTGCTGGGTTAACTTGGAAACAGTTCAAGGTACAGGAGTTATTTATTATTCACGCTCATGGAATGCCCCTGCCCTGCAGAGCTCCAGCACTACTGTGCAGAGCATTTGATGGAGCCAAACAGAAAGGACTGCTGTCCCAAAAGAAGGGTCTGGGAGGAACTCCCGGTGTCCTTCATGCCTTGAGAAAATGAAGGAGCACTCACTGTTGGGCTAAAGGGTACAAATTCAGTTCAGATGACAAATTTTCCAGGGTGATCCCCCTCCTCTTTATCTTCCAACACAACTACAAACAAACCAAATGATAGATTGCACAAGGAATAAGGGATGTTGAAAAGCAAATCTCTAAACTAAGCCTGGCATGCTCACCCAGGAGTTCAACACAGCAAGGCAGGCACTCTGCACTACCTAGTTCATGGTAAGAGATTTCTAAACTCTACCAAATGAAGTTAAGAAATGAAACAGAGAGCAATAGAACCATATTTTAATTCATTTAAAGGTAGGGAATAACACAGAATCTTTGCCATGAAACTAGGGGATTTTTCTGTCTTATCTATTGCCCGAGTAAGATTAGAAATTGGGAAAAAAAACCCACTGAAACTGCAAATGCATTTGGCCCCCAGATAGAAACAAAAGGTAATTATTTGAAAACTAGAAAAAACTCCAAGAGGAAACATAAAACATTATGGAATATGTCTTACTTTGATCACCGAGAATTCCCCATGTTAAAGGCATGGAGAAAACCATCATTCACAAGTGGGAAAACAGAGGGAGTGTAAAAGTGAAATGGAGTTCTGACAGATGATGCTGTGTAGAATATGGGTTCCCAAAGCAACAGAAAAAAGACACCCCGACAGCAGCAGCCTCAAAGATTGCATATTCCAGCTGAAGCACGCGGGTTTCTGTAGATTCACCTTGTAAACTGGCACACTTACTTGCCAAGGCTGCTCAACTTCTTTCATCTTCAACCACAAAACCTCCCAGTCCTTCCACAGCAATCACTCCATCAAATCAAGACAGACCAAAAAATGTTCTTTTCGCTGTTCACAGTAATATGAAGTTATGTGCCCAAGAGATACCATTTGAAGTCAGAAGGAACAAGCCAGCAAGTGTATAAAACTGGTATGTGAAGAAGTGATAAAAAGACAGGAAACTGAAGCCCATGGTTAATACAAAACCCCATGATTAATAGAACACAAATGCAGATGGGTATGAGAAGCTTGCATTGTCAAAGCAAAAATAATTTCTAACAAAAATCCCATTCCCAAGAATTGCATAGCACTTGTGGTGGCCACTCCTGATCTCTACATAATATGGCAGCAGTTCAACTGGCCCTAATCTGTTTTTCTGGATACAAGCAGGGAAGAAGTCAAGGTCCCAGTGACATGCAATTCTGTAACTTCATTAGAAACCTTTCATCTTTCAATCTTTGAAATCAAAGCAAGAAAAGAACCTGTTTTGACACCAACTATCCTTAGTAGCAACATTTTGCAGCACCCAATTTGAAAAGGTTAACCTGCCAGGCAATAATACAGAAAAGAAAAATGAAAAGGAAGGCAAGGAAAATCATCTGCTGCTGAAACTGCTCTTCTACAAAAACAAAGTGATATGAAGATTCAGCCCGTGAAGAACACATTCCTCAACCATGAGAGAAAAACACAATTCTTAAAAATCTCTTTGCTACATTAGAGATAGAAAATTGACTCCAAATCTGGTGTTCAGTACTTGTTGCTTGTTCAGTACTCAGACATCAGAATTACTACCACAATATTAGAAGAACAATCCAATCAACATATTCCAGGGATGCATTTTAATTAACTTGCTGGTGCCAGCCGTGCTGTGCTTTGGTTCTATCCATCCATCCTGCTGCAAAAAGGTTCAATTGTGTTTTCACCATCACGTCAAATCAGCTCTTGGACTCACAGCTCACCACAGACCTCGAAACAGGAGGCAACCAGTTGGCCTTTCACAACTTCTCACCCATCTATTACCTTTCTCTGGCCAGCTTCAGAAAATGGGGGGGAAGCCATTCCAAAGAACACGACCAAGGAAATCACACAGCACTTGGCACTTTTTCCAGGCATCACATTTTTAATGGATGATGGGAAGTAACACAGAAGCAATTCCTGTCCACAGGAAAAAAAAAATTTTAAAATGGTTTTGTCTCAAGGACAATCACTGGATGTTGAAAATTTCTGCTGCTGAAAGTTACATGAGGTCCTCAACATTGAGCAATCAATATCCCCACAGTCTAAACGGTGAAATTACTACCTCGGCAAGGAGAACATTTTCAGGATTTGCAACTCATCTCCAAACCTCAGTAGAACTAAACCAGCAGAATTTCCCTGAGATGGCATTGTGTTCTGGAACCCCTCAAATACTCACTAAAACAGACTTGACTTTCACTAGGACAGCTGTTCATGAAAATCTGGGGGAAAACCTATGGGAAATGGCCATGTGCACGCATCTTCCTTCCCACAGCAGGCACAATCCAATACTCCTTTGAATGGCCTCAAAGTTGAGCAGCACTCATTGGCACAGCCTCTTCTCCCACAGACAGGCCAGGGAGCAACACGGCAGCGCCAGCCAGATGGGCAAGGACAAGAGAGAGCAGATGCCAACAAGGCTTGGAAGCTGTGCCAAGGGAGGTTTATGCTGGGCATTGGGAAGAACTTGTGCCCAGAAAGGGCCATCAGATACTGCAATGGCCTGACAGGGGGCTGCTGCTGGAGTCATCCTTGTGGCAGGTGTGCAAGGCAAGCCAGGCCGCAGCGCTCGGGCCCCGCTCTGCTGGCCATGCTTGCCGCCATGGCTCACAGCTTGGACTCAACATTCTCTTCTCAGGGCTCTCTGCAGCCAGTGCCTTCTGTGCTTCTGTGACATCACAGCCTCTGGGGACGGCACGGTGGCTGGCAACTGTCCCCAGCTGTTGCTGTGCCCCAGAGCCCAGGCAGAGCTGCTTGCAGAGAGACACCCAGAGCCTTTGTGCTGCTGCCAGAGCACTATGGCTGCTCACGGCTCTTCCTCGCTGCTGCAGCTTTACGTGCTGCTGCTCTTGGCCCATCCCCTCGACCCGTCCAGCAAACCTGAGCAGAGCACGGATACCTCTCCTGTGTTTCTGGAGGATTGCGACCTGGAGGAGACGGACCCCGAGCGCATCCGGTGGGCGGCCAGGACATTCCTGCTGATTGACCTGCTCATCATAGGAATGTCCATGGGATGGTCGCTCGGAAGAAGAATTCAGAGACGCTGGGGAGAGGTGAGGCGGGGGTGGGGGGTCAGGCAGGCGGGATGGGGCAGACCTTGAGGGCCTCTTGGGCACCCTTTGGCCAATGCCCTGCGGCAGAAGGGGCCTGAGCTCCTGGCTGGGCAATCCGGCCCAGGGGCTGAGCCCCATGGACAGCACCAAGCAGAGGCGGCCAGAGCTCTGCCTGCTGCAGCCTCTTCCCCGGGGCAGCCCAGCCCAACTGAGCCCGAGTCTCTGTCTCCCAGGCCAAAGGCAGCCCCAGAGGTGCCGGCCCCGCTCTGCCCCTCTGCCTCTTCCATGGGGATCCCTGTGCTTTGCCTTGCAGCGGAATCTCCAGAGCCCTTCGGGCCCTGCAGGGCCCCGCCGCCATCCAAGACTCGGCTGTGCAGAAGAGTTGGTGCAGCTGCTGAGGCAAAACCGTGACCTGATGCGGCTGCACCTTCGCTACAGCTCTCAGCCGAGGAGACCAACAACCAAGACGGCGGCAAAAGAGGGCACTGGGAGAAGACTCCGCACCTCCCCGCAGCTCTGACCTCCAGCGTCGCACTCCATCTACACAACGTTACGGGGAACGGGTGACCAGTGCCCAGCCCAGGCACTGCGACGTTCCCCACCGTAGAAGTTAGCCACACCCCTGTTGTTCATTGTTGGATTCCCCACCACGTTTCCCCCAAGAAGTTGACCTTTCCCTTAGTGTTCAGTTCTAAACAGTTCAAGTATTGAAGTTTTTTAGGCTTAAGATTCTTACCCCATAGTCTTCTAGTAACGTTGTTGTGTAGATTTTACAAGTAGTCAAGTGAATAAAGTTCACGTTTTCTACATGTTGCTGTGTCATTTTCTTGATGTTGCACCTGAGAGGGGACTCCTTGAGAGATGGGTTTGCATGGCAGCTCCAGACTGCCTGCAATGGAGAGCCCGAGTGCCCCAGCAGGGTTTGCAAGAGTACGGAGGGCAGCGGGAAAGAAGAAGGTGGCCAATGTTCACCTGCCTCCACCTTCCAAGGAAGCTTGGAGTCAAACTCTGTCTGCACTTTAGGGGGGACCCTAAAGGCCCCGGCAGGCATCAGGATGGCCCCAGGAGGGGGGTTTGCAGGACTCTGGGGCACCAGGAAAGGAGCAGGATCATCCCTGGAAAGCTGGGAGAGAAATCCAGAGACGGCTCCCCTGGGATCCAGGCAAGGGCTGAATTCAGGCAGGCAATTAGATCCAGAGGCTGCCTGGGCTATGGCAGCTATCAGTTCTGCTTCATAGATTTCTGGGGGGTTTATATATATATATATATATATATATATATATATATATATATCTGTATTTAGTTCTTTGTATTTATTCCTTCTCTGTTGACACTGACTGTAGGGTTGTCTAACAGCTTTTCAGACAATTGGGTTTGATTTTGTTCCACAAACCTTACCTAGATCCATATTCATTAGCTGACTCTCTGCTGCCATCAAAATTGAGGGAAGTAACACCTTTTAGCACTGCTTAGAAACAGAAGAGATTAAACTAAACTCTGCAGCTCCAATGAGCTAAGGAATTATGTCCTATCCACCTTCATGAAGTCGCAAAGACCAAAATCTCTTGACAGCATGCCATTTCCTTTCAGCCTTGTGCAGTGAGCCTTCAGCTCATCATGGATCAAAAGATGCTTCACTAAATTACAAGAAAAATTACTGCATTCTGTTTAGTTGCAATCCTGCTAGTCATAACAAATCCTGTGGGCATCAGCTGGGCTCCAGAAAAATCATATGCAACAGCAACACCATCTTCAGAGGCTCTCCCACTCCCTTACCTAATCATTGCTCCGGGACTGTAGAAGACTTGTCCCCACCCTTCACACCTACAGCAACAAACCTACAAATCTTCCAAATAGTTCTTAAATTCCAGGTCCCTCCGGAACATTCCCGCTTAAAACCGCACAGCTGCCCACGGGACAAAGGTCCAGTGTTACAAGCTTCTGCTCTCCCTCCACACACGCCCCTTACACATCTTGCACTGCTGCTCTGAAACTGCAAAATTTGTCAGCAGCGCCATTAGACTCAGAATTGGGGAAACAATTCCTTCTGCTGGGTTAACTTGGAAACAGTTCAAGGTACAGGAGTTATTTATTATTCACGCTCATGGAATGCCCCTGCCCTGCAGAGCTCCAGCACTACTGTGCAGAGCATTTGATGGAGCCAAACAGAAAGGACTGCTGTCCCAAAAGAAGGGTCTGGGAGGAACTCCCGGTGTCCTTCATGCCTTGAGAAAATGAAGGAGCACTCACTGTTGGGCTAAAGGGTACAAATTCAGTTCAGATGACAAATTTTCCAGGGTGATCCCCCTCCTCTTTATCTTCCAACACAACTACAAACAAACCAAATGATAGATTGCACAAGGAATAAGGGATGTTGAAAAGCAAATCTCTAAACTAAGCCTGGCATGCTCACCCAGGAGTTCAACACAGCAAGGCAGGCACTCTGCACTACCTAGTTCATGGTAAGAGATTTCTAAACTCTACCAAATGAAGTTAAGAAATGAAACAGAGAGCAATAGAACCATATTTTAATTCATTTAAAGGTAGGGAATAACACAGAATCTTTGCCATGAAACTAGGGGATTTTTCTGTCTTATCTATTGCCCGAGTAAGATTAGAAATTGGGAAAAAAAACCCACTGAAACTGCAAATGCATTTGGCCCCCAGATAGAAACAAAAGGTAATTATTTGAAAACTAGAAAAAACTCCAAGAGGAAACATAAAACATTATGGAATATGTCTTACTTTGATCACCGAGAATTCCCCATGTTAAAGGCATGGAGAAAACCATCATTCACAAGTGGGAAAACAGAGGGAGTGTAAAAGTGAAATGGAGTTCTGACAGATGATGCTGTGTAGAATATGGGTTCCCAAAGCAACAGAAAAAAGACACCCCGACAGCAGCAGCCTCAAAGATTGCATATTCCAGCTGAAGCACGCGGGTTTCTGTAGATTCACCTTGTAAACTGGCACACTTACTTGCCAAGGCTGCTCAACTTCTTTCATCTTCAACCACAAAACCTCCCAGTCCTTCCACAGCAATCACTCCATCAAATCAAGACAGACCAAAAAATGTTCTTTTCGCTGTTCACAGTAATATGAAGTTATGTGCCCAAGAGATACCATTTGAAGTCAGAAGGAACAAGCCAGCAAGTGTATAAAACTGGTATGTGAAGAAGTGATAAAAAGACAGGAAACTGAAGCCCATGGTTAATACAAAACCCCATGATTAATAGAACACAAATGCAGATGGGT
Source organism: Poecile atricapillus (assembly GCF_030490865.1). Taxonomy (NCBI): domain Eukaryota; kingdom Metazoa; phylum Chordata; class Aves; order Passeriformes; family Paridae; genus Poecile; species Poecile atricapillus. Next base: position 1,489,825 of record NC_081285.1, read on the forward strand.
ATGAGAAGCTTGCATTGTCAAAGCAAAAATAATTTCTAACAAAAATCCCATTCCCAAGAATTGCATAGCACTTGTGGTGGCCACTCCTGATCTCTACATAATATGGCAGCAGTTCAACTGGCCCTAATCTGTTTTTCTGGATACAAGCAGGGAAGAAGTCAAGGTCCCAGTGACATGCAATTCTGTAACTTCATTAGAAACCTTTCATCTTTCAATCTTTGAAATCAAAGCAAGAAAAGAACCTGTTTTGACACCAACTATCCTTAGTAGCAACATTTTGCAGCACCCAATTTGAAAAGGTTAACCTGCCAGGCAATAATACAGAAAAGAAAAATGAAAAGGAAGGCAAGGAAAATCATCTGCTGCTGAAACTGCTCTTCTACAAAAACAAAGTGATATGAAGATTCAGCCCGTGAAGAACACATTCCTCAACCATGAGAGAAAAACACAATTCTTAAAAATCTCTTTGCTACATTAGAGATAGAAAATTGACTCCAAATCTGGTGTTCAGTACTTGTTGCTTGTTCAGTACTCAGACATCAGAATTACTACCACAATATTAGAAGAACAATCCAATCAACATATTCCAGGGATGCATTTTAATTAACTTGCTGGTGCCAGCCGTGCTGTGCTTTGGTTCTATCCATCCATCCTGCTGCAAAAAGGTTCAATTGTGTTTTCACCATCACGTCAAATCAGCTCTTGGACTCACAGCTCACCACAGACCTCGAAACAGGAGGCAACCAGTTGGCCTTTCACAACTTCTCACCCATCTATTACCTTTCTCTGGCCAGCTTCAGAAAATGGGGGGGAAGCCATTCCAAAGAACACGACCAAGGAAATCACACAGCACTTGGCACTTTTTCCAGGCATCACATTTTTAATGGATGATGGGAAGTAACACAGAAGCAATTCCTGTCCACAGGAAAAAAAAAATTTTAAAATGGTTTTGTCTCAAGGACAATCACTGGATGTTGAAAATTTCTGCTGCTGAAAGTTACATGAGGTCCTCAACATTGAGCAATCAATATCCCCACAGTCTAAACGGTGAAATTACTACCTCGGCAAGGAGAACATTTTCAGGATTTGCAACTCATCTCCAAACCTCAGTAGAACTAAACCAGCAGAATTTCCCTGAGATGGCATTGTGTTCTGGAACCCCTCAAATACTCACTAAAACAGACTTGACTTTCACTAGGACAGCTGTTCATGAAAATCTGGGGGAAAACCTATGGGAAATGGCCATGTGCACGCATCTTCCTTCCCACAGCAGGCACAATCCAATACTCCTTTGAATGGCCTCAAAGTTGAGCAGCACTCATTGGCACAGCCTCTTCTCCCACAGACAGGCCAGGGAGCAACACGGCAGCGCCAGCCAGATGGGCAAGGACAAGAGAGAGCAGATGCCAACAAGGCTTGGAAGCTGTGCCAAGGGAGGTTTATGCTGGGCATTGGGAAGAACTTGTGCCCAGAAAGGGCCATCAGATACTGCAATGGCCTGACAGGGGGCTGCTGCTGGAGTCATCCTTGTGGCAGGTGTGCAAGGCAAGCCAGGCCGCAGCGCTCGGGCCCCGCTCTGCTGGCCATGCTTGCCGCCATGGCTCACAGCTTGGACTCAACATTCTCTTCTCAGGGCTCTCTGCAGCCAGTGCCTTCTGTGCTTCTGTGACATCACAGCCTCTGGGGACGGCACGGTGGCTGGCAACTGTCCCCAGCTGTTGCTGTGCCCCAGAGCCCAGGCAGAGCTGCTTGCAGAGAGACACCCAGAGCCTTTGTGCTGCTGCCAGAGCACTATGGCTGCTCACGGCTCTTCCTCCCTGCTGCAGCTTTACGTGCTGCTGCTCTTGGCCCATCCCCTCGACCCGTCCAGCAAACCTGAGCAGAGCACGGATACCTCTCCTGTGTTTCTGGAGGATTGCGACCTGGAGGAGACGGACCCCGAGCGCATCCGGTGGGCGGCCAGGACATTCCTGCTGATTGACCTGCTCATCATAGGAATGTCCATGGGATGGTCGCTCGGAAGAAGAATTCAGAGACGCTGGGGAGAGGTGAGGCGGGGGTGGGGGGTCAGGCAGGCGGGATGGGGCAGACCTTGAGGGCCTCTTGGGCACCCTTTGGCCAATGCCCTGCGGCAGAAGGGGCCTGAGCTCCTGGCTGGGCAATCCGGCCCAGGGGCTGAGCCCCATGGACAGCACCAAGCAGAGGCGGCCAGAGCTCTGCCTGCTGCAGCCTCTTCCCCGGGGCAGCCCAGCCCAACTGAGCCCGAGTCTCTGTCTCCCAGGCCAAAGGCAGCCCCAGAGGTGCCGGCCCCGCTCTGCCCCTCTGCCTCTTCCATGGGGATCCCTGTGCTTTGCCTTGCAGCGGAATCTCCAGAGCCCTTCGGGCCCTGCAGGGCCCCGCCGCCATCCAAGACTCGGCTGTGCAGAAGAGTTGGTGCAGCTGCTGAGGCAAAACCGTGACCTGATGCGGCTGCACCTTCGCTACAGCTCTCAGCCGAGGAGACCAACAACCAAGACGGCGGCAAAAGAGGGCACTGGGAGAAGACTCCGCACCTCCCCGCAGCTCTGACCTCCAGCGTCGCACTCCATCTACACAACGTTACGGGGAACGGGTGACCAGTGCCCAGCCCAGGCACTGCGACGTTCCCCACCGTAGAAGTTAGCCACACCCCTGTTGTTCATTGTTGGATTCCCCACCACGTTTCCCCCAAGAAGTTGACCTTTCCCTTAGTGTTCAGTTCTAAACAGTTCAAGTATTGAAGTTTTTTAGGCTTAAGATTCTTACCCCATAGTCTTCTAGTAACGTTGTTGTGTAGATTTTACAAGTAGTCAAGTGAATAAAGTTCACGTTTTCTACATGTTGCTGTGTCATTTTCTTGATGTTGCACCTGAGAGGGGACTCCTTGAGAGATGGGTTTGCATGGCAGCTCCAGACTGCCTGCAATGGAGAGCCCGAGTGCCCCAGCAGGGTTTGCAAGAGTACGGAGGGCAGTGGGAAAGAAGAAGGTGGCCAATGTTCACCTGCCTCCACCTTCCAAGGAAGCTTGGAGTCAAACCCTGTCTGCACTTTAGGGGGGACCCTAAAGGCCCCGGCAGGCATCAGGATGGCCCCAGGAGGGGGGTTTGCAGGACTCTGGGGCACCAGGAAAGGAGCAGGATCATCCCTGGAAAGCTGGGAGAGAAATCCAGAGACGGCTCCCCTGGGATCCAGGCAAGGGCTGAATTCAGGCAGGCAATTAGATCCAGAGGCTGCCTGGGCTATGGCAGCTATCAGTTCTGCTTCATAGATTTCTGGGGGGTTTATATATATATATATATATATATATATATATATATCTGTATTTAGTTCTTTGTATTTATTCCTTCTCTGTTGACACTGACTGTAGGGTTGTCTAACAGCTTTTCAGACAATTGGGTTTGATTTTGTTCCACAAACCTTACCTAGATCCATATTCATTAGCTGACTCTCTGCTGCCATCAAAATTGAGGGAAGTAACACCTTTTAGCACTGCTTAGAAACAGAAGAGATTAAACTAAACTCTGCAGCTCCAATGAGCTAAGGAATTATGTCCTATCCACCTTCATGAAGTCGCAAAGACCAAAATCTCTTGACAGCATGCCATTTCCTTTCAGCCTTGTGCAGTGAGCCTTCAGCTCATCATGGATCAAAAGATGCTTCACTAAATTACAAGAAAAATTACTGCATTCTGTTTAGTTGCAATCCTGCTAGTCATAACAAATCCTGTGGGCATCAGCTGGGCTCCAGAAAAATCATATGCAACAGCAACACCATCTTCAGAGGCTCTCCCACTCCCTTACCTAATCATTGCTCCGGGACTGTAGAAGACTTGTCCCCACCCTTCACACCTACAGCAACAAACCTACAAATCTTCCAAATAGTTCTTAAATTCCAGGTCCCTCCGGAACATTCCCGCTTAAAACCGCACAGCTGCCCACGGGACAAAGGTCCAGTGTTACAAGCTTCTGCTCTCCCTCCACACACGCCCCTTACACATCTTGCACTGCTGCTCTGAAACTGCAAAATTTGTCAGCAGCGCCATTAGACTCAGAATTGGGGAAACAATTCCTTCTGCTGGGTTAACTTGGAAACAGTTCAAGGTACAGGAGTTATTTATTATTCACGCTCATGGAATGCCCCTGCCCTGCAGAGCTCCAGCACTACTGTGCAGAGCATTTGATGGAGCCAAACAGAAAGGACTGCTGTCCCAAAAGAAGGGTCTGGGAGGAACTCCCGGTGTCCTTCATGCCTTGAGAAAATGAAGGAGCACTCACTGTTGGGCTAAAGGGTACAAATTCAGTTCAGATGACAAATTTTCCAGGGTGATCCCCCTCCTCTTTATCTTCCAACACAACTACAAACAAACCAAATGATAGATTGCACAAGGAATAAGGGATGTTGAAAAGCAAATCTCTAAACTAAGCCTGGCATGCTCACCCAGGAGTTCAACACAGCAAGGCAGGCACTCTGCACTACCTAGTTCATGGTAAGAGATTTCTAAACTCTACCAAATGAAGTTAAGAAATGAAACAGAGAGCAATAGAACCATATTTTAATTCATTTAAAGGTAGGGAATAACACAGAATCTTTGCCATGAAACTAGGGGATTTTTCTGTCTTATCTATTGCCCGAGTAAGATTAGAAATTGGGAAAAAAAACCCACTGAAACTGCAAATGCATTTGGCCCCCAGATAGAAACAAAAGGTAATTATTTGAAAACTAGAAAAAACTCCAAGAGGAAACATAAAACATTATGGAATATGTCTTACTTTGATCACCGAGAATTCCCCATGTTAAAGGCATGGAGAAAACCATCATTCACAAGTGGGAAAACAGAGGGAGTGTAAAAGTGAAATGGAGTTCTGACAGATGATGCTGTGTAGAATATGGGTTCCCAAAGCAACAGAAAAAAGGCACCCCGACAGCAGCAGCCTCAAAGATTGCATATTCCAGCTGAAGCACGCGGGTTTCTGTAGATTCACCTTGTAAACTGGCACACTTACTTGCCAAGGCTGCTCAACTTCTTTCATCTTCAACCACAAAACCTCCCAGTCCTTCCACAGCAATCACTCCATCAAATCAAGACAGACCAAAAAATGTTCTTTTCGCTGTTCACAGTAATATGAAGTTATGTGCCCAAGAGATACCATTTGAAGTCAGAAGGAACAAGCCAGCAAGTGTATAAAACTGGTATGTGAAGAAGTGATAAAAAGACAGGAAACTGAAGCCCATGGTTAATACAAAACCCCATGATTAATAGAACACAAATGCAGATGGGTATGAGAAGCTTGCATTGTCAAAGCAAAAATAATTTCTAACAAAAATCCCATTCCCAAGAATTGCATAGCACTTGTGGTGGCCACTCCTGATCTCTACATAATATGGCAGCAGTTCAACTGGCCCTAATCTGTTTTTCTGGATACAAGCAGGGAAGAAGTCAAGGTCCCAGTGACATGCAATTCTGTAACTTCATTAGAAACCTTTCATCTTTCAATCTTTGAAATCAAAGCAAGAAAAGAACCTGTTTTGACACCAACTATCCTTAGTAGCAACATTTTGCAGCACCCAATTTGAAAAGGTTAACCTGCCAGGCAATAATACAGAAAAGAAAAATGAAAAGGAAGGCAAGGAAAATCATCTGCTGCTGAAACTGCTCTTCTACAAAAACAAAGTGATATGAAGATTCAGCCCGTGAAGAACACATTCCTCAACCATGAGAGAAAAACACAATTCTTAAAAATCTCTTTGCTACATTAGAGATAGAAAATTGACTCCAAATCTGGTGTTCAGTACTTGTTGCTTGTTCAGTACTCAGACATCAGAATTACTACCACAATATTAGAAGAACAATCCAATCAACATATTCCAGGGATGCATTTTAATTAACTTGCTGGTGCCAGCCGTGCTGTGCTTTGGTTCTATCCATCCATCCTGCTGCAAAAAGGTTCAATTGTGTTTTCACCATCACGTCAAATCAGCTCTTGGACTCACAGCTCACCACAGACCTCGAAACAGGAGGCAACCAGTTGGCCTTTCACAACTTCTCACCCATCTATTACCTTTCTCTGGCCAGCTTCAGAAAATGGGGGGGAAGCCATTCCAAAGAACACGACCAAGGAAATCACACAGCACTTGGCACTTTTTCCAGGCATCACATTTTTAATGGATGATGGGAAGTAACACAGAAGCAATTCCTGTCCACAGGAAAAAAAAAATTTTAAAATGGTTTTGTCTCAAGGACAATCACTGGATGTTGAAAATTTCTGCTGCTGAAAGTTACATGAGGTCCTCAACATTGAGCAATCAATATCCCCACAGTCTAAACGGTGAAATTACTACCTCGGCAAGGAGAACATTTTCAGGATTTGCAACTCATCTCCAAACCTCAGTAGAACTAAACCAGCAGAATTTCCCTGAGATGGCATTGTGTTCTGGAACCCCTCAAATACTCACTAAAACAGACTTGACTTTCACTAGGACAGCTGTTCATGAAAATCTGGGGGAAAACCTATGGGAAATGGCCATGTGCACGCATCTTCCTTCCCACAGCAGGCACAATCCAATACTCCTTTGAATGGCCTCAAAGTTGAGCAGCACTCATTGGCACAGCCTCTTCTCCCACAGACAGGCCAGGGAGCAACACGGCAGCGCCAGCCAGATGGGCAAGGACAAGAGAGAGCAGATGCCAACAAGGCTTGGAAGCTGTGCCAAGGGAGGTTTATGCTGGGCATTGGGAAGAACTTGTGCCCAGAAAGGGCCATCAGATACTGCAATGGCCTGACAGGGGGCTGCTGCTGGAGTCATCCTTGTGGCAGGTGTGCAAGGCAAGCCAGGCCGCAGCGCTCGGGCCCCGCTCTGCTGGCCATGCTTGCCGCCATGGCTCACAGCTTGGACTCAACATTCTCTTCTCAGGGCTCTCTGCAGCCAGTGCCTTCTGTGCTTCTGTGACATCACAGCCTCTGGGGACGGCACGGTGGCTGGCAACTGTCCCCAGCTGTTGCTGTGCCCCAGAGCCCAGGCAGAGCTGCTTGCAGAGAGACACCCAGAGCCTTTGTGCTGCTGCCAGAGCACTATGGCTGCTCACGGCTCTTCCTCGCTGCTGCAGCTTTACGTGCTGCTGCTCTTGGCCCATCCCCTCGACCCGTCCAGCAAACCTGAGCAGAGCACGGATACCTCTCCTGTGTTTCTGGAGGATTGCGACCTGGAGGAGACGGACCCCGAGCGCATCCGGTGGGCGGCCAGGACATTCCTGCTGATTGACCTGCTCATCATAGGAATGTCCATGGGATGGTCGCTCGGAAGAAGAATTCAGAGACGCTGGGGAGAGGTGAGGCGGGGGTGGGGGGTCAGGCAGGCGGGATGGGGCAGACCTTGAGGGCCTCTTGGGCACCCTTTGGCCAATGCCCTGCGGCAGAAGGGGCCTGAGCTCCTGGCTGGGCAATCCGGCCCAGGGGCTGAGCCCCATGGACAGCACCAAGCAGAGGCGGCCAGAGCTCTGCCTGCTGCAGCCTCTTCCCCGGGGCAGCCCAGCCCAACTGAGCCCGAGTCTCTGTCTCCCAGGCCAAAGGCAGCCCCAGAGGTGCCGGCCCCGCTCTGCCCCTCTGCCTCTTCCATGGGGATCCCTGTGCTTTGCCTTGCAGCGGAATCTCCAGAGCCCTTCGGGCCCTGCAGGGCCCCGCCGCCATCCAAGACTCGGCTGTGCAGAAGAGTTGGTGCAGCTGCTGAGGCAAAACCGTGACCTGATGCGGCTGCACCTTCGCTACAGCTCTCAGCCGAGGAGACCAACAACCAAGACGGCGGCAAAAGAGGGCACTGGGAGAAGACTCCGCACCTCCCCGCAGCTCTGACCTCCAGCGTCGCACTCCATCTACACAACGTTACGGGGAACGGGTGACCAGTGCCCAGCCCAGGCACTGCGACGTTCCCCACCGTAGAAGTTAGCCACACCCCTGTTGTTCATTGTTGGATTCCCCACCACGTTTCCCCCAAGAAGTTGACCTTTCCCTTAGTGTTCAGTTCTAAACAGTTCAAGTATTGAAGTTTTTTAGGCTTAAGATTCTTACCCCATAGTCTTCTAGTAACGTTGTTGTGTAGATTTTACAAGTAGTCAAGTGAATAAAGTTCACGTTTTCTACATGTTGCTGTGTCATTTTCTTGATGTTGCACCTGAGAGGGGACTCCTTGAGAGATGGGTTTGCATGGCAGCTCCAGACTGCCTGCAATGGAGAGCCCGAGTGCCCCAGCAGGGTTTGCAAGAGTACGGAGGGCAGTGGGAAAGAAGAAGGTGGCCAATGTTCACCTGCCTCCACCTTCCAAGGAAGCTTGGAGTCAAACTCTGTCTGCACTTTAGGGGGGACCCTAAAGGCCCCGGCAGGCATCAGGATGGCCCCAGGAGGGGGGTTTGCAGGACTCTGGGGCACCAGGAAAGGAGCAGGATCATCCCTGGAAAGCTGGGAGAGAAATCCAGAGACGGCTCCCCTGGGATCCAGGCAAGGGCTGAATTCAGGCAGGCAATTAGATCCAGAGGCTGCCTGGGCTATGGCAGCTATCAGTTCTGCTTCATAGATTTCTGGGGGGTTTATATATATATATATATATATATATATATATATATATATCTGTATTTAGTTCTTTGTATTTATTCCTTCTCTGTTGACACTGACTGTAGGGTTGTCTAACAGCTTTTCAGACAATTGGGTTTGATTTTGTTCCACAAACCTTACCTAGATCCATATTCATTAGCTGACTCTCTGCTGCCATCAAAATTGAGGGAAGTAACACCTTTTAGCACTGCTTAGAAACAGAAGAGATTAAACTAAACTCTGCAGCTCCAATGAGCTAAGGAATTATGTCCTATCCACCTTCATGAAGTCGCAAAGACCAAAATCTCTTGACAGCATGCCATTTCCTTTCAGCCTTGTGCAGTGAGCCTTCAGCTCATCATGGATCAAAAGATGCTTCACTAAATTACAAGAAAAATTACTGCATTCTGTTTAGTTGCAATCCTGCTAGTCATAACAAATCCTGTGGGCATCAGCTGGGCTCCAGAAAAATCATATGCAACAGCAACACCATCTTCAGAGGCTCTCCCACTCCCTTACCTAATCATTGCTCCGGGACTGTAGAAGACTTGTCCCCACCCTTCACACCTACAGCAACAAACCTACAAATCTTCCAAATAGTTCTTAAATTCCAGGTCCCTCCGGAACATTCCCGCTTAAAACCGCACAGCTGCCCACGGGACAAAGGTCCAGTGTTACAAGCTTCTGCTCTCCCTCCACACACGCCCCTTACACATCTTGCACTGCTGCTCTGAAACTGCAAAATTTGTCAGCAGCGCCATTAGACTCAGAATTGGGGAAACAATTCCTTCTGCTGGGTTAACTTGGAAACAGTTCAAGGTACAGGAGTTATTTATTATTCACGCTCATGGAATGCCCCTGCCCTGCAGAGCTCCAGCACTACTGTGCAGAGCATTTGATGGAGCCAAACAGAAAGGACTGCTGTCCCAAAAGAAGGGTCTGGGAGGAACTCCCGGTGTCCTTCATGCCTTGAGAAAATGAAGGAGCACTCACTGTTGGGCTAAAGGGTACAAATTCAGTTCAGATGACAAATTTTCCAGGGTGATCCCCCTCCTCTTTATCTTCCAACACAACTACAAACAAACCAAATGATAGATTGCACAAGGAATAAGGGATGTTGAAAAGCAAATCTCTAAACTAAGCCTGGCATGCTCACCCAGGAGTTCAACACAGCAAGGCAGGCACTCTGCACTACCTAGTTCATGGTAAGAGATTTCTAAACTCTACCAAATGAAGTTAAGAAATGAAACAGAGAGCAATAGAACCATATTTTAATTCATTTAAAGGTAGGGAATAACACAGAATCTTTGCCATGAAACTAGGGGATTTTTCTGTCTTATCTATTGCCCGAGTAAGATTAGAAATTGGGAAAAAAAACCCACTGAAACTGCAAATGCATTTGGCCCCCAGATAGAAACAAAAGGTAATTATTTGAAAACTAGAAAAAACTCCAAGAGGAAACATAAAACATTATGGAATATGTCTTACTTTGATCACCGAGAATTCCCCATGTTAAAGGCATGGAGAAAACCATCATTCACAAGTGGGAAAACAGAGGGAGTGTAAAAGTGAAATG